>NC_083605.1:42913658-43513658 GCF_029168945.1 Cannabis sativa | reverse complement strand
GAGAGGGGTAAATTAGGAATTCAAGAAAATATTTTTTTTGACTTTTCTTTTTATTCTTTGCTGCTGCCTTTTGTTGTAAAAAGGAAGGAATTTTAAAAAAAAAAAAGAAAAGAAAAAAAGAAAAGAAAAGCTTTTTTTTAAAAAAGGAAGAAGGAGTTTCCTTCCAAGAGAAGCAATCTCTTTTTCTCCACCTTCTTCTCCTTTTTCCTTCGAGCAGCTGAACCAGCCTCAAGAGGGATTGGTTTGCTTCAGCCAACACCAATTTTCAGAGCTAAACTCCATCTCCAAGTTGACCTTGCACCCTAGGTAAGTTCACCCTTCTAGTCTTGGTGTTTTCTTAAGTTTTCAAGCTAGGTTTTGTTATTTTTTTGAAAATTTTCAAAGCTGTAGGTTTAGTGAGGGTGTAGGTTTGTTATCCAAGTTAAATATGGTTTGTTAATGCATGTTTGGATTGAATTCATGGCTGTTGGGATTGATTGGAGAGTGAGGAAGCTAAAAGAAACTTGATTTCTTCACTTGAGTGTGTGATTTCAAGCTAGAGATTGAACCATTGTGTTTTGCAGCTTAGGTTATGTCATATGTATGTTAATAAACTGTTCTGGAAAGTTTGGATAGGTTTGGAAGGGTTTTGGATCGATTTTTGGTGAAAAGGAACTATTGTTCTGGTGCGCGAACCGGTCGGCCGGATGGGTTACAGTATACCAGAACCGGTCGACCGGTTTCCTGCAGGGGAGAATTTCTTCGGGTTTGTTTTATGTTCAGTTTTGACCCGGGGAGTTGTGTACTATCTGTTTTAAATTAAATATGGGATGCTTGACCTAAATTAGGGTTGTTGGGAGTAGGTTACGTTTGATTTCTAAATTAGGGTTTTAAATCCGGAATATTATGTTAAGGTATTTATTGTGTTTCTCAATTGTCGTGACATAGGACCGGGATTGCCTAGCTTGTTTTTCCACCCAGGTCGGCCATATTCTTGACTTCTGAATTAAGGTAAGAAAAGTGGTAAGCACCGTATGTGGTTAAAAAAATTCAATGAATGAATGGAAGTGATCTTGATTATTATCATGATGTTGATTAAAGCTTATTAAGCCTAGGTTATTACCTAGGGTTGGAAACGGTTATTACCGTTATGAGTAATTACTCTTGAAACCGTGGTTAGGTTTCTTACTTATCGTTTGCGTTATCGGGCAACGATAGTGACATATTCAGCTCGTATGTAACGAGTGGTAAAAGTGGTACTTTATTAAGTACCAGGAATGTATGCTGTTTAAGGAAATGCTTATTATTATTATCAAATAGTGAGTAAACATAATGGCATGAGAATAAGTTGATAATCGTTTTTTTTCAATTATTGTTTTAGTCACTTTCTTGCTGAGTCTCTGTGACTCACTGGTGCTTTATGGTGCAGGTAAAGGAAAAGCTAAAGTCGAACAACCATGAGTTATGGTCACAGCAGCAATGTACATACCAGCCGCAGGCAGCCCAGTTTACAGGATGCTCTATTTTGATTGTATTTTGGAAAATATAAAGTTTATGTTGTAAAAATACTTTGAAACCAGTTTGTAAACATTTTGGAAACAGGGGAACCCCATAAATCATGTTACTTATCTTTTGTTAAATAGTTTAAAGGTTGAGTTTTTAACTATCAAAATTTTTAATTACCCACACTTTTAGTATAATTACATCTTATATAATTATTGGTATTTTAAATAAAGTGCACACACGTGGCGTCCCTATTGGACAGGGCGTTACATTATACCTATCCATGTGAATGGTTAGATTTGCTTTTCAGTAGTGTTCTTAAGTACCTATCACTAGTATCAACCTAATGAAGATGGGTATAGAATTTTAAAATTCTCCCACTCAATTAAGGTAGTGTGAAACTTTATCAAAGAACTTTTATAGGTATCAAACTTTTACTACAACAGTAAAACTAAATTGGAACATTCAATCAAGATCTAGGATTTATATTGATAATAACTATGTCATTATATTTCTACCATGTTTAAAGAAAATATGTGTTACATAGAGTATTGTGGAATAGACTCCACCCCTAAGTATATAGAGATTATGATCCACCCCTAAAGGTTGTAAAGGTCATAATTCTCTAAGTGTAATAGAGTTTATGTGGAGTTGAATACTATCCAAAGTTCATTAGATATAGAAGATCGTTGAACTGCATAGTTTTCTTAACTTTTCTCCACCCCTATCAGATCAAAAGATCTTTTTATTAAACAAATTCTTAATAATTGTATTAGAATTAACAATTATTAATAAACATAGAATTAGTTTCTAGTGTTTATTTAATATAACTCTATGAAGAGTTGTAAATATTATAGAATTTGCATCAATAGTAAAAACACTTACACATACAAGCATATAAATATAATATGGTAATTGTTGATTAAGATAAAGTAAATGAAGCTCAATCTCATAAATTGCAATTGGTTTGAATTCGAAATAAAATAAACTTTATTAATAATAAAAATGTATTGCAACAATATGAGAAAAATAGGGATAAAAATCCCTAACTAAAATTCGAAATCCAAATTGTCTTTAAACTAAAACAATTAATTCAAAAATAGATAGAAGAGCTTCATCTTCATCTGGACGTATTTCACCCTGGGTCCAGCTTTCTGATCCAACTCATCTGAGTTCAAGTAGCTTGGCCTATAAGAAGAAGAAACAAATAAACAAAGTTAGTCCAGAATCATAAATCCAATTGGATAATAATTCACTAAAACTCTTAAAGTTTATAAAAAGAAATACCTTGTTTCTTTGCAAGAAGTTTAGGACACTGGGGTTTCCATTGACCTTTCTCATTGCAGTAGAAATACTTTCCTTTAAGTGTAGCATCACCAGAAGCAGCAGCCTTTTTGTTTTTCATGGCTTTTGCATGCTTCTTGGGGTTCTTCCACTTCTTCTTCGATTTGGGTTTTGAAGCAGATGTAATATTTGCTTCAGGTTTTACCGTCTCATTACCATTCCCAGAATTTTGAGGCTTACTCCCTTTCTTCTTGGGTCCTCCAATCAAATTTTCATAAGTCTGAAGGTCATTGACTAACTCATGAAAGTCTATGTCCTTCTTATTCATGACATAATTTGATGTATAGGGCAGAAATGCTGGAGTCAGACTATTCAAGATAAGGCTTACTTGAGTAGTATGATCCATTTCAGCACCATGATACTGGGCTTCTTGGAAATAACTTGCCATGAGGAGAACATGATCATGCATGTTTTGATGGGGTTCCATCCGTGCATTGATATATTTCTTAGTCGCGTCAAAGCGAGACTGAAGAGATGCCCTATCGAATAGTTCATTTAACTTCGTCATTACTTCAGCAACCTTTTCGGTTTTAGAAAACCGTTTTTTGAGGGTGTCAACCATGCTGGAAAGCATAAAGTATAGAGCTTTGTCATTTGCTTTCTGCTAACGTTCATACTTTTCTTTCACAGCTTTGGATGCATTATCCCCAGGCACTTCAGGAGACAGCTCAGTTAACACAAACAAGGCACTTTTTCCTATGAGAGCAATGTTAATGTTCTCATTCCATTTAGGAAAGTTAGATCCATTTAGCTTATTTTCAGTCAACAGTGATAACATGGAATTCATCATGATTAAAGAGGATACTACAAAATAATAGAAATCAACAAATAGAAATCAATAATGGTTTAACACAAAATCAATTCAGAAATTATAAGCACATGGCAAGTAGGAATGATATGAAAAAATACTAAAAAAAAAATACAATCCTAAATAATTTCTAAGGTTTTTCAACAAACTGATATCAGTGTCCCGTTTAGGCGAGAGTCAAAGCTACCATCCAATGAATAGAGTTGTCAGCTCATCTAAAATGTTAAACATTCTAGCAACCTTTTATTCGATCAAGATTGGAATCCAGCGTTGTCCCGTTTAGGCGAGAGTCAAGGCTATTCTATCTTATGAGCTTCTACCATTGTTTCGCAATTTGCAAGTCAAATATGGTCGCCACCATTAGGGTGATCGATACCATATAAAACACTTACAAACTACTTATCTTTCGAGATTAAACAGTGCCAAATTGCTAATGAACGTTCCTCCATTAGGGAGGATTACTCACTAAAACAAACGCGATGTAAAACCAACAATGGAGATCGAATATCTTAATAATAATAAAGCTCATTCTTTAAAATGTATTTTCTTCATTATTCTAATAAATATATTCATTAAATATGAAATTTAGAATTAAAATTCAAAATAAGAATTCAATTTAATATTTATAAAATTGTACTTAGATGGTGATTGAAATAAAATGAATTATTTACATCTTAGTAGTAATTTTAAATATAAATATTAAGAAAAAATTAATTTAAGTTGTATTAATTTGAATTAATTAACAACTTAAAATAAATTTTCATAAGAATATATTTATTGTATTCGAAAAATAAAGTATAAAATTATACAAATTTTTGAAAATTTTAAATAATAAGTACTCAGAAAAAGTACTTCAAGCAAAAATATCACCTATCTAGATTTTCCTCTGAGTAATTAATTTAATTTTTAATAATATATTTTAATTCATTTATTTTAAATTAATCAATAGATGAAAAAATCATTGATTTAAGTTTGCCCAAGAATTAATTAAAATAAATAATTAATTTACAACTTAATCTATTTTTCAAGATAAATTCAAAAACATCTAGCATAATTAAAATGCGATTTTCGAAATGATTAATCAAATAAAAAAATATATTCTGAAAATTATTTAAATTTAAGTTGAAAAATTAAATTTCAACCTAAAAATAATTTTCTATTTAATTAAGTGTCATGAAAAATAAATATTTAAGTCTCATGATGAAAATCAACTTAGATATTTAGTTTTTCAATTTAATTAAATGTATTAAACTCAAGAAATAAATAATTAAGTGTAGAGAAAGCTTAATTATTAGTCTCTAGTTTAATACTAGGAAAAAATATACTAAAATAAAATTGTACCAAAATTAATTATTAAATAATTAATTTCACAATGTATAATATTTTCCTATTTAAATATTAGAAATAATAAGTAGTCTAGAAATAACTATCTAGAAAATATCTTATTTGACTAAATATCTTTTCAAGAAAAATTTGAAAAATATCTAATTTAAGTTGTATAGAAAAAATCTAAAACTTAAATATTTTCAAATTTAGATTTAATTAAATATCAAAAATTAAGTTATAACCACTTGATTTGAAAAATATTCCATTTTAAGTTTAAAACTAACTTAAAAAATATCTTAAGAATCTTTAATAACTAATGCCTAGGATTTCTCAACTTAATTTTAAATTTAAATAAAATATTCAAATTTAAGTTAAATATGAAAAATCAGTTAAAATAACTAATTTATAACTTAAATAGGAATATTTAATTAAATAAGCTCCAGAAAGAATCTAGTTAGTTAAAATTCTTTATTTAATTAAATACAAGAAAAATACAAATAGTTTGTCTAGAAAAAATATCTAAAACTAAAAGTGTTTTTCTTAAAATTAACTTTAAAATATTAAAATGAAAATTTATTTCATATATTTTAAAAGTTAATTATGTTGCTAATTCAATTTTATTAGGTCAAACTAATCTAATTAATCTAGTACAGTTATTCAAATCAGGCAAATGGACCTTCACAATTGGGGTAGTTCATGTGAGGGGGTGCTGGGTTCAGTATGTCGTACCCACTTCTATGACTCCCAACTCTCACATAAGACCCAAAAGAGAAGAATTTAACCTTAAAATAAATAACTATGATTAATTGAATAGGTCCAAAAACTAAATGGACCTAAATAAAATCTATCATGGTGTGACATTTTATTTAGCAACAACCTATATACATCTATATAATAAAATAAACATATAGGCTCACACAGGCACACATTTGAATGGATCCTATCATGTTTCTAGGTCATACACAGATGAAAGAAGATTGTAAAATTTACCTGTTACAAATTATTTACTTGACCAAGGGAGTCATGTGTTAAAATCAAATCATTGGATCTGTCAACAAGTTAACCATGGTTATTTGCAATCAAGCAATAATAGGTTTTAAAAAACTTACAAACAAGCTAAAACCACATACTCCTGCAACAAGGTTAGCTGGATAGTTGGAAGTAGGATTTATTTAATTTTAAATAATTAAATTTCAAAAATAATTAATTAATTACATAATAAAAAAAATATTTAATTTTTGAAAAATTTAAATAAATATATATAATTTAATTTCGAAATTATTAAAAATATTTAAAATTAAACCTACAATTTTGAAAAATTAGGTTTCAACTAACCTAAATATCATTTCAAAATTTGCGAACAACTTTTAAAAATTAAATGTTATTTTATAAATAAAAATTAAAAAAGATAAATAAATATTTTTTTTAGATTTTAAATTTAATTTAAATAAATAAAATAATATAATTTAAAAGTTAGCAAAATATCTTACATCTATTTAAAATATCATGATTATAGTTATCTTATTTTAAATTTAAATAAGGTCAAATTATTTAAAAATATATTTAACTTAAAAAATTTAATATCTGACCTTAAATTTAAAAATAAGATAAGATATAATCAAATTTAAAAATAAGATAGATAATTAAGCAAAAAGATAGATATTTACTATTTTCAAATTCAAATTACACTTATATCATGAATTAAATTAAAAAAATATTAATTAATTTAATTATGATAATTAGAATTGAAATAGGAATAGTAAATGGTTAAATACAAAACTACACAAAAAATCGGAAGTTAAATCCATGAAAAAGTATGAAAAAACGAAGAAAAACGAAAAAAATGTGAGTTGTACGGACGGTATGCTGTGCATACACGTTCGCGCGCGCTCACTGAGGTGCCTGCCGAGAAAACTCAGTGCAGGGAGGGACGTGCAGGATTTCCGTCCGCGTAAGGAGCTTCAGAGAGGCACTGGGTGAGCTGCTTGTCTGAATGCTTGCTGTCCGCGCGCGTGGGTGAGTGCAGCATCCCTATCTTTTTTTTTCGAATCTTCAAAAAATCATAACTAATTCAAATTAAATCGAAATTGAGTTCTGTAAAAAAGTAACTTGATTAATTTTTTCCATACTATCCAAGAAAAATAATTTCAGAAACAAAATTTCAATTATTTTTCACAAAAATTTACAAACATCAATCAATCATCATATAACACTCAATACAACATGAAACCATCCAAATAACAAATAATCGTTTCAAAGTCCAAATTTCTTGGAAGCAAATCAATTACCATGGCTTTGAGGCCAGTTGTTGGAAATTATTTTACCAGGATCTTAGATCTACTCACAACTATGTTATTTAACACCCTAAATATGAACTTTCTAGAACGATAAAATAAACACATATAAAGTTAAGAAAACCTTACATTGATGCAGCAGAATTAATGTCTCGTTCCACTCAGATCTCTAACCCTTGTATCCTTTCTGTCGTAGAGTATAATCAAGATCTGAGCTCGAATGTCCTTCTCTTTGTGTATGTGATCCTTCACAGTCTTTTAATCTATGATTGAGTTACCACTTGCTGTGTGTGGGAACTTACTCTATCACTAAGGTTCGAAATTTAGAAGAAGAAAAGAGAGAGAGAGGTTCAGCCAAGGTATAGAAAAAGGAAGGCTCAGTTTTTATGAAAAATTGTTTTTCTGAAAGTAGTCTAGAAAACTTATTATTTGACTGAGCAATCACTTTCTCTTTATAGGCAACTACTAGGTTTAGGTTAGGAATTATTTGGCATTAAAATAATGAAAATATCAATTTGAAATTCCACATAAAGTGGCCAGCCAAGGTGTAAGTAATGGGCCCCACTAAGTTTTGTAGTTTTCACAAATTTTATTTCTATTTTCTCAAAAACGCCAATTTTCTAATTCTAACCATTTAAATGCCAAAACTAATTATTTTAATAACTAAAATAGATTATTAAATAATATTGTCATTTACTTTAATTATTAACTAGACATATAAAGTCCATTAATAAAAAAAAACCTAGAATCTCTTTTCTTTACAATTTCGCCCCTGCTTAGTGAAAATTCACAAATTAGACATAGTCTAACTTTAGAATTATAATTGATTAAATCACAAATCAATTATTGAGTCTTACAAGCAGTATGTTCTCAACTAGAATGGGGACCATGGATCTATATGCTGAGCTTCCAATAAGTGAATCGAATTTACTAAGTAAATTCCTACTTATTAATTCTTCGTTGAATCCACTCTTAGAACTTAGAATTGCACTCTCAGACTTATATAGAGCATATTATAGATATGTTATCTCATTTAAGCATTGTTATAATCTTATTGTGATCAAAGATCCTCTATATAGATGATCTACACCGAGAAGGGATAATTTTACTGTTCTCACCCCTCAATGTATTTTGCCCCTTCAAATACTTAGCTACCTGTAAATGGTGTTTAGTGATCTAAGGATTAGTCACTTAAACAAGAGCTCATCCATTTACTTCTATTTGCTAAGCTCGAAGGGAATCATCACTTGAACCGAGTCTGGTTCTGTGTCCCTAGTCTGGTTCGATGTTTGGGTCTGAGTTCAGGTTCGGGTTCGGGTCCCGAGTCTAGGTTTGGGTGGGGATCCGGGTTCGGCTGCCAATTCGGTTCTAGGTCTGATTTGGACTACGGGTCCTTGTTCGATTACGGTTTTGGATCTAGGTCCAATTTCAGTTATGATTCCAAGTCCAAGACCTAGTTCTAGTCCCGGTCAACTTCCGGTTTTTGTTCCATTTTTAAGTCACAAGGTACGGGTTCGGGTCCACTTTTGGGTTTGGGACTGGGTTCAGGTCCGGGTGTGATTTTGTGTCCTTGTTAGGGTTAAGGTCCAGGGCTGGGTCCCAAATCCAGACATTGACTACGGGTTTTGTCCAAGCCATGGGTCCAGATCTGGATCCCAATCTCGGGTCGCAGTCTGGTTCCATTTCTGGTGCTGGGTAATGACTTGGGTCCTAGGTTCAAGTTCGGGTCTGGGTCGGGTACTAGGTCCCGGTCCTAGTTCTGTTTCCTAGGTCCCCATCCTGATTCTGGGTCCAGGTCCCGATTATTGTGTGGGTTTGGGTCCCGGTCTAGGTTCAGGTTCGAGTCCTAGTCTCGGTTTGGGTTTAGGTCTCTGTCTAGGTTTTTATCTGGGTTCGGGTTTGGGTTTAGGTCCTGGTCCTGATCCTAGTCCTAGTTCGGTTCTAGTTCCATTTGTGATTCTGTGTTCGAGTTTGGGTTTGAGTTCGGGTCGGAGTTGGAGTTCTGGTCTGTGTTTGGGTTTGTGTCCGGATTTCAGTCTAGGTCCAGATCAGGCTCCCGGTGTGGGTTCGCGTCCAGGCTCTTGTTCTAGGTTGGGTTCGAGTCCCAAGTTCCAATCTCGATCTGAGTCTGGATTAAGTTCTTTGTCTAAGTCCTTGGTTCTGATCCTGTTCTGGGTTCGAGTTTTGGATCGATGTCCGGGTCTAGCTTTGGGTCTAATTCTAGTTGTGGGTTTGACTTCGGGTCCGAGTCTGTGTCCTGGTCTGGACCCTGATCTTGGTCTAGGTTCGGGTACAGGTCCAAGTTGGGGTCCCGAGTGCGGGTACAAGTGTGGGTGTGGGTCCAGATCTAGGTCCACCATTTCGATCCCAGTGTGGGTCTTGGTCCGAGTCCAGCTTCCTATTCAGATCCGTATCTAGGTCCAAGTCTGTGTTTGGGAACGTGTCCTAGATTTAGGTCGAGGTCCGGGTCTCAGTTCCGGTTTGGGTACACGACCGTGTCTGGTCCTGAGTTCCAGTCTCCGTTTGGGTCTGAGGCTAGGTCTGTGTTCGGTTTTAGGTCTGGATCCGTGTCCTGGTCACAGTCCTAGTCTTTTTCTAGGGTCTTGGTTCGACGATTCTTGTTCAAGTTCTTATTTTGGGTCCCAGGTCTAGGTCTTGGTTCCGGTTTGGTTCTTCGTCTCGGTTCTGGTCCTGGTCTGAGTCCCAGATCTAGACACCGACTATTGGTCGTTTCTAAGCCCCGTTACCTGAATCCTGAGTCAAGATCTGGATCACTGTCACGGGTCTCGGTAAGGTTCTGGTTCAGGTCCCAAGTCCCATTTCTGAGTTTGGGGTCGAGATCGAGACTGGGGTGCGGTTCTAGGTCTCGACCCTGGTTCTGTGTCCCTAGTCTTGTTCCATGTTTGTGTTTGAGTTCAGGTTCAGGTTCGGGTCTAGAATCTAGGTTTCGGTTGGGATCTGGGTTCGGCTCCACATTCGGGTCTAAGTCTTATTTGGAGGTCGGGTCTTAGTCCGGTTACTGTTTTGGATCTATGTCAAATTTCACTTATGATTCCATGTCTAAATCCCAGTTCCAGTCTCGGTCAACTTCCCGTTTTGGTTCCAATTTTGGGACACAAGGTATGGGTTCAGGTCCAGTTTTGGGTTTGGGAATGGGTTCAGGTCCGGGTGTGGGTTCGGGTCCTTGTCAAGGTTCGGGTCCAGGGCTGGGTCACAAGTCCAGACACCGACTACGGGTTTTGTCCAAGCCCTGGGTCCAGATCCGGATCCTAATCTCGGGTCCCAGTCTGGTTCCATTTCAGGTACCGGGTCACGAGCTGGGACCTAGGTTCAAGTTCAGGTCTGGTTCGGGTACTAGGTCCCGGTCCTAGTTCTTTTTCTGAGGTCCCTATCTTGATTCTGTGTCCAGGTCCCAGTTATTGTGTGGGTTTGGATCCTAGTCTAAGTTCGGGTTCGAGTCCTAGTCTTTTTTCGGGTTTAGTTCTGTGTCTTGGTTTTGATCTTTGTTCGGGTTTGGGTTTAGGTCCTTGGTGTAGTCCTAGTTCGGTTGTAATTCCAT
The DNA here is from genome assembly GCF_029168945.1 of Cannabis sativa. Taxonomy (NCBI): domain Eukaryota; kingdom Viridiplantae; phylum Streptophyta; class Magnoliopsida; order Rosales; family Cannabaceae; genus Cannabis; species Cannabis sativa. The sequence continues at coordinate 43,502,845 of NC_083605.1, read as the reverse complement.
TTGCGATTTTGAGTTCGAGTTTCGGTTTGAGTTCGGGTCGGAGTTCGAGTCGTGGTCTGAGTTTGGTTTGGGGTCCTGATTTTAGTCTATGTCCAGATCAAGCTCTGGTTGTGGGTTCGCGTCCTGGGTCTTAGTATAGGTTGGGTGCGAGTCCCAAGTTCCAATCCCGATCTAAGTCTAGATTCAGTTCTGGGTCTAAGTCCTTGGTTTTGATACTTTTCTGGGTTCGAGTTTGGATCCAGGTCCGCGTCTAGCTTTGGGTCTGATTCTATGTTTGGGTTTGAGTTCGGGTCCGAGTCTGTGTTCGGGTTTGTGTCCAGGTCTAGCCCTGATCTGGGTCTAGGTTCGGGTCCAGGTCCAAGTTGGGGTCCCGAGTACGGGTCCAAGTTTGTGTCTAAGTTAGGATCTCGGTCTAGATCTAGGTCCAGCAGTTCGATCCCAGTCTGGGTCTTAGTCCGAGTCAAGGTTCATTTCTGGATCGCTATCTAAGTCAAAGTCTGTGTCTGGGATGGGGTCCCAGATTTAGGTCCAGGTGCGGGTCTCAGTTCTGGTACGAGTAGACGACCGTGTCCGGGCCCGAGTTCCAGTCTCAGTTTGGGTCTTAGGCTAGCTCTATGTTCGGTTCTAGGTCTGGGTCCAGGTTTTGGTCACGGTCCTAGTCTTGTTCTAGAGTCCTAGTTTGCCGATTCTTGTTCAGGTTCTAATTTTGGGTCCCAAGTCTAGGTCTAGGTTCGGGTTTGGTTCTTTGACTGGGTTTTGGTCCTAGTTTGAGTCCCAGATCTAGACACCGACTACTGGTTTGTTCCAGGCCCCGTTACCCGAATCCAGAGTCAAGATCTGGATCACTGTCACGGGTCTCAGTCCGGTTCTGGTTCAGGTCCCAGGTCCCATTTCTGAGTTTGGGTTCGGGATCGAGATTGGGGTACGGTTCTAGGTCCCGACCCTGGTTCTGTGTCCCTAGTCTGGTTCCATGTTGGGGTCTGAGTTAAGGTTCAGGTTCGGGTCCCAAGTCATGGTTTTTGTTGGGATCTTCGTCCGGATCCCAATTCTGGTCTAGGTCTGATTTGGAGTCCGGGTGCTTGTCCAGTTATGGTTTTAGATCTATGTACAATTTCAGTTATGAGTCCAAGTCCAAGTGCTAGTTCCATTCCCTGTCAACTTCCCGTTTTTGTTCCAATTTTGGGTCTCAGGGTACGTGTTCGGGTCTACTTTTGGGTTTGGGACTGGGTTCAGGTTCGGGTCCTTGTCATGGTTCGGGTCTAGGGCTAGGTCCCAAATCTAGACACCGACTACGGGTTCTGTCCAAGCCCTGGGTCCAGATCCGGATCCCAATCTCAGGTCCCAGTCTCGTTCCATTTCTTGTGTCGGGTCACGAGCTGGGTCCTAGGTTCAAGTTCGGGTCCGGGTCGGGTACTAGGTCCTGGTCCTAGTTATGTTTCCCAGGTCCCAATTATTGTGTCTGTTTGGGTCTCGGTCTAGGTTTGGGTTCGAGTCCTAGTCTCTGTTCAGGTTTAGGTCTCTGTCTAGGTTTTGATCTGGGTTCGGGTTTGGGTTTAGGTCCTTGTCCTAGTCCTAGTTCGGTTCTAGTTCCATTTGCGATTCTGAGTTCGAGTTTGGGTTTGAGTTCGGGTCGAAGTTCGAGTCCTGGTCTGAGTTTGCGTTCGGTTTCTGATTTTAGTCTAAGTCCAGATCAGGCCCAAGTTTTTGTTTGCGTCCTCAGTCTTGGTGTATGTTGGGTGCGAGTCCCATGTTCCATTTCCGATCTGAGTCTTGATTCAGTTCTGGTTCTAAGTCCTTGGTTCTGATCCTAGTCTCAGTTCGAGTTTGGGTCCAGGTCCAGGTCTAGCTTTGGGTCTGATTTTAGGTGTAAATTTGACTTCAGGTGCGAGTTTGTGTCTGGGTTTGTGTCCAGGTCTGGACCCTGATTTGGGTCTAGGTTCGGGTCCAGATCCAAGTTGGGGTCACGAGTGCGGCTCCAAGTTTGGGTATGGGTCAAGATCTCGATGGTGATCTAGGTCCAGCATTTTGATCCCAGTCTGTGTCTTGGTCTGAGTCCAGGTTCGTATCCGGATCCCTATCTAGGTCCAATTCTGTGTTTGGGATCTGGTCCCAGATTTAGGTCCAGGTTTGGGTCTCAGTTCCGGTCTGGGTACACGACCGTGTCTGGGCCTGAGTTTTAGTCTCAGTTTGGGTCTGAGGTTAGGTCTGTCTTTAGTTTTAGGTCTAGGTCCGGGTCCTGGTCACGATCCTAGTCTTGTTCTAGGGTCTTGGTTCGGCGATTCTTGTTCAGGTTCTAATTTTATGTCCTAGGTCTATATCTGGGTTCGGGTTTTGTTCTTCGTTTGGGTCTTGGTCCTAGTCTGTATCCCAGATCTAGACACCGGCTACTTGTCTGTTCCAGGCCCCATTTCCGAAATCCTAAGCTAAGATCTGGATCACTGTCACGGGTTTGGGTCTTGTTCAAGTTCAAGATGAAGGTCCCATTTCTAAGTTTGGGTTTGGGATCAAACTGGGGTGCGGTTCTAGGTCCCGACCTTGAATCTTGTTCCCTAGTCTGGTTCCATGATAGGGTCTGACTTCAGGTTCGGGTTCGGGTCCCGAGTCAAGGTTTGGGTTGGGATCCGAGTCCGGCTCCCAATTTGGGTATGGGTCTAATTTGTAGTCCGGGTCCTGGTCCTGTTACGGTTCTGGATCTAGGTCCAATTTCAGTTATGATTCCAAGTCCAAGTCCTAGTTCTAGTCCCGGTCAACGTCCAGTTTTTTTTCCAATTTTGGGTCAGAGGGTATGGGTTCGGGTCCACTTTTGAATTTGGGACTGGGTTCAGTTGCGGTTGGGGGTTCGGGTACTTGTCAGGGTTTGGGTCCAGGGCTGGGTACCAAATCCAGACAGCGACTACGGGTTTTGTCCAAGCCTGGGTCCAGATCCGGATCCCAATCTCGGCTCCCAATCTGGTTTCATTTTTAGTGCCGGGTCACGAGCTGGGTCCTAGGTTCAAGTTCAGGTCTGGGTCGGGTACTAGATCCCGGTCCTAGTTCTGTTTCCCAGGTCCCTATCCTGATTCTAGGTTCAGGTCTTGGTTATTATGTGGGTTTGGATCCGGTCTAGGTTCGAGTTCGAGTCCTAGTCTCGGTTCGGGTTTAGGTCTCTGTTTGGATTTTGATCAGGGTTCGGGTTTGGGTTTAGGTCCTGGTCCTGGTCCTAGTCGTAGTTTAGTTCTAGTTCCATTTGCGATTCTGAGTTCGAGTTTGGGTTTGAGTTCGGGTCAGAGTTCGAGTCCTGGTCTGAGTTTGGGTTCGGGTCCGGATTTCAGTCTAGGTCCAAATCAGGCTCCGGGTGTGGGTTCGCGTCCTGGGTCTTGGTCTAGGTTGGGTCCGAGTCCCAAGTTCGAATCCCAATCTGAGTCTAGATTCAGTTCTGGGTCTAAGTCCTTGGTTCTGATCCTGGTCTGGGTTCGAGTTTGGGTCCGAGTCTGGGGCTAGCTTTGTGTCAGATTCTAGGTGTGGGTTTGACTTCGGGTCCGAGTTTGTGTCCGGGTTTTTTCAAGGTCTGGACCCCGATCTGGGTCTAGGTTTAGGTCCAGGTCCAAGTTGGGGTCCCGAGTGCGGGTCCAAGTTTCGGTGTGGGTCAGGATCTCGGTCCTGATCTACATCCAACATTTCGATCCCAGTCTGGTCTTGGTCCGAGTTCAGGTTCGTATCTTGATCCCTATCTAGGTCAAAGTCTATGTTTGGGATCGTGTCTAAGATTTAGGTCCAGGTCCGGGTCTCAATTCCGGTCTTGGTACACGACCGAGTCCCAGCCCGAGTTCCAATCTCATTTTGGGTCTGAGGCTAGGTCTGTACTTTGTTCTATGTCTTTCGTCCGGGTCCTGGTTACTGTGTGGGTTTGGGTCCCGGTCTAGGTTCGAGTTCGAGTCCTAGTCTCAGTTTGGGTTTAGGTCTCTGTTTGGGTTTTTATCTAGGTTCGGGTTTGGGTTTAGGTCCTGGTCCTGGTCCTACTCCTAGTTCGGTTCTTGTTCCATTTGCGATTCTGAGTTCGAGTTTGGGTTAGAGTTCGAGTCGGAGTTCAAGTCCTGGTCTGAATTTGGGTTCGGGTCGAGATTTCAGTCTAAGTCCAGATCAGGCTCCGAGTGTGGGTTCGCGTCCTGGGTCTTGGTCTAGGTTGGGTCCGAGTCCCAAGTTCAAATCCCAATCTAAGTCTGGATTCAGTTCTGGGTCTAAGTCCTAGGTTCTGATCCTTGTCTGGGTTCGAGTTTGGGTCTGAGTCCGGGTCTACCTTTGGGTCAGATTCTAGGTGTGGGTTTGACTTCGGGTCCGAGTCTGTGTCCATGTTTGTGTCCAGGTCTAGACCCCGATCTGGGTCTAGGTTTTGGTTCAAGTCCAAGTTGTTGGAAATTATTTTACCAGGATCTAGATTTACTACAAGTAAGTTTATTAACAACCTAATATGAATTCTAAAACAATGAAAATAAACACATATAAAGTTTAGAAAACCTTACAGTGGGTGGAGCGGAATAATATGACTCCTTCCATTCAGATCTCTAGCCCTTGATTCCTTTCTGTAGCAGAGCATAATCAAGATCTGAATCAGGATCTTCTTTTCTCCTTCTTTGATGCAGATTTTCCATAGTCTTACATACTATGATTGAGGTACCACTTGATGTGTGTGGGCACTACTCATTCACTCAAGTGTTTCGAAATTTATAGAGAAGAAAAGAGAGAGAGAGCGTGTAGCTTTTCTGAGAGAAACTAATGTTCAAAGTTGTGTGTTAGTTATTTTTTTCCAGAAGCCAACACTTTCTATTTATAGAATACCCTCTAGGTTTAGGTTAGAATTATATGGCATTAAAATAATGGAAACTACAAATGGTATTTCTTGTGCATAGTGGCCGACCATACAAAGGAAATTGGGCCTCACTTTGCAACTTTCCCATTTTGTTATTTTCCATTCCCATTTTCTCAAAAATACCAATTTTCAAATTTAACCTTTTTAAATGCCAATTCTAATTATTTAATAAGATAAAAATAATTATTAAATAATATTGCCATTTAATATATTTATTAATTTAGACATATAAAGTCTCTAAATTAATAAATAAACCTAGAATCTCTTTTCTTTACAATTTTGCCCTTGCTTAGTGAAAATTCATAAAGTAGACATAGTCTATCTTTTAGAATTATAATTGATTAATTAAAATCTAACTGAGTCTTACAAGCAGTATGGTCTCAACTAGTATGGGGACCATGGGTCTATATAACCGAGCTTCCAATAAGTCGAACCGATTTTACCAAGTAAATTCCCTAACTTATTAATTGCTTATTGAATCCACAATTAGAACTTGGAATTGCACTCTCAGTCATATAGAACGCTCTATACGTTCCATGATATAGACACGTCATTAGTTATCCATTGTTATAACCCTAATGTGATCAATGACCTTCTAATAGATGATCTACATTGAAAAGGCACTACTGTTCCCGCTACACCATCAATGTATTTTATCCTTAAAACACTTAGCTCCGTATAAATGATATTTCAGCAAAGTGAAATGAGATCTCCACAATTTATTTCTGTTTAGACAAGCTCGAAGGATATCATCGTTTCACTTCTAAGTTCCTATAGAAGTTATAGATTCCATATTTATGGTAGCGCTCCCACTCAATTATACTATCTTGTCCCAAAATGTACGTATCACCCTGATCCAAAAGTAGGCTTAACTAACAAATCAAAGAATATGTATAGTACTCTTGAGATCGAACCTACCCATATCAGGATTAAGGTCATTTGATCTAGGATCAACAGGTGATATTGAATTGAATAGATATTACGGTAAGTTTTAATATATCTAATCAAAGTTCAATATCGGTCCCTTCCGATGTATACTCCATGCATCCGATACTGGTAAACTTTGCCAATGTCCTGGAAAGGACATAACACTTTTCCAAGGTGTAAGAATACCTATCGCTGATTAGACCATGTCAGTCTAAATCCAGTGTTCTGACAAATCAAGGAATAAACTTTTGAACATATAATTAAGATTATATTCCACTGTGCTAACAACACTATAATCTTTAACAAACTCATATGTTCTGGACTTAAAAAGAATTCATACATTATATACATATAATCATGAAATAAATCATGTGAACCATGCATTATAAAATGTTATTTCTGATCTTTATAAATAAGTAAATCTGATTATATTGAAACGAGTTTTATTTAGGGCATAAAACCCAACACAAGTTGGGGTCCCTAGTGCGGGTCCAAGTTTCGGTGTGCGTCTCGATCCAAATCTACGTCTAACATTTCGATCCCAGCGTGGGTCTTGGTCCGAGTCCAAGTTCGTATCCGGATCCCTATCTAGGTCCAACGCTGTGTTTGGGATCGTGTCCCAGATTTAGGTCCACGTCCGAGTCTCAGTTCCGTTCTGGGTACACGATAGTGTCCGGGCCCGAGTTCTATTCTCAATTTGGGTTTGCGGCTAGGTCTGTATACAGTTCTAGGTCTGGGTCTGGGTCCTGGTGACGGTCCTAGTCTTGTTCTAGGGTCTTGGTTCAGCGATTCTTATACAGGTTCTAATTTTGGGTCCCAGGTCTAGGTCTTTGTTCGGGTTCGGTTCTTCGTCTAGGTTCTGGTCCTAGATTGAGTCCCAAATCTAGACACCGACTACTGGTCTGTTCCAGACCCCGTTATCCGAATCCCGAGTCAAGATCTGGATCACTGTCACGGGTCTCGATTAGGTTCTGGTTCAGGTCCGAGGTTCCATTTCTGAGTGAGTTTGGGTTTGGGATCGAGACTAGGGTGTAGTTCTAGGTCCCGACCCTTGTTTTGTGTCCCTAGTCTGGTTCCATGTTTGGGTCTGAGTTCAGGTTCGGGTTCGAGTCCCGAGTCCAGGTTTGGGTTGGGATTCGGGTCCGGCTGCCAATTTGGGTCTAGGTTTGATTTGGAGCCAGGGTCCTGGTCCGGTTATGGTTCTGGATCTATATCCAATTTCAGTTATGATTCTAAGTCCAAGTCCTAGTTCCAGTCCCCGTCAACTTCCCGTTTTGGTTCCAATTTTATGTCACAGGGTACGGGTTCGGGTCCACTTTTGGGTTTGGGACTGGGTTCAGGTCCGGGTGTGGGTTCGGGTCCTTGTCACGGTTCGGGTCCAGGGTTGAGTCCCGAATCCAGACACCGACTACGGGTTTTGTCCAAGCCCTGGGGCTAGATTCGGATCTCAATCTCAGGTCCTAGTTTGGTTCCTTTTCTGGTGCCGGGTCACGAGCTGGGTCCTATGTTCAAGTTGGGGTCTGGGTCGGGTACTAGGTTCTGGTCCTAGTTCTGTTTCCTAGGTCCCTCTCCTTATTCTCGGTCCAGGTCCCAGTTATTTTGTGGGTTTGGGTCCGGTCTAGGTTCGGATTCGAGTCCTAGTCTCGGTTCAGGTTTTTGTCTCTATTTGGGTTTCGATCTCGGTTCGGGTTTGGGTTTAGGTCCTTGTCCTGGTCATAGTCCTAGTTCAGTTCAATTCCATTTGCAATTCTGAGTTCGAGGTTGGGTTTGAGTTCGGGTCAGAGTTCGACTCTTTGCCAGAATTTAAATTCGGGTCCGGATTTCAGTCTAGGTCAAGATCAGGCTCCGGGTGTGGGTTCACATCCTGGGTCTTGGTCTAGGTTGGGTCCGAGTCCCAAGTTCCAATCCCGATCTGAGTCTGGATTCAGTTCTGGGTCTAAGTCCTTGGTTCTGATCCTGGTCTTTGTTCGAGTGTGGGTCTGGGTTTGGGTCAAGCTTTGGGTCTGATTCTAGGTGTGGGTTTGAGTTCCGGTCCGAGTCTGTGTCCGGCTTCGTGTCCAGGTCTGGACCCTGATTTGGGTCTAGGTTCGGGTCCAGGTCCAAGTTGGGGTCCCGAGTGCGGGTGCAAGTTTGGGTCTGGGTCAGGATCTCGGTCCAGATCTAGGTCCAGCATTTCGATCCCAGTCTGGGTCTTGGTCCGAGTCCACGTTCGTATCTGGATCCCTATCTAGGTCCAACTCTGTGTTTGGGATCGTGTCCCAGATTTAGGTCTAGGTCCGGGTCTCAGTTCCGGTCTGGGTACACGACCGTGTCCGGGCCCGAGTTCTAGTCTCAATTTGGGTCTGTGGCTAGGTCTGTGTTCGGTTCTAGGTCTGGGTCCAGGTCCTGGTCACGGTCCTAGTCTTGTTCTAGGGTCTTGGTTTGGCGATTCTTTTACAGGTTCTAATTTTGGGTCCCAGGTCTAGGTCTTGGTTTGGGTTCGGTTCTTCGTCTGGGTTCTGGTCCTAGACTGAGTCCCAGATCTAGATACCGACTACTGGTCTGTTCCAGTCCCCGTTATCCGAATCCCGAGTCAAGATCTGGATCACTGTCACGGGTCTCGGTCTGGTTCTGGTTCAGGTCCCAGGTCCCATTTCTGAGTGAGTTTGGGTTTGGGATCGAGACTGGGGTGCGGTTCTAGGTCCCGACCCTTGTTTTGTGTCCCTAGTCTGGTTCTATGTTTGGGTCTGAGTTCAGGTTCGGGTTCGAGTCCCGAGTCCAGGTTTGGGTTGGGTTCCGGGTCCAGCTGCCAATTCGGGTCTAGGTCTAATTTCGAGCCCGGGTCCTGGTCCAGTTATGGTTCTTGATCTATGTCCAATTTCAGTTATGATTCTAAGTCCAAGTCCTAGTTCCAGTCCCGGTCAACTTCCAGTTTTGGTTCCAATTTTGGGTCACAGGGTACGGGTTCGGGTCCACTTTTGTGTTTAGGACTGGGTTCAGGTCCTAGTGTGGGTTTCGGTCCTTGTCAGGGTTCGAGTCCAGGGCTGGGTCCCGAATCCAGACACCGACTACGGGTTTTGTCCAAGCACTGGGGCCAGATTCGGATCTCAATCTCAGGTCCTAGTTTGGTTCCTTTTCTGGTGTCGGGTCACGAGCTGGGTCCTAGGTTCAAGTTCGTGTTTGGGTCAGGTACCAGGTCCCGGTCCTAGTTCTGTTTCATAGGTAGCTATCCTGATTCTAGGTCCAGGTCCCGGTTATTGTGTGGGTTTGGGTCCCGGTCTAGGTTCGGGTTCGAGTCCTAGTCTCGGTTCGGGTTTAGGTCTCTGTTTGGGTTTTGATTTGGGTTCGGGTTTGGGTTTAGGTCCTGGTCCTTGTGTTGGAAATATTTTACCAAGATCTAGATTTACTAGCAAGTATGTTTCATTACATCCTAATATGAATTCTAAAACAATGAAATAAACACACATAAAGTTTAAGAAAGCTTACAGTGGGTGCTGCGGAATAATATGACTCCTTCCATTCGGATCTGTAGCCCTTGATTCCTTTCTGTAGCAGAGCATAATCAAGATCTGAATCTGGATCTCTTTCTCTCCTTCTTGTTGGTTGATTTTCCACAGTCTTACACACTATGATTGAGGTACCACTTGATGTGTGTGGGCACTACTCTATCACTCAAGGAATTTCGAAATTGAACAGAGGAAAACAAAGAGGAAAGTGGTGGCTAGGCTTTTCTCTGAAAGAAACAATGTGCAAATAAGTTTCCTGAAGCCAACACTTTCTATTTATAGAATGCCCTCTAGGTTTAGGTTAGAATTGTGTGGCAATAAAATAATGGAAAATTAAAATGGTAAAAGCCTATGCATAGTGGGCAGTCCATATAAAGAAATTGGGCCTCACTTTGCAACTTTTCCATTTTGTTATTTTTTTTTTCCATTTTCTCAAAAATGCCAATTTTCCAATTTAACCTTTTAAATGCCAATTCTAATTATTTCATAACTAAAAATAATTATTAAATAATATTGTCATTTAATATATTTATTAATTTAGACATATAAAATATCTTAATTAATAAATACTTAAAATCTCTTTTCTTTACAATTTCGCCATTGCTTAGTGAAAATTCATAAAGTTGACATAGTCTAACTTTAGAATTATAATTGATTAATCAAAATCAATTAACCGAGTCTTACAAGCAGTATGGTCTCAACTAATATGGGGACCATGGGTCTATATAACTGAGCTTCCAATAAGTTGAACCGAATTTACCAAGTAAATTCCCTAACTTATTAATTCCTTATTGAATCCACTCTTAGAACTTGGAATTGCACTCTCAATCATATAGAATGCTCTATATGTTCCACGATATAGACACGTCATTAGTTATCCATTGTTATAATCCTAATGTGATCAACGATCCTCTATATAGATGATTTACACTGTAAAGGGATTAAATTACCGTAACACCCTAAAATGTATTTTATCCTTAAAACACTTAACCCTGTATAAATGATATTTCAGCTAAGTGAAATGAGTACTCCACCATTTATTTTTGTTTGGTTAAGCTCGAAGGCAATCCTCCTTTACTTTCTATTCGCCAGATAGAAGCTATAGATTCTATATTTATGTTAGCGCTCCCACTCAATTGCACTACCATGTTCCCAAAATGTACGTATCACCCTGACCCAAAAGTAGGCATAATTAACAAATGAAAGAACACGAATAACACTCTTGAGATTGAACCTAATCATATCAGGATTAAGATCATTTGATCTAGGATCAACAAGTGATATTGAATTGAATAGATATTACAGTAAATTCTAATATATCTAATCAAAGTTCAATATCGGTCCCTTCCAATGTATACTCCATACATTCGATTCTAGTAAACTTTGCCAATGTCCTGGAAAGGACATAACACTTTGCCAATGTCCTGGAAAGGACATAACACTTTCGAACATATAATTAAGATTATATTCCACTATGCTGACAACACTATAATCATTGACAAATTCATATGTTCTTGACTTAAATAGAATTCACACATTATATATATAATCATGAAATAAATCATGTGAACCATGCAACATAAAATGTTATTTCTGATCTTTATTAATAAGTAAATCTGATTATATTGAAATGGTTTTTATTTAGGGCACAAAAGCCAACAAACTCCCACTTGTACTAATATAAAACAAAATATGCATTTCAAATAATCTCAACACCTTGATATACAAATAAAGAGTAATAGTAGTAAACTCCTCGTAATAGGATCTGACAGGTTGAATTAAACACAACCTCTTCTCCACCATTACTCTTCCTTAATCAAAAAATCCTTGATAATGTGAAATTCCTCTCTATATGTCTACTCTCTCGCGATACTGGATTCTATACTTTTGGCAACTACTTCTTGTTTATTCAGGAAGTAATACTAGGAGTTAAGGCCAGTTGGAACGGTGCCACAAATGTATAGAACTTTCCTTAGACTGAATAAGTACCTTTCCTGCAACTTTAACATTCAGTCTCTTTCTGGTAGACTAAGAGACTTCAGATAGGTTTTTACACTTCTCCAAAATCACTACTCCACCCCAAGAGTAATCACCATTTTATCAGTAGACTTTTTAGCAGAAAGGCTAGTCTTGAAATCTGATGTGGTGTAGTCTAAGAGTTTTAAACACACCTTTATTGACTAACATATAGTTCCTCTTCTTAATCTTAAGATTTACTTGATTGTCTTCCAATATTCTTCTCCTAGATTAATCTGATACCTACTCATTTATCCCACTCAACAGCAGGTGTCTGGTCTAAGGCATACTAAAGCATATCTGAGACCTCTCACTGTTGATTTAAGAAATTCTTTCTTGGCTTTATCTTTTCTGGAATAGTTGAGACTTTTCCTTAGATAAATAAAATCTATGCCTAGAAGTTGTGAAGCTTCTATAGATTTCCTTTGGAAAGAAAAGTGCTTCAGCATCTTACTAAAGTAAGTTGCTTGCATTAGAGTAAGTAATTAACTAGGTATACCATAAGCCATAGGTTTAGATAAACTCAAACCTATAATACTAGGAACAGGAAGTTTTGTTAAGTCCACTGAATAGACTTATTAACGAAATTTTCCTTTTATGTCCTTGTAATAGAAAACTTTAGGTTAACCCATGTGAATGGATTAAACAATAGTTCTCTTGGCTTTTCTTCTTAGTTTCTTATCTTCATAATCCATTACTTGTTTAAACTCAAAATGGATTTTAATCACTAGTGTCTTCTGTTGCCCCTGATTTTGCCCAATATACCTGGACCAACCAGACAAGGACACGTGGATCAAACAGCTTAGCATTCAAATTATTTGCTAAGTCTTTATGTAATAAGGCAGCATCCGGGATATGCCTCCCAGAGAAGACATAGAGAGTCTCATACGCTCCCAGAAGCCCAAGTAATACTAAGGCATCTCCGCGAGGTGTCAGGCTTCCCCTGAGCAATCAAGTCACATTTAATGCCGCATGGGAGGAAACGTGTTGGGACTGCTACACGCAATAAAGTCTGACGGCACACCTGCAGCTACAAAGTAATGATCATTTAAGTCTATCGACGGCTACACTGTGAAGGGTCACATCAGTCAAAAGACAATAATGACATTCGACATAAAAGCCCTACAGCACCTAGGGATTTGACCATGCATTACCCATGGTATATTCATTGGGAATGCCCAACTTTATGGATACTTATAGATACACTAGTACAACAATTTTGGGGATCACCCCACCAAAAACACTATAAATACCCCCTCAAAGCTCATTAAATGGGGTCAAGAATCTTGGGCTACATAAGAGCAAGAAGAGTAAATACTCACCAAGAACATTCTCTGTATTTATAAGAGTGAAACAGTCACCAAATACATTCTGTGTACTAAATACATCCATAAATAATATAGACTTGTGGACTAAGGCTCATTAATGCCCCAACCACGTAAAAATCCTTCTCTAATTTTCTTACAGCTCTTTAATCTTATAATATTTTATTGGTTGCCGAAAACGTCAGTCAATATTTTGGTGCTTTCATTGAGAGCTAAATAAAGCTTCTGCAAAAATACACTTCACTTTACAAAAATGGTGGAGACTAGAAGTACTCGTCAACCTCGCCCACTAGAAGATGCTCAAGATCGAAATGAGGAGGATGTAGCCTCAAGAGCAGCCGAGGGTTCTGAGGAAGAAGAAGGAATTCTTGATGATGACTACGAGGGAAACCGCGATTAGTACGCCTACGACGAAGGTAGCTACTCGGAGTTGGTGCTTCTTAGGCAAAAAGCTATCGATCACGAAGCCGAGATCGAAGCCCAAAAAGCACAAAACCAAAAAATGCAAGAAGTGATGCTGGCCATGCAAAAAGCCATGGAGGCGGTTGGTATTCACGTGCATCCCAAGGCAATGACTGCTGGACTCGGTGAGGAACCAGAGGAATCCTCGCCTAGTACTCAACAGCAAAAGTCTAGGGAGCCTAGCCCCATAAGGTATCCCGCTGAAGGGAACCAAAAGAAAAACCCTACCTCTATCCCTGGGCGAAACAAAAAGGCGCAGGATCCGCGAATGGTCCGCTCAGATTTCCCTAAAGGGAAAGGTTCGCAGAGAGGCAAGCTCCGAAAAGGGAGTCTTGGCCCTCAGGATCGAGAGGACTAAAAAAGCATTTCCGTGCACAGGAGCCCAGAGGTAGAGGAAGAAGAGGACAGATATGTCCTCCCGTTGATTTGAGAAACCAAATCAATGGGAATCAAGGTAACCTCCGGAATCACCTTGACCAAAAAAGATATGGGCCCGTGGTCTCCACGGGTACGTTAAATGAAGGAATCATGGCGGAACTCGCCATACTCCGAAAAGATATCGCCCGAGTCTCCCGGAGACAAAAAGGGGACGACTCTGATTCAGACTGTGAGGACCGGGAGCCATGTGCTAAGCACATCCTGCAAGCCGAGCTCCTCAAGAACTTTAAGATGCCCGAAATGGCAGCTTATACCGGGAACTCCGATCAAAGCGACCACTTGTCGCGGTTTAACCGTGTCATGACGGTCATGAGAGTCAGTAATGACGCAAAATGTCTGTGCTTCCCGCTTACTCTAAGTGGGTCCGCGGAGGAATGGTTCAAGAAGCAAGAACTAGGATCCGTGGGTTGTTGGAACAAGTTACAGACCAATTTTCGGAGACAGTTTGTCGCCGCGAGAAAGGTCAACCTAGAGGTAAGTGCCTTGACTAACATCAAGCAACTGCCCACCGAGACCTTTAAAAACTATATAAAGAGGTTCCGAGAGGAAGCCTCAAAGACCAAGAAAGTTGATGACGGACAACAGTTTGCACTTCGCCAGGCAGGCATCCGTACAGGGACTCCCTTCTGAAACGAACTACAGCAAGAGGGGGCTGCTAGCCTTCAGGACTTCGAGAAGAGAGTCCAAAAATATATCAACCTTGAAGAGGCCGAGGCCCAAATAGTGGCCTATGGAGGATACTATCCCACCGGGATAGCAGGGTACATGCCCGGAGCACTACCCTCGGGTACTGTCCCGACCGCGGCTCCGCCGATGAGCAGCATACAGTTCTCTGCCACTCCCGGATATAGTCAGGGCCAGGCCTTGGCGGCCGCATCATCCCATTTTGGAAATCCCTCAGGGATAAATGTACAAGCTGCCTCACACTCCACTCCAACCGCTAGCCTGGCACGCCCTTCCAGGGGCTCGAGGAGTAAAAGATCCTCCAAAGACAGCACCCGGACGCAGGAGAAACGTCAAAAGAGGGGGTACACTCCCTAGTACACCAAGTACACGGAGCTGACGGACTCCCAAGAACGTGGGTACTTTGCTAATAGGCAAAATACGCACTACCAGAGACCACATCCTTTGTACAAGATTGAAAACCTGATCCGATTGGGCCACCTCTATGAGTGGATCAAGAATAGACTGCCTCACCTCCATCCGGGCCAGGCGACAGGGGTTGTGCCCCAGGGAACACCGGGGGGTGCAGCAGGAGTATTGGCTCCAGTTGCTCCCGCGGGCGATGCCCAGCACATCCCCGGTCTGCCGCCCAGACCCAACGGGAGGGTAGCCATGATCTCTGGAGGGCCCCATATTGGAGGAACTACCCGCAAAGAACTAAAGCGGTATGCGAGGGCCGTAAAGCACAATGATGTTTGGGAGGTTACTCAACTCCCAGCTCAAAGGCCCCGGCTGATGGATCAACCCATCACATTCACGGAAGAAGACGCCAAGACGGTGCGCTTCCCTCACCATGATCCGTTGGTCATCGAGACCCCCATCGCTAATAAAGTGGTGGCCCGAGTCTTGATTGACAACGGAAGTTCCGTGAATCTACTCTTCAAGGAGGCCTTCACTGCAATAGGCCTAACGGACCGAGACCTCTCACCCAGTGGTTCCCAACTCACGGGGTTTAATGGAACGATGCTTATCCCAATGGGAAAAGTGAGACTTCCAGTCACCTTGTGCCCGGACACCGACCAGAGCACATTCAAGTACTGCACTTTTGTGGTGGTGGACTGCCCGACTGCTGACAACGCGATCCTCGGCCGACCGGCCCTGGTAGACTTTGGCGCAGTCACATCCATTCGGCACCTGTGCTTAAAGTTCCCTACCCAGGAAGCTAGAATAGGGACGGTGAGAGGAAATCAGGGGGAGGCAAGGCAATCTTACAATGTTGCAACCCACCTGCCCGTACTGATGGTTAGGGAAACCTTTGAGCCAGAAATGACTGAAGAAGATGAGTTGGATTCCTGAGTGGGGTCCAAAAATATTGTGGAACCAATGGAGGATGTCAAGGAAATATCAGTGTGCGACCTCGACTCCACCAAAGTACTCCGGCTGGGAAAGAGCCTAGATCCAGAGGAAAAAGAAAAAATAATAAAAACACGGAAGGGCGCCATCGACATTTTTGCATGGTGCCAAGAGGACATGACTGGCATAAGTCCCCATGTCATCACCCACGTCCTCAACGTTAACCCGGACATGCCACCAGTCCAGCAAAAGCGACGCCCTCTCGACTCGGTGAAAGCCGAGGCCCTGGAGAAAGAGGTGGATAAGCTTCTGGCGAACAGCATGATCCGCGACGTATACTATCCGGAATGGCTAGCCAATCCGGTCCTGGTGCCCAAGCCGAACGGAACTTGGCGAGTTTGTATAGATTTCACTGATCTAAACAAAGCTTGTCCGAAGGACTGCTTCCCGCTACCCAAGATCGACCAGATGGTAGATGCAACTTCCGGATTCAAGTTGCTATCCTTCATGGACGCCTACGCTGGGTATAACCAGATAAAGATGCACACGGCAGACCAAGAGTGCACTAGCTTCAGGACCGATAAGGGGGTATACTGCTACCTAGTCATGCCTTTCGGACTGAAGAACTTTGGAGCGACCTACCAAAGAATGGTCAACCGGATGTTCATAGGCCTCTTGGGGCGAAACATGGAGGTATACGTGGACGATATGCTCGTCAAGTCCAAAGCATGCAATAGCCATTCGGACGACTTAGAGAAGTGTTTTGAGGTAGTCCGGAGATACGACATGAAGCTCAACCCAGAGAAATGCACCTTTGGGGTCAAGTCAGGGAAGTTCCTAGGCTTCATCATCAGCCAGAGGGGGATTGAGGCAACCGCAGAAAAAATCCAAGCTCTCCTGAGCATGCCATCCCCCAAAAAGCATAAAGATGTGTAGAGCCTAACCGGAAAGGTTGCCGCCCTGAGCCGCTTCATCTCCCGGTCTACGGACAAGTGCATCCCCTTCTTCAACATACTGAAGAAGTGTCAAAAGTTTGAATGGTCGGACGAATGCGAGGAGGCATTCAAAAAGCTGAAAGAACATATGGCCAGGCCTCCTATCCTGTCAAAACTCGTTCTCGGAGAGGAACTATTCCTCTATTTGGCTGTCTCCGAGCACGCGGTCAGCGCTGCCCTAGTTCGGGAAGAAGAGAAAACTCAACATCCCGTGTACTATGTTAGCAAGCGCATGATAGGAGCGGAAACAAGGTACCCCATCATCGAGAAACTAGTTTTCTGCCTCTTGATGGCTTCAAGAAAATTAAGGCCATATTTCCAGGCACATCCGATCAAGGTACTGACCAACCACCCGCTCCGGCAAGTCCTCCAAAAACCAGAAGCATCCGGAAGGCTCCTCAAGTGGGCAATGGAGTTAAGTCAGTTCAACTTACACTACGTTCCCCAAATCTCCATAAAAGGCCAAGCCTTGGCAGACTTCATTACCGAATGCAATGAAGCCGAGGCAACCGCAAATACGCCAACACCATCGGTCCCCACATGGAGAGTGTTTGTGGACGGAGCCTCCAATGAAAATGGATCCGGAGCAGGGGTGGCAATGATATCCCCGACCGGACTGCGACTCCAGGCAGCCCTACGGTTCGACTTCTCAGCTTCAAACAACGAGGCCAAATACGAGGCCTTGATAGCAGGGCTGAGGCTAGCGAAAGTTGTAGTGGGGAAAAGAGTGGAAGTCTACAGTGACTCCCAGCTGGTCGTAAATCAGATATCGGGAGAGTATCAAACATGCGGTGAGCGAATGGCCGCGTACGTAACAATAGTCCGGGAGCTGCTCCACGAGTTCACGGACTACAAAGTAGAAAGCATCCTCCGGGAAAAGAATGCTCACGCGGACTGTCTGGCTAAGTTAGCTTCAGATAGTGAAATCGAAGGGCTGGGGGTAGTACCAGTGGAATGCTTGGCAGAGCCAAGCATCAAAGCAAAAAAGGCCATAACAACGGTTGGGCAAGAACCCAGCTGGATGGTCCCCATCATAGAATACATAACAAAAGGTAAGTTGCCCCAAGAAAGGGCACTGTCTCGAAAGATTCAGTATCAAGCTCATCGTTATGTAATGATGGATCAAATTCTCTACCGAAGAGGACTCAGCATGCCTTATTTAAGGTGTGTATCGGACCCTGAAGCTAGACAAATCATGCCAGAGGTCCACGAAGGGTTCTGTGGAGATCATACAGGAGGACTCAGTCTCTCAAAGAAAATATTGAGACAGGGATACTTCTGGCCAACAATGAAATACGTCCAAAAGTGTGATTCGTGCCAAAGGTTCGCGAACATACCGAGAGCTCCTCCCAATGAAATTACCCTGATGACTAGTCCCTGGCCCTTCGCATTTTGGGGAATAGATCTTATTGGGTCCCTGCCAACAGGAAAGGGAGGAGTAAAGTATGCAATAGTAGTAGTAGACTACTTCACCAAATGGACGGAGGCTGAGCCCATGAAGACTATAACTGCTAAAAAAGCACTAGAGTTTGTTATCAAAAACATAGTGTGTCGATATGGTCTGCCTCACAAAATAGTCTCTGACAATGGAAAGCAATTTGATTGCGAAGAATTTACTGACTTCTGCAACCAATACGGAGTAGTGAAAAGCTTCTCCGCGGTGGCAAGGCCGCAAACAAACGGACAAGCAGAAGCAGTCAATAAAATCTTAAAGGTCACCCTAAAGAAAAAGCTGCTGGCCTGCAAAAACAACTGGCCCGAAGAGTTGCCAAGAGTGTTATGGGCCTACCGGACAACCCCTAGAACCACGACCAGCCATTCGCCTTTTTCAATGGCGTACGGTTGCAAAGCGATGGTCCCGGTAGAAACGTTATTCCCGTCCCACAGGAGAACGACTTACGATCCAGCCACGAATCAGGCTTTACTTCAAGAAGCTCTGGATCAAGTTGAAGAACTCCGGGACGAGTCTCAAATACGGATGGCAGCTTATCAAAAGAAGGTAACCAAATATTTTAACTCCAAAGTTAAAAATAGAAAATTTGCTATATGGGATATGGTCTTAAGAAGAGTCTTCCCAGTCACCCAAGGACCCGGAGTGGGGGTACTTGGGCCAAATTGCGAAGGACCATATGAAATCGAGGACGAAATCGGTTCAGGCACTTACAAGCTAAAAAGGATGGACGGAACCATCGTGCCAAGGGCCTGGAATACCGATCACCTCAGAAAATATTACCAATAGCCAAAAGTGTAACTTAGACTTTGTTTAAAGAGTTTGTACCGTCTAAATGTATACAGCCTCCGCATGTTAAATAAAATTGAGTGCCTTAAAAACAAAGTTTCTATGCCACTCAGGGGGGTACTAAGGTATACAACACGGACAGACAAAAAACAGGCTAAGTAAAATATCCTGACCCAAAGGGCAGGACCAAAAGCTAAATAAAGAGCATATGTATAAACATCCTGACCCAAAGGGCAGGTCCAAAAAAGAAGATATGTGCATCTAAAAAGATCATATACAAATATATAAAAATCCTAGCCCTAAGGGCAGGTCAAAAATATATACAAAGGGCACGGGGACAGGCCTTAAATATTGTCTCCCCTTTAATAAAAACAGCTATGTAAATAGAAATTGTCTTAAGTACAAGATAATTAGCTGTAAATATATAAAAAAAAAGAGAAGGGTGAAATCCTGGTAGTAATGGGTGGAACTCAGAGCGGCCTTGTCAACACGAGGAGGAAGGCGAGGACCAATGCGCGCCTCCAGCATGGCATCAAGCTTCTTCTTCTTCTCCCGAAATTTTGCAATCATCTTCGTGGGTTTGGGATACAAGTTGATATTCTGGTCATTTGTAGACCAGGCCATGTAGACGCCGTCGTCGAAACGCTTGACGCACCGGCTGTAGGAAGTGGGAGAAAGGAGCTCATCTTTCTTTGCCTTCTTCAAGGCTTGGTCTTTGAAGTCCTTGAGCTCCTTCAGCTCCACGGCCAGGTTGGCCCTAGACTCCAAGTCTGCCTGGTGAACTTCCTCTAAGGACTTAACCTTGGTAGCCATTTCATCCAAGGCTTCCTTAGCCTCCCAAAGCTCACGCCTGGCCTTAGCAGCAGCTTCGCCCTCCGCCCTCAGCTCTTCTTGGTGCCTGGCCTCCAGCCTATCCCCCTGAAGGGCCTCCTCCCGGATCATCGCCTCCGCTTGTGCCTCCCTCCGCCTGGCCTCTTCCTCACTGGCCTTGGCAAGGGCCTCCCGGCGCTCGGCGTCCTCCTGGTAAAGGCGCCTTTCAGCAGTCAAATCCTGAAGGATCTTCATAACTTCGTCCATGCCACCAAAGTCAGATAGGACGAAACCATGATTAATTAAGTTCTTGGAAAGGCGGCCGGCCTCAGCAGCAAGCTGGGAAAGGATACAAGTATGAGTAAGAATCCTTAAGAGAAAATAATAAGGAAAAAAGTAAACTACGAAATACTTACCACGGTGAGGGAGTGGCTGAGATCCTGGACTTGGAAGATGGAGTTCAAGGATGCACAAGCAGCGAACCGCTTGGGTGCACACCGGGTAAGCTGAGACGCAAACTCGCCGGTCATCTCCGCGGCAAAGGGAGCTAGTGTGGGCCCGAAGAAACGACCGAACAAATTCGACAAGGGGTCCAAGTTTAGATCCCACGAATTCTGGTAGTTCGGGTCGTTAAGGGTATTTGGCATCTCAACTCGCAAAACCCTCCTCAAAGCCTCCACGTCAGCATGCCCCCGGGAGTATTCATCCATGGCGTAGTTGTGTTTAGCTATCCGGAGTTCCTGTCTCGCCTCATCTCCAGGAACCGGAGTCAGCACAATGTTGGGAGGGGCTGTGTGTTCCTCCACCTCGGGAGAGATCCCGGCATCAAGACCAGGGGCCGGAGTATCAGCTCTCCGCTGCCGTTTGGGCTCTTCCTGGGCAACCATCTTGCCCTTGCGCTTGCGAATCAGAGCAACTTCTTGCTCTTCTTCACTTTCTTCAACTTCCTCAGGAAGAGCCCGTTGCTCTTCTTTACCTTCTTCAACTTCCTCAGAAAAGCCCCATTGCTTTTCTTGACCTTCTCCCGGAAGCACCTCCTCCTCATCCACTAAGTCAATAGTGTCAGGAGGGGCACTGGAAGAAGCCTTCAAGGGGGTGGCCATCTGGGAGAAAGTTAAAGGAAGGGGAGCGTCAGGGGTGTGAGCCCCAGCAAGTTCGGCCGAAATGGCATCCATGGAAGTACCTGCTACAACAAAAGAAAAAAGGCAAGTGTTAGAACATCCATGGAAAACAATAAACACTTGAATAAAGCAATCAAGCTAGCCCTACCCTGACTCTCTAATTCGGCCCTAGCAAAGTTCCGAATCTTAACGCTGGCAGCATCGTCTCCGAGATAGCTGTCCGAAGGCCGGAACCAGCTGGAAGAAATGTAAGCCGAAGGGTCTAAGGGAACGGGCTCCGGAGGACCAGAACCCATCCGGGACCGACCTAGGAAATCTCCTAAGTTGGAAAAATAATATTCCTTCATATGGTCTCCCCACCGGGTCGAGGGCATCCTAAACCTATGGAGACGCTCATCGAACACTACACGCCTAAGATTGGCTTATTCGCCAACGGAAGGAACGTAATGTACTGCTAAAGGAGACTTACCCGAGCCGGAAGTGCTGGCGCCAGGAGACCCAGTGTTCGGCTCCTGAATCGAATGCTTTGGCCTGGGAGCCCTCCTCTCTGCCGAGTCCCCAATGCGAAGGGGCTGTTGGGTTTTATGTCCTAAATAAAACCCATTTCTTATAATCAGATTTACTTATTAATAAAGATCAGAAATAACATTTTATGTTGCATGGTTCACATGATTTATTTCATGATTATATGTATATAATATATGAATTCTTTTTAAGTCCAGAACATATGAGTTTGTTAAAGATTATAGTGTTGTCAGCACAGTAGAATAAAATCTTTATTATATGTTCAAAAGTTTATTCCCTGATTTGTTAGAACACTGGATTTATACTGACATGGTATAATCAGCGATAGGTATTCTTACACCTTGGAAAAGTGTTATGTCCTTTCCAGGACATTGGCAAAGTTTACTAGTATCGGATGTATGGAGTATACATCGGAAGGGACCGATATTGAACTTTGATTAGATATATTAAAATTTACCGTAATATCTATTCAATTCAATATCACCTATTGATCCTAGATCAAATGATCTTAATCCTGATATGGTTAGGTTCAATCTCAAGAGTGTTACTCGTGTTCTTTGATTTTGATTAGTTAAGCCTACTTTTGGGTCAGGGTGATACGAACATTTTGGGAACACGGTAGTGCAATTGAGTGGGAGCGCTAACATAAATATGGAATCTATAGCTTCTATCTAGGAAATAGAAGTAAAGGGTGATTTCCTTCGAGCTTAACCAAACGAAGATAAATGGTGGAGATCTCATTTCACTTAGCTGAAATATCATTTATACAGGGTTAAGTGTTTTAAGGATAAAATACATTGAAGGTGTAGCGGTAACAGTAGTGCCTTTTCAATGTAGATCATCTATATAGAGGATCATTGATCACATTAGGGTTATAACAATGGATAACTAATGACGTGTCTATATTATGGAACATATAGAGCGTTCTATATGACTGAGCGTGAAATTCCAAGTTCTAAGTGTGGATTCAATGAGGAATTAATAAGTTAGGGAATTTACTTGGTAGATTCGGATCAACTTATTAGAAGCTCGGTTATATAGACCCATGGTCCCCATACTAGTTGAGACTATACTGCTTGTAAGACTCAGTTAATTGATTTTAATTAATCAATTATAACTCTAAAAGTTAGACTATGTATACTTTATGAATTCTCACTAAGTAAGGATGAAATCGTAAATAAAAGGGTTTCTAGGTTTAATTATTAATTAAGAGACTTTGCATGTCTAATTAATAATTATTTTAAATGACAATATTATTTAATAATCTATTTTAGTTATTAAATAATTAGTTTTGGCATTTAAATGATTACAATTGGAGAAATAGAAATAAAATTGAGGAAACTGCAAAATCCAAGTGAGGCCCATTTCCCTCTATGGCCGGCCACTCCCTTCGCTTGTTTCCCAATTATTATTTTCAATTTTAATTGCCATGTAATTGCTAATCAAAGCCTAGCAAAAATAGAAAAGTGGTGGATTACACTAAATAAGGCAGTTAATCAATTACACAGTAATTAAGGAAACTGTTTTATTTGGAAAGTTGTGCTCTCCCTTTTCCCTATATAAAGCAACCCTTGTTCTCTTCTCTTGCATGTCTTTGTATGCTTCATAAGCCACGAAATTGAGAGAGAAAAATAGAGAGAAATTTCAAAATCCTTGTGAGATGAGTGGTGCCCACACACATCAAGTGGTACCTCAATCAAAGTATGTAAGACTATGGAAAATCTGCATCAAAGAAGGAGAAAAGAAGATCCAGGTTCAGATTGGTGATGCTCTGCTACATAAAGGAATCAAGGGCTGGAGATCTGAACGGAAGGAGTCATTTTATTCCGCTGCACCCACTGTAAGGTTTTCTAACTTTATATGTGTTTATTTTCATTGTTTTAGAATTCATATTAGGTTGTTAATCCAACATACTTGTTAGTAAATCTAGATCCTGGTAAAATAATTTCCAACAACTGGCACGAGAGCAATTGTACTGATTTACTTTCATGTAATAAGAATTAAAATGATGATTTATATGTTTTTGTGTTGATTTGGATGGTTTCATGTGATTTATGTGTTAGTTGATGAATGTATAAGTTGTACAGTACCTTTTTCCATGAAAAATATTTTTCGATTTTTGAAAATATTTTATTTGGATTCCTTGTGAAAAATTAAGTAATTTTTTTTTTACGGAACTCGATTCCGATAAAAATTGAGAAAGATATGAATTTTGGAAGACTGGAAACCATGGTTGTTGTATGCAGCTTATCCTGGCAGCCCCTACAAATTGCGAATTTTGTGGGTTTTTTTCCCAAAAATCCAATTTTTTCATGGGATTGTTTCCCAAAATTCATTTTTCCAATTTTAAATATTTCTAAATTGAAATGTCCCTAATTTTAAATATTTTCAATTTGGAATTTTTCCAATTTTTAAATGTTTCTATTTTGGAATGTTTCCAATTTTAAATATTTCCTATTATGCTCAGATTTAAAAATTTGTTAACTTCTTTAATATTTATTTATTATTTAATCATAAGATTAGATATTTTGATATTTAAGATATTTTAAATTAAAAGATAACTTTGTCTTTTTATTTAAAATATTATATTAAAATTATCTTATATAACAAATTAAATAATTAATAAATTTGAAATTAACATAGATATTTTTATAGGTATACTTACCATAATTATTTTCAAATTCAAAATTTTTTATTTTGTTAAATATTTAATTATTTATAAATTATAAGTTTAAAAATGATATTTTTTCTATATATATCATTTTTTTTTCTTATTAGAAATTTGTAAATCATATCTTAAATATTTAAATAACATAGATATTTTTGTAGAGATTTGAATATTGCTTAATTTGAGATATTTTGACATATAATTATGGTAATTATTATTCATTTATTATTGTATTTCTAAAATAATAATTATCTAACCAAATCTATTTTAAAATTGGTTTATTTTATTAAATTATAAGATCTGAAAGTGATATTGGAGATTCTTTCCTTCCAAATCATTGATCTTATTAGATATTTAATTTGATTCAAATAAACCTAGATATTTTAAACTTAGTTTCCTTTAGTTGGCTAGTTTAAGAATAATAATTTAATTATATTAATATCTTGATTCACATCTGTTATATGGACAATGTTTGTTTATTTATATTGTTTATTCAAAAAAATTTAACAAACCTACTATTTATCTGATCTAAATTGCTATGATTAACTTGTTGACAGATCATATGATCTGATTTTAATCATTGTCTAATTGACGATAGATCTTATAAATAATTTGTAACAGGTAAATTTTGTACTTCTTTCATCTGTGTAAACCTAGTAACATGATAGGGCCCATCCAAATCATTTGACCTGTGTGAGCCTATATATTTCCTTTGGGCTTAGATGCATATAGAAAGCCCATTTAAGTTTTTACTAAGTAAATGGACTAGGTTGCTAAAATAAATTTTGACATAAGGAAATTTATTTAGGTCCAATTAGATTTGGGCTTATTCAATGAATAACAATTGTTTATTTTAAGGTTAAATTCCTCTCTTTTGGGCCTTGTGTGAGAGTTGGTGGCCATAGAAGTGGGTACGACATACTGAACCCAGCTCCCCCTCACATGAACTACCCCGATTGTGAAGGCCCATTTGTCTTATTTAAATAATTGTATTAGGTTAATTATATTAGTCTAACCTAATTAAAATTGAATTAGCAACATAATTAACTTTTAAAATATATGAAATTTATTTTTCATTGTAATATTTTAAAGTTAATTTTAGAAAAACACTTAGTTAATGATATATTCTAGATAGTTATTTCTAGTACTAGTTATTATTTCTAATATTAAATAGGGAAATATCATTGATTGTGAAATTAATTGTCTAATAAATTAATTTTGGTACAATCTAAGTTTAGTATATTTTCCTAGTATTAAACTAGAATTAATAATTAAGTTTCCTCTTTACTTAATTATTTATTTCTTAAATTTAATACATTTAATTAAATTAAAAATTCAATATCTAAGTTGATTTTCATCATGATACTTAAATATTGTTATTTTCATGTTATTTAATTAAAAGTTGAAAATTATCTTAAGTTTGTAATCTTATTTCAGAATAACTTAAAGCTGAATAATTTTCAAAGTATATTTTATTTTATTTTATTAATTATTTCCCAAAATTTCGAAATTGCATCACCTTGATGCAAAAATTTCGAATTTTATTTAAAAAATAGATTAAAGTTGAAAATTATTTATTTAATTTTGGACCAACTTAAATGATTGATTTTTTCATTTAATGATTAATTAAAATAAATGAACTAAAATATATTATAATTAGAAATTGGATTAATTAGTCAATGAAAGTCTAGATAGATATTATCTGTTTTGCTTGAAGTATTTTTCTAGTGTATTTAATTAAATAGAAAATTAATATTTAAGTTGATTTTTAATCATGATACTTAAATATTTGAAATTTTTCTTAGATATTTAATTAAATAGGAAAATTATATTTTTTTGTTGAAAATTAATTTTTAATTAATTTTGGGCCAACATAAAATTAGAGTAATTTTCCAGGATTTATTTTATTTTATTTTAAAGCATTTTCGAAATGCAATATATATTTATAGAAAATTAAATTTGAAGTTGTAAATTAATTTTGAAACAACTTAAATTGAATAATTTTCTAAATATTTATGGAAATTATGACTAAGATGGAAATAATTCACGTTATTTTCATATCCATCTAAGTATAATTTATAAATATTAAATTAAAATTTATATTTGGAATTTTTCATTCTAAATTGGAAATTTTAATTAAATAAATGTATATTTAAAATAAATGGATTAAAATAAATATTAGAAGAAAATACAAACCTTCATTAAATAATGAGCTTTATTATTATAAGGATATTCGATCTCCATTGTTAGTTTTACATAGCTATTGTTTTAGTGAGTAATCCTCCCTAATGGAGGAACGTTCATTAGCAAGTTAGCACCGTTTAATCTCGAAAGATAAGTAATCTTGTAAGTTTTTTATATAGTTTATGATCACCCTAATGGGGGCGACTGTATAAGACTTGCAAGAATATGAAATAATGGTGGAAGCTCATAAGATAGAATAGCCTTGACTCTCGCCTAAACGGGACAACGCGGATTCACATCTTGATCGAATAAAAGGTTGCTAGAATGTTGATCATTTTAGATGAGCTGACAACTCTATTCAATGAATGGTAGCTTTGACTCTCGCCTAAACGGGACACTGATATCAGTTTGTTGAAAACCTTGGAAATTATTTAGGATTGTGTGTTTTAGTATTTTCACTTATCATTCCTACTTGCTATGTGCTTCATAATTTCTGAATCTTGTATGAATTTGTATTGAACCATGTTATTTTCTATTATTAAATTGTAGTTTAATTTCAAATCTTCATTGTTGGTCACTTAGCTTGTTTTTCTAATGAGATAAACCCCTAATGGATTTTCACCATTAGACTAACATAGTAGTGTTAGACCTCGAAAGATAAATATTGTATATGCAACATCTAGCTGTTCATCAATTGATGACACCTTAGACTAGTATTTTACAATATGAAACAAGAAGATTGTATAAATAAGATTACTTTGACTCTCGCTAATCGGAGCATCGTTGGATTCTTATTTAAAACGAAATTATCCTAATTTCTCTTAGCTTATTCATTTCGAATCAGTTTAATAACATATCATTGGATGAATGGTCTATAAATCATTTCATGTCATTTTATATTTTCTCTTAAGAAATTAAATGACGAACTTGATTATATTCCCAAAATTCTATCCCAAAATGGTATAAATCCTCAATCTTAGAAATCTCCTACTTGTAAAGGCAAATCATAGAATTAGATTAGTAGTGGTGGTCCAAGAAAGAGTTACTAATTGTACAGTTACACTTTCACAAGTGTTTAATAACCATTTTCTATCAATGGATTCAAACTGTATGAGTTTAGTATTCTGTGACCAGAATCCACTTGCACTATTCTAAGAACTCTTTGATGTAACTAACCTAAGTCATCAAAAGATACTGAAAGTGCAACTTGTAGATTTTAATGATTCAAATTACCAAGTTGTCTATCTTTAGATTGATTGATTTCAAGATATGAATTACGAACATGAATTAAAAGTCAAACTGTAAATCACACACCAATTTACAAGCTTCATCTGCACTGAGAACACATCTCAGCCGACTAGTGCTTGGGTTCCTCGAACCAGGGTAAGTTCATCCACTAATTCTCAAAGGTTCATATTACAATTTCCAATTCTCTCTAAAGGAATCAAATACAACCTTAACAACAATTAGTAATGAATTACCAACGACAATCAAGAACACTGATTGTTAATGCACAATCCCTTGTGCAGCAACTGAGCTCTTCTTCAACATGTCTTCAATCTGAAATCCCTTCAGATCTGATGATGAAGATGACACTGAACTCCCTTCAATTTGAACTCAGCAATTCTAGATTCAGATCATTCCGCCATTGATGAACACCCTCAAGCTCCAAGATCTGACCTGTAATCACAATAACAAGAAACAAGATACGACTCTCTCTTCACAAACAACCGAAATAACTGTCTGAACGATTTAATGGATAACCACTTTACTAACAGAAACCGGCTATTTATATATCCACAAAATAAGTCCAGCTGCCACTAACTAAAACTTAAATGAGACTCACGTAAACAAATGTTAGTGCAGATATAACAGACTAAAAATCCAGATACGACTAGACATTGAACAGAACAAACACTGTCACAAAATAATAACACTAACATTCTCCCCCTTGACAGGTTATGTTCAATGACTAACAAAGAAAACTAAAGACCACAAAAAAAAAAACAGAGTTAATATACCAGATATAAATGTCTTTCTCGATTCGTGTGTGATCAGTGATCTCATGTGGTCCAAGAAGAGTGAAAATCAGCTGGACCACTCTCTCAACTAAGCAACTACTGATAATAGAAAAATGACGATTTTTGTATTGTTTTTTTTTTATATGAAGCCTTTTGTTTTATATCACTCTGGCTTTTGCTTTAGTACCCAGACATGGCTTTCACTCTCTTCTAGAGATGTAGCCGTCCTCTTTGAGTACCAAGAACTAATAGAGAAGGAGCATACTACTTATTAGAACAAGGTGTACGAGAGCTCTTCCCATTGCATCTGGAAGAGGTAGCCTTTTTGACTGGGGAAGATTCAAGTGTAGTATCAATCAAATTAGCATATAGTAGATGGGGAAGGACAGAAGAACCCATTGCTAAAGAACTGTGACATACACGCATACTCATAGGCAAAATTGATTGATCAGATGACACTAAGAACAGTTTAGATTGTACAGAGACCAATACATGTTCTTAAATGATTAAAAGTTTGAGTATCTAAAGCTTTAGTGAACAGATCTGCTAATTGATTCGTTGTGGGCACATGAGATATTGACAGCATATTTGACTCAACTAGTTCTCGGATAAAGTGGTACCTGATGTCGATGTGTTTAGTCTGAGAGTGCTGCACAAGGTTTTTAGAGATGTTTATGGCGCTTGTACTGTCACAAAAGATGGTCAGTGTGTGTTAAGGATATCCATAATCAGTAAGCATTTTATTCAGCCATATCAATTGAGTGCAGCAGCTGCCAGCTGCAATATATTCTGCTTCTGCAGTGGAAAGGGAGATGGACTGCTATTTTTTGCTATACCACGAGACTAGGTTATTCCCAATGTAAAAGCAACCCCCTGAAGTGCTTTTACTATCATCTATACACCCTACCCAATCAGAGTCACTATATCCTACCAAAGAGGTGTTCGTGTCACAACTATACCAAAGACCATAGGTAACTGTCTCAGCTAGATATTTGAAAATTCTTTTGACTGCAGAGAGATGAGACTGTTTAGGATTAGCTTGATACCTGGAACATAGACCTACACTAAAGGATATATCAGGACGACTCGCTGTGAGATACAGTAAGCCACCTATCATACTTCTATATAGAGTGGGGTCTACAGGGTCACCAGACTCATCTCGTGACAATTTGGATGTGGTGCCTATTGGTGTGTGTGCATGCTTGACTTGAGAGTATCCAAACTTATCTAACATAGACTTGACATATTTGGACTGTGAAATGAATGTGCCATGATCTAGTTGTTTTATTTGGAGTCCTAGAAAGAAAGTAAGGTCACCTATTAAACTCATTTCAAACTCATTAGTCATTAAAGTGACAAATGTTTGGACTTCACTATCACAAGTTGAGCCAAAAATGATGTCATCAACATATATTTGGGCAACAAAAATTCCTTTGTCAATGTGTTTAATGAATAGAATGCTATCTGCAGTACCTCGAGTGAAGCCATGAGAGATGAGAAATGAGGTGAGTCTATCATAGCACGCACGTGGGGCCTGTTTCAGTCCATACAAGGCTTTATTGAGCTTGTACACATGGTGTGGATGATGTGGATCTTCAAACCCCTGTGGTTGTTTGACATAGACTTCCTCTTGAATTACCCCATTGAGAAACGCACTCTTGACGTCCATTTGGAAGAGTTTGATCTTCAGAAAGCATGCAATGATAAGAAGTAGGCGTATGGATTCTAATCGAGCCACGGGTGCAAACGTTTCATCAAAGTCGATGCCTTCAACCTGACTATATCCCTGAGCCACAAGTCGAGCTTTATTTCGAGTCACTGTCCCAAATTCTTTAGACTTGTTTTTAAATAACCATTTTGTCCCTATAACATTCGCACCATCTGGTCGAGGGACCATTATCCATACACCAAGTCTCTTAAAATTTCCCATTTCATCCTGCATGGCAGCCAACCAGAACTCATCTAACAAAGCATCTCGAACACTTTTGGGCTCAATCTGTGATAGATAGCAGGCAAAGGCTAACAAATTCTGCAGTTTACGTCTAGTGACCATGGTATCATTCGGATTTCCTATGACAGTGGCCTGAGGATGAGCTTTCTCAACCCAGGATGGGGGTCCGTTTTTATGTACTTTGGCTTGTTGTGGTTCTTTGGTGAGGGCACTATCAACTTCATTTCCTCTTCCTGGATCACTGGCACTTGCTTGATTGTCACCTGATACGCCTGGTGCAGTATTTAGAGACTTTGTAGGTGTGTCAGGGTACACTTGAGGCTGTCTAGTGAGGACTGGTCTAGAGCCTGAGAGAACAGGAGAATCATCTTCGATCCACACTTCTTCATGCCCTTCTAAATCATCAAATTTCACATTCATTGATTCGACTACAGAGAGAGTCCTTTTGTTGAATACTCTGTAAGCCCGACTGTTGGTGGAGTACCCCAGAAATGTTCCTTCATCACTCCTGGGATCAAACTTGGCCAAGTGATCCCGATCGTTCAGGACATAACACGTACATCCGAAAATGTGCATGTGGCTCACGTTAGGAGGTCTTCCTTTCCATAGCTCATAGGCAGTTTGAGAGGTACCAGTGCGAAGATGAACTCTATTGCACACGTAGCAGGCAGTATTGACAGCTTCAGCCCAAAATCGTTTTGAAATATCTTTGGCCTGCATCATGACCCGAGCCATTTCTTGTAGAGTTCTATTTTTTTGCTCAACAACTCCATTCTGCTGAGGGGTTTTTAGGGCTGAAAAACTCATGATGAATTCCCATGCCATTACAGAACTCTGAGAATATGGAATTTTTGAACTCTTTTCCATGGTCACTTCCCAGTCTAAAGACTTTTCCAGCTTTGGAGTCTTTCTAAGTTTGCAATCTCAGTATCAAGGCAGAGAATGATCCAAATGTGTCAGACTTGTCTCTAAGAAATTCAACCCAGGTAAACCGAGAGTAGTCATCCACCAAGACCATTACATATCTTTTCCCACTGATACTTTCATTCTGCATAGGACCCATTAAGTCAACGTGCATTAGTTCCAACACACGAGAGGTGAGAAGTCTATTAATTGTGGGATGAGATGCCTTATGCTGTTTTCCAAGCTGACATGGACCACATACTCTCTCCTTGGAAACTTTCATGTCAGGAATTCCCCTTACAGCTTGAAGCTTCACCAATCTTTGGAGATCTCTGTAGTTCAAATGTCCCAGACTGTAGTGCCATAAGTCAGGTTTGTCCAAGAAGGTCCTGTTGCACACTATGGTATTGCATACAGCATAGCACTGGTCTACAGTTGTGTTTCCTGTTAAGACAACACACCCATCAGATGAAACTAAACATTGAGTTTTAGTGAAACTTACAGAGAGATTGTCGTCACACAATTGGCCGATGCTGATGAGATTTGCTTTGAGTCCTCTCACATATAGGACATTAGTCAGCTGAGCTGCTCCATTCACATTCACATCACCTCTCCCAGCAATCTGCCCTTTGTTACCATCCCCAAAAGTGACAGATCCCCCTTTTTCATCTTTGAAGTTAACTAGCAATTTCTTATTTCCAGTCATGTGACGCGAACATCCACTGTCGAAGTACCACTGACCTTCAACAAAGGCAGACAGGGATAGCTTCGCAACCAAACCAACATCAGGATTTGGTTTGGACTTTATTTTCCATTCTCGTCGAGGTTTGCGTCCATGTGCCTTATTTGGTGGAGGGAAACTATTTGGTCTATTGATCATGGCTTTCAAGTAGTTCTGTAATTTGTAACACTTAGGACGAATGTGACCTCTCCTATCACAGAAATGACATGTAGGAATGAAATTGTCACTCTGTAGAAGGTTGTCAGCATCAGTCCTCCTTCCTTCAAACTTGAGTTTGATGGGTCCAGTTGGAACCTGTCTCCTCTCAGATGAGTCAGATTCGTTAATGGTGATTGAGGTGTCAGGTAACCCATCTTCCTTCTTTGGTGAATTGACATTGGAGGGTAAAGAATGCTCAACGGAGAGATCATTCCCTTGTTTATGTAGCATCTTATATCCTAAGGAAGTTCGATCACCATAGGGCTTCTGAAGCTGTAGGGTTTGATTGATAGCAGCAGTGCCTGGGGGAATGAACTGTAAAGCTTGCTTGGTTCGAATTAGATCAGCTGTGAGTTTATAGATCTCATTCTCCTTTTCATCAAGAAGTCGGTTGAGATTTTTGACAGTGTCTTCTAACTTTCCTTTTTTAGTCTCCACTTGCTCTAGAGAGTTCTTTAGGGCACGGATCTGTTTAGTCATGTACTCCCATTGTGCAAAAATTTCTTCATAAGCATGTTGACGACCTGTGCTGTCTGCTTCTGATGAGGTGGAGACTGCATCATCTTCAGACTCAACTGGATTATAGCTTTGGGCCATGAATGCCAGTACCTACTTTTCCTCATCTGATCCTTCACTGGCTGTGGAGTTCCTTTCCTCATCACTATAACTCCAAGTTGCTGCAAGGGCCTTTTTCTTTTTTAGTGTGTTGGCGCACTCAGCCTGAATGTGACCATATCCATCACATTCTCTGCACTTAATTCCTCGGCCCTTTTGATAAGTAGAGGCTTGTCCTGATTTGAAATTTTCTCCTTTGTTTCTTTTCAGAAGATTTTCTTTGTCAGCTGGTGAATTTTTCCTGTAGTTCTTTTTCAAGAATTTTCCATAGTTTCTTGTTAACAAGGCAACCGTTTTATCTGTAATGCCGTTCAAATATTCCAGAACAGGTTTCTTGTTTTCTTGGTGAATAAGTGCAATGCTAGCATCTGACTTTTCTTTCACCACCTCCTTTTGTTTCTTGGTTTTCTTCCACCTAGACAGTGATAGCTCATAGTTTTGCAAAGACCCGATGAGTTTGTCAAGATCGAGTTCCTCAATGTTTCTCATTTCTTCGATTGAGGTAACTTTGGACATGAATCTTCTGGGGAGGACACAAAGCACCTTTCGAACCAGTTTTGAGTTAGAGTAAGTTTTCCCCAGAGCATACGATTCATTAGAGATGTCACAAAGTTTTGCATGGAATTCAGCCACAGTCTCATCCTCCTCCATGGTAAGATTTTCGAAAGCCTTTGCCAAGGCACGCAGCCTTGATTTCTTGACAGCATCAGTTCCCTCGTTCTTAATTTTTAGCTTCTCCCATGCTTCCTTAGCAATTTCACAATTGGCTATAACCTTCAACTGGTTACTGGAGACGGCATTAAACAAGGCATGAAGAGCCTTGGAGTTGAAATTCGCTCTTTCCATTTCAACAGTGGTCCATTGACTCATAGGTTGGGTATAACGATTTCATTCTCCATCATCGTTGGTTTCCACCACCCTTCTTCTATGGACATCCAAACTCTTTCATCTACAGCTCTCAAGAACGCGCGCATCTTAGTTTTCCAGTATGGATAATTGGCTCCTTCCAACATCGGAGCTCTCGAGGTGGAGCCTCCTTCTCTAAACATTTCCATCCTGCACACAGAAGTGGTAAACAGACACACAAATGTTCTGTAGTTCTTTGAGAGAGAACTCAGAGGAGGTTAGTTAAGACAGAATCGATCGTTCAGGTTGCCTCAAGAATCAACGATCAAGAATCATACAGGGGTAGGATCTAACACAAATTTTTATAAAATTTCAAGCTCTGATACCAAATGAAAGTGCAACTTGTAGATTTTAATGATTCAAATTACCAAGTTGTCTATCTTTAGATTGATTGATTTCGAGATATGAATTACGAACATGAATTAAAAGTCAAGCTGTAAATCACACACCAATTTACAAGCTTCATCTGCACTGAGAACACATCTCAGCTGACTAGTGCTTGGGTTCCCCGAACGAGGGTAAGTTCATCCACTAATTCTCAAAGGTTCATATTAAAATTTCCAATTCTCTCTAAAGGAATCAAATACAACCTTAACAACAATTAGTAATGAATTACCAACGACAATCAAGAACACTAATTGTTAATGCACAATCCCTTGTGCAGCAACTGAGCTCTTCTTCAACATGTCTTCAATCTGAAATCCCTTCAGATCTGATGATGAAGATGACACTGAAGTCCCTTCAGTTTGAACTCAGCAATTCCAGATTTAGATCATTCCGCCATTGATGAACACCCTCAAGCTCCAAGATCTGACCTATAATCACAACAACAAGAAACAAGATACGACTCTCTCTTCACAAACAACCGAAATAACTGTCTGAACGATTTAATGGATAACCACTCTACTAACAGAACCGACTATTTATATATCCACAAAATAAGTCCAGCTGGCACTAACTAAAACTTAAATGAGACTCGCGTAAACAAACGTTAGTGCAGATATAACAGACTCAAAATCCAGATACGACTAGACATTGAACAGAACAAACACTGTCACAAAATAATAACACTAACAGATACAACCACATATTTTGTAAATCTAAGGCATTTGTATCTTGTTCATAGTGGTTTTGACAAGATCATTCTCTGCAAAGAGTTAATATGCCTATATCCACTGAAATTAAGTTCATCTCATTCGCAGATGGATGTACATTCAGGGGTGGATATGAGTTTTCGTTGTATTCTTAAAACGATCACTCTAGATTTTACCTTACGCAAAAGAAATTTGAAATGTTTGAAAAATTTCATGAATTTCTAGCAATGGTAAGTGGTTAAAGATCTTGCGAACTGATAGGGGTGCAGAAAACGTTAGTAGATATGCAGTTCAAAGATCATAAATGTGATTTTGAATTATATCCAAACTTACCCTCCCAAGAAATTCGAGTTTCATATTGATGATTAGTTACTAGTTGTTGCCTAAATCCTTCTATGGAAATAAAATTTTAGAATGATGCAATGGTTGTATACTTAATGTAAATCATTACTAGATTCATGGATGACCTAATTGAAATCTTAAGAAAAGCTAGAACTGCTAACCCTGGTTTGCATGTTTGTTAGCTATTCTAAGTGATTAGGGGTGGAGCATCCCATAGTCATTAGGTAAGAAAGTGTTTGTTTAAACAAATACTACTTTTCTAAGAAAATGACTAAGTCTGAAAATAAAGTAGGAAATAAAGGAGATAATTTTTTCTTGATTCCATAAGTGTTCTATCATCTTATTTGTTATAAGATGATCCCACTGCCTCTGTTGTCTTAACACAACCGAAGAGGTCAATACCATTTAGTTTTCTTTGACATAGTTCCCGGTACCTTGATGTAGTGGGAGAGTTTCTAGGAACTCACTCTTCTCATGACTTGGAAGATACTAGTGATTAAAATCTATTGTGAGTTTAAACAAGCAATGGATTGTCAAGAGAAGAAACTAAAAAGAAAGCCAATAGAACTAAGGTTTGATCCATTCACATGGAGTAACCTAAAGTTTTTCTATAACAAGGACATGAAAGCAAATTTTCGTTAATAAGTCTATTCAATGGACTTAACAAAACTTCCTGTTCCTAGTATTATAGGTTTGAGTTTATCTAAACCTATGGCTTGTGGTATACCTGGTAATTACTTACTCTAATGCAAGCATGAGATGCTGAAGCATTTTCTTTCCAATGGAAATCTATAGAAGCTTCACAACTTCTAGACATAGATTTTATTTATCTAAGGAAAAGTTTCAACTATTCCAGAGAAGATAAAGCCATGAAAGAATTTCTTGAATCAACAGTGAGAGGTCTCAGATATGCTTTAGTATGCCTTAGACCAGACACCTGCTGTTGAGTGGGAGTAATGAGTAAGTATCAGATTAATCTAGGAGAGGAACATTGGAAGACAATCAAGTAAATTTTAAGATTAAGAAGAGGAACTATATGTTAGTGAATAAGGGTGGTTTTAAAACTCTTAGACTACACCACATCAGATTTTGGGACATGCCTGTGTGCTAGAAAGTCTGTTGATGAGATGGTGATTACTTTGGGGGTGGAGTAGTGATTTTAGAGAAGTGTAAAAACCTATCAAAAATCTCTTATTCTACCAGAGAGAGACTGAATCTTAAAAGTTGCAGGAAAGATACTTATTCATTCTAAGGAAAGTTCTATACATTTGTGGCACTGTTCCAACTTGCCTTAACTACTAGGGTTACTTCCTGAATAACCAAGAAGTAGTTGCCCAAAAGTATAGAATCCAGTATCCCAAGAGAGTAGACATATAGAGAGGAATTTCACAATATCAAGGATTTTGTGATTAAGGAAGAGTAATGGTGGAGAAGAGGTTGTGTTTAATTCAACCTGTCAGATCCTATTACGAGGAGTTTACTACTATTAAACTTGATTAGTATATCAAGGTGTTAATGATTATTTGAAATACACTTTTTGTTTTATATTAGTGCAAGTGGGAGTTTGTTGGGTTTTATGCCCTAAATAAAACCCATTTCATATAATCAGATTTACTTATTAATAAAGATCAAAAATAACATTTTATGTTGCATGGTTCAAATGATTTATTTTATGATTATATGTATATAATGTATGAATTCTTTTTAAGTCCAGAACATATGAGTTCGTTAAAGATTATAGTGTTGTCAGCACAGTGGAATATAATCTTTATTATATGTTCAAAAGTTTATTCCCTGATTTGTCAGAACACTGGATTTAGACTGACATGGTATAATCAGCGATAGGTATTCTTACACCTTGGAAAAGTGTTATGTCCTTTACAGGACATTGGCAAAGTTTACCAGTATCGGATGTATGGAGTATACATCGGAAGGGACCGATATTGAACTTTGATTAGATATATTAAAATTTACCGTAATATCTATTCAATTCAATATCACCTGTTGATCCTAGATCAAATGATCTTAATCCTGATATGGTTAGGTTCAATCTCAAGAGTGTTACTCGTGTTCTTTGATTTTAATTAGTTACGCCTACTTTTGGGTCAGGGTGATACGAACATTTTAGGAACACGGTAGTGCAATTGAGTGGGAGCGCTAACATAAATATGGAATCTATAGCTTCTATCTGGCAAGTAGAAGTAAAGGATGATTTCCTTCGAGCTTAACCAAACGAAGATAAATGGTGGAGATCTCATTTCACTTAGCTGAAATATCATTTATACAGGGTTAAGTGTTTTAAGGATAAAATACATTGAAGGTGTAGCGGTAACAGTAGTGCCTTTTCAATGTAGATCATCTATATAGAGGATCATTGATCACATTAGGGTTATAACAATGGATAACTAATGACGTGTCTATATCATGGAACATATAGAGCGTTCTATATGACTGAGAGTGAAATTCCAAGTTCTAAGTGTGGATTCAATGAGGAATTAATAAGTTAGGGAATTTACTTGGTAGATTCGGTTCAACTTATTGGAAGCTCGGTTATGTAGACCCATGGTCCCCATACTAGTTGAGACTATACTGCTTGTAAGACTCAGTTAATTGATTTTAATTAATCAATTATAATTCTAAAAGTTAGACTATGTCTACTTTATGAATTCTCACTAAGTAAAATCGTAAAGAAAAGGGTTTCTAGGTTTAATTATTAATTAAGAGACTTTGCATGTCTAATTAATAATTATTTTAAATGACAATATTATTTAATAATCTATTTTCATTATTAAATAATTAGTTTTGGCATTTAAATGATTAGAATTAGAAAAATGGCATTTTTGGAGAAATAGAAATAAAATTGAGGAAACTGCAAAATCCAAGTGAGGCCCATTTCCCTCTATGGCTGGCCACTACCTTTGCTTATTTCCCAATTATTATTTTTAATTTTAATTGCCATGTAATTGCTAATCAAAGCCTAGCAAAAATAGGAAAGTGGTGGATCACACTAAATAAGGCAGTTAATCAATTACACAGTTATTAAGGAAACTGTTTTATTTGGAAAGTTGTGCTCTCCCTTTTCCCTATATAAAGCAACCCTTGTTCTCTTCTCTTGCATGTCTTTGTATGCTTCATAAGCCACGAAATTGAGAGAGAAAAATAGAGAGAAATTTCGAAATCCTTGTGAGATGAGTGGTGCCCACACACATCAAGTTGTACCTCAATCAAAGTATGTAAGACTATGGAAAATCTGCATCAAAGAAGGAGAAAAGAAGATCCAGGTTCAGATCTTGGTGATGCTCTGCTACAGAAATGAATCAAGGGCTAGAGATCTGAACGGAAGGAGTCATATTATTTCGCTGCAGCCACTGTAAGGTTTTCTAACTTTATATGTGTTTATTTTCATTGTTTTAGAATTCATGTTAGGTTGTTAATCCAACATACTTTTTAGTAAATCTAGATCCTGGTAAAATAATTTCCAACAAGGGCTTCCCAGCGATCGCCTGGCTTCTCCTCTCGACCGGGCTCCCCACGCGAAGGGGCCTCCCGGAAGCTGCCTGGGCCTTGGAATAAGCCTTCTCCTGAGCATTCTGGTAGAGATATTCTTGGTACTTCTTCTCGGCGGTGGCGATGATTTCGTCCCGGAAGGTCTTCTCCGCGGCAGGCACCCTCATGTTTGGAAAAATAACCTTAGAAAGGTTAGAGTCCTCCACTGATTGGTGCGGCAGGATGAGCTTGGCCTTCTGGCAATTCTCCGTCGTGACTAGGCCCCCGACGTCAAGTTCCGCCCGGTCATAAGTTGCAAAGACCTAGGCCCTCCGGAGAAAGACCTGAGTAGGCACGGTCCGCTCATAGGGGGGAATCCTAACCCACTCTGTGAGAAGCTCCGGGTGCTCCACTACTTGGAACCCGGAGGAGAAGAAGAAGCGGTGGCGATACTCCTTAACGTGAGTTTGCCTATTATAAGGGACCACCCGAGCATTGAAAGGGTGGGCCCGAAATCCGTAAAAACCATCTTTAAATTTCTCCCCCTTCTTAGGGACAGAAACAAGTTCATAAAAATACAAAATCTCCGCCGGACTGGGAGAGCCCCATCCCCGGGCGGAGTAAAAAATAAATAAGCCTGAGAGCAGGCGGTATGCTTGTAGAATCAGTTGGTATGGCGCAAGGCCGACAAAAACTAAAAAATTAATAAAGTAGTCTTGAAGAGGAAGCATGGCCCCGGCCATCAGGTGCGTCTGGCTCCAAGCCCCGAAGCTGCCATAGTTGTGGTTGGGCGTCTCCGCATCTCGGGGCGGTCGGTGATACGTCCCGGATGTTGAGGGTTTGATTCCAGCCATCTCCACGATGTTCTCCAGCTGGTGGGGGCAGGTTAGGGTGGAGTGAAGCTCTGCCGCCTCCCATCATGTGGCCCGAGCCTTATACCCCTCGTAGGCAACGGGACCCAGTGAGACGTCTTCAAGGGTAGCATGACGC
The DNA here is from genome assembly GCF_029168945.1 of Cannabis sativa. Taxonomy (NCBI): domain Eukaryota; kingdom Viridiplantae; phylum Streptophyta; class Magnoliopsida; order Rosales; family Cannabaceae; genus Cannabis; species Cannabis sativa. Next base: position 43,463,540 of record NC_083605.1, on the reverse strand, counting down.
TTACCACTCTTCTTTGAAGACTTTGAACCGGACGCATACATGTTTTGATTCTGAAAGAAACAATGTGCAAAGTCATGAGTTTCTTGAAGCCAACACTTTCTATTTATAGAATGCCCTCTAGGTTTAGGTTAGAATTGTGTGGCATTAAAATAATGGAAAATTAAAATGGTAAAAGCCTATGCATAGTGGGCGGCCCATATAAGGAAATTGGGCCTCACTTTGCAACTTTCCCATTTTGTTATTTTTTTTTTCATTTTCTCAAAAATGCCAATTTTCCAATTTAACCTTTTAAATGCCAATTCTAATTATTTCATAACTAAAAATAAATATTAAATAATATGGTCATTTAATATATTTATTAATTTAGACATATAAAATATCTTAATTAATAAATAAACCTAGAATCTCTTTTCTTTACAATTTCGCCCATGCTTAGTGAAAATTCATAAAGTAGACATAGTCTAACTTTAGAATTATAATTGATTAATCAAAATCAATTGACTGAGTCTTACAAGCAGTATGGTCTCAACTAGTATGGGGACCATGGGTCTATATAACCGAGCTTCCAATAAGTTGAACCAAATTTACCAAGTAAATTCCCTAACTTATTAATTCCTTATTGAATCCACTCTTAGAACATGGAATTGCACTCTCAATCATATAGAATGCTCTATATGTTCCACGATATAGACACGTCATTAGTAATCCATTGTTATAATCCTTATGTGATCAATGATCCTCTATATGGATGATTTACACTGTAAAGGGATTAAATTACCGTAACACCCTACAATGTATTTTATCCTTAAAACACTTAACCCTGTATAAATGATATTTCAACTAAGTGAAATGAGTACTCCACCATTTATTTTTGTTTGGTTAAGCTCGAAGGAAATCATCCTTTACTCTCTATTTGCCAGATAGAAGCTATAGATTCCAAATCTATGTTAGCGCTCCCACTCAATTGCACTACCGTGTTCCCAAAATGTACGTATCACCCTGACCCAAAAGTAGGCTTAACTAACAAATGAAAGAACACAAATAATACTCTTGAGATTGAACCTAATCATATCAGGATTAAGATCATTTGATCTAGGATCAACAAGTGATATTGAATTGATTAGATATTACAGTAAATTCTAATATATCTAATCAAAGTTCAATATCGGTCCCTTCCAATGTATACTCCATACATTCGATACTGGTAAACTTTGCCAATGTCCTGGAAAGGACATAACACTTTTCCAAGGTGTAAGCATACCTATCGCTGATTATACCATGTCAGTCTAAATCCAGTGTTCTGACAAATCAGGGAATAAACTTTCGAACATATAATTAAGATTATATTCCACTGTGCTGACAACACTATAATCATTAACAAATTCATATGTTCTGGACTTAAATAGAATTCACACATTATATATAGAATCATGAAATAAATCATTTGAACCATGCAACATAAAATGTTATTTCTGATCTTTATCAATAAGTAAATCTTGTTATATTGAAATGGGTTTTATTTAGGGCACAAAACCCAATAAACTCCCACTTGCACTAATATAAAACAAAATGTGCATTTCAAATAATCTCAACACCTTGATATACAAATAAAGTGTAATAGTAGTAAACTCCTCGTAATAGGATCTGACAGGTTGAATTAAACACAACCTCTTCTCCACCATTACTCTTCCTTAATCACAAAATCCTTGATAATGTGAAATTCCTCTCTATATGTCGACTCTCTTGGGATACTGGATTCTATACTTTTGGCAACTACTTCTTGGTTATTCAGGAAGTAACACTAGGAGTGAAGGCAAGTTGGAACGGTGCCACAAATGTATAGAACTTTCCTTAGACTGAATAAGTACCTTTCCTGCAACTTTAACATTCAGTCTCTTTCTGGTAGACTAAGAGACTTCAGATAGGTTTTTACACTTCTCCAAAATCACTACTCCACCCCCAGAGTAATCACCATTTTATCAGTAGACTTTTTAGCACAAAGGCAAGTCTTGAAATCTGATGTGGTGTAGTCTAAGAGTTTTAAACATACCTTTATTGACTAACATATATATAGTTCCTCTTCTTAATCTTAAGATTTACTTGATTGTCTTCCAATGTTCTTCTCCTGGATTAATCTGATACCTACTCATTTATCCCACTCAACAGCAGGTGTCTGGTCTAAGGCATACTAAAGCATATCTGAGACCTCTCACTGTTGATTTAAGAAATTCTTTCTTGGCTTTATCTTTTCTGGAATAGTTGAGACTTTTCCTTAGATAAATAAAATCTATGCCTAGAAGTTGTGAAGCTTCTATAGATTGCCTTTGGAAAGAAAAGTGCTTCAGCATCTTACTAAAGTAAGTTGTTTGCATTAGAGTAAGTAATTAACCAGGTATACCATAAGCCATAGGTTTAGATAAACTCAAACCTATAATACTAGGAACAGGAAGTTTTGTTAAGTCCATTGAATAGACTTATTAACGAAATTTTCCTTTTATGTCCTTGTAATAGAAAACTTTAGGTTACCCCATGTGAATGGATTAAACCATAGTTCTCTTGGCTTTTCTTCTTAGTTTCTTATCTTCACAATCCATTACTTGTTTAAACTCAAAATGGATTTTAATCACTAGTGTCTTCTGTTGCCCCAAATTTTGCCCAATATACGTGGACCAACCAGACAAGGACACGTGGATCAAACAACTTAGCATTCAAATTATTTGCTAAGTCTTTATGTAATAAGGCAGCATCCAGGATATGCCTCCCGGAGAAGACATAGAGAGTCCCATACGCTCCCGGAAGCCCAAGTAATACTAAGGCATCTCGACGAGGTGTCAGGCTTCACCTGAGTAATCAAGTCACATTTAATGCCGCATGGGGGGGAAACGTGTTTGGACTGCTACACGCAATAAAGTCTGACGGCACAACCCCCAGCCTGCAGCTACAAAGTAATGATCATTTAAGTCTATCGACGGCTACACTGTGAAGTGTGACATCAGTCAAAAGACAATAAGGACATTCCACATAAAAGCCCTACATCACCTAGGGATTTGACCATGCATTACCCATGGTATATTCATTGGGAATGCCCAACTTTATGGATACTTACAGATACACTTGTACATCAATTTTGGGGATCACCCCACCAAAAACACTATAAATACCCCCTCAAAGCTCATTAAATGGGGTCGAGAATCCTGGGCTACATAAGAGCAAGAAGAGTAAATACTCACCAAGAACATTCTCTGTATTTATAAGAGTGAAACACTCACCAAATACATTCTGTGTATTAAATACATCCATAAATAATATAGACTCGTGGACTAAGGCTCATTAACGCCCCAAAAATACACTTCACTTTACAAAAATGGTGGAGACTAGAAGTACTCGTCAACCTCGCCCACTAGAAGATGCTCAAGATCCAAATGAGGAGGATGTAGCCTCAAGAGCAGCCGAGGGTTCTGAGGAAGAAGAAGGAATTCCTGATGATGACTACGAGGGAAACCTCGATGAGTACGCCTACGACGAAGGTAGCTACTCGGAGTTGGTGCTTCTAAGGCAAAAAGCTATCGATCACGAAGCCGAGATCGAAGCCCAAAAAGCACAAAACCAAAAAATGCAAGAAGTGATGCTGGCCATGCAAAAAGCCATGGAGGCAGCTGGTATTCACGTGCATCCCAAGGCAATGACTGCTTGACTCGGTAAGGAACCAGAGGAATCCTCGCCTAGTACCCAACAGCAAAAGTCTAGGGAGCCTAGCCCCATAAGGTATCCCGCTGAAGGGAACCAAAAGAAAAACCCTACCTTTACCCCTGGGCGAAAGAAAAAGGCGCAGGATCCGCGAAAGGTCCGCTCAGATTTCCCTAAAGGGAAAGGTCCGCAGAGGGGCAAGCTCCAAAAAGGGAGTCTTGGCCCTCAGGATAGAGAGGACCGAAAAAGCGTTTTTGTGCACCAGGAGCCCAGAGGTAGAGGAAGAAGAGGACAGAGATGTCCTCCCGTTGATTTGAGAAATCAAATAAATGGGAATCAAGGTGACCTCCGGAATCACCTTGACCAAAAAAGATACGAGCCCGCGGTCTCCACGGGTACGTTAAATGAAGGAATCATGGCAGAACTCGTCATTCTCCTAAAAGATATCGCCCGAGTCTCCCAGAGACAAAAAGGGGACGACTCTGATTCAGACTGTGAGGACCGGGAGCCATGTGCTAAGCACATCCTTGAAGCCGAGCTCCCCAAGAACTTTAAGATGCCTGAAATGGCAGCTTATACCTGGAACTCCGATCCAAGCGACCACTTGTCGCGGATTAACCGTGTCATGACGGTCATGAGAGTCAGTAATGACGCAAAATGTCTGTGCTTCCCGCTTAATCTAAGTGGGTTAGCGGAGGAATGGTTCAAGAAGCTAGAACCAGGATCTGTGGGTTGTTGGAACAAGTTACAGACCAAATTTCGGAGACAGTTTTTCGCCGCGAGAAAGGTCAACCTGGAGGTCAGTGCCTTGACTAACATCAAGCAACTGTTTACCGAGAACTTGAAAAGCTACATAAAGAGGTTTCGAGAGGAAGCCTCAAAGACCAAGAAAGTTGATGACGGACAACAGCTTGGGCTTCTCCAGGCAGGCATCCGTACAGGGACTCCCTTCTAGAACGAACTACAACAAGAGGGGGCTGCTAGCCTTCAGGACTTCGAGAAGAGAGTCCAAAAATATATCAACCTTGAAGAGGCCCAAAGAGTGGCCTATGGAGGATACTATCCCACCGGGATAGCAGGGTACATGTCCGGAGCACCGCCCTCGGGTACTGTCCCGACCGCGGCTCCGCTGATGAGCGGCATACAGTTCTCTGCCACTCCCGGATATAGTCAGGGCCAGGCCTTGGCGCCCGCATCATCCCATTTTGGAAATCCCTCAGGGATAAATGTACAAGCTCCCTCACACTCCACTCCAACCGCTAGCCTTGCAGGCCCTTCCAGGGGCTCGAGGAGTAAAAGATCCTCCAAAGGCAGCACCCGGACGCAGGAGAAACGTCAAAAGAGGGGGTACACTCCCCAGTACACCAAGTACACGGAGCTGACGGACTCCCAAAATACGCACTACCGGAGACCACATCCTTTGTACAAGGATAGCTCCCGGAGGGATCCAAACAAGGATAGCTCCCGATTGGGCCACCTCTATGAGTGGATCAAGAATAGACTGCCTCACCTCAATCCGGGCCAGCCGACAGGGGTTGTGCCCCAGGGAACACCGGGGGGTGCAGCAGGAGTATTGGTGCGGTAGGATGAGCTTGGCCTTCCGACAATTCTCCGTCGTGACTAGGCCCCCGACTTCAAGTTCCGCCCGGTCGTAAGTTGAATAGACCTGAGCCCTCCGGAGAAAGACCTGAGTAGGCGCGGTGCGCTCATAGGGGGGATTCCTGACCCACTCTGTGAGAAGCTCCGGGTGCTCCACTGCTTGGAACCCGAAGGAGAATAAGAAGCGGTGGCGATACTCCTTAACGTGAGTTTGCCTATTATAAGGGACCATCCCATCATTGAAAGGGTGGGCCCGAAATCCGTAAAAACCATCTTTAAATTTGTCCCCCTTCTTGGGGACAGAAACAAGTTCATAAAAATACAAAATCTCCGCCAAACTGGGAGAGCCCCATCCCCGGGCGGAGTAAAAAATAAATAAGCCTGAGAGCAGGCGGTATGCTTGTGGAATCAGTTGGTATGGCGCAAAGCCAACGAAAACTAAAAAATTAATAAAGTAGTCTTGAAGAGGAGGCATGGCCCCAGCCATCAGGTGCCTCTGGCTCCAAGCCCCGAAGCCGCCATAGTTGTGGTTGGGCGTCTCCGCATCTCAGGTCGGCCGGTGATACGTCCCGGATGTTGAGGGTTTGATTCTAGCCACCTCCACGATGTTCTCTAGCTGGTGGGGGCAGGTTAGGGTGGAGTGAAGCTCTGCCGCCTACCATCCTGTGGCCCGAGACTTATACCCATCCTTGGAAACGGGACCTAGTGAGACGTCTTCAAGGGTAGCCAGACGCTTACCACTCTTCTTGGACGACTTTGAACCGAACGCATACATGTTTTGATTCTGAAAAAAGAGTTAAGATTCCAGCAGTTAGGCCCCATACCAAACCCTAAACCAAGAAAAAGGGAATGGGGGTCCCCTAACCGCTGGAAAGAGGCCCCCTCCGGACGTCTGTCAAACAAAAAAACCCTAGAAGGATTTCCTGGACAAAAGTCGGGTGCAATAAACTCACAGAAGACAACATTGCGCATAAAAGAAAAAGAAAGGGCAGAAAATCGAGAAAAAACAAAGTCTCCTCTATGCCCTAGAAGACCGGTACACGAAGAGCGTATGGTCCTTTGCAAAAAATAACAACAAATACGTGACAATAGTAACCCTAACACCAGAAATGGTGAATCTAGACCTGTTACGTGAAAAATCAAAAAGAATGCATTCCCTGAAACTTCAAATACCAAACCCCGAAAAAACGAACAGATAAGTAAAGCATGCCATGTACAGTAACAGTAAAGCAAGGGATGCGAGAAACTTATAGTGAAGTGTTGAGACTGGGGGTTCTGCTGTAGATCAAACAAAGAAAGGTAGATTGACAGTGGTGAATGAAGGTTAACTGGGAAATTTGCAAAGTGTTCGAAGGTGTTCTCTTGGTATGAGGATTTTTTCTCTCTAGGAAACTCGAGCAAAGTTGGCAAGAAATGGGAAGTAACCGAAATGAAGGAAAGATGGTGGCTTTTATAGGAAAAAATGCATGAGGAACAAGCACTATCACCTACCAATCGAACGGTTGGGGAGACGCACGATTTGAATTCCCAAAGATCAACGGTTGGATTGATTCGTAATTAAGGCGGTGCAAACGTTTCAGTATCCGTCTGACACCATTAATCCGCCGTATCAATCAATGGGCGTGAAACGAATCGACCTCTGCAAAAAGTGAATCGCTGCATTAAAGACTATCATTAAATACACCCTCACGCGCTAAAAGCTCGTGCACCGAAACCGAGGAGTCGACCGGAGGCACTTGAGCAAGCCTTGTTTTATTTTTCAAATAAACAAGGCTTGGGGGGTAAATGTTGCCCCTGGTTTTGCCAAATATAGGTGGACCAACCAGACAAGGACACGTGGATCAAATAGCTTAGCATTCAAATTATTTGCTAAGTCTTTATGTAACAAGGCAGCATCCGGGATATGCCTCCCAGAGAAGACATAGGGAGTCCCATATGCTCCCGGAAGCCCAAGTAATACTAAGGCATCTCCGCGAGGTGCCAGGCTTCCCCTGAGCAATCAAGTCGCATTTAATGCCCCATGGGAGGAAACGTGTTGGGAATGCTACACGCAATAAAGTCTGACGGCACAACCCCCAACCTGCAGCTACAAAGTAATGATCATTTAAGTCTATCGACGGCTACACTGTGAAGCGTCACATCAGTCAAAAGACAATAAGGACATTCCACATAAAAGCCCTACAGCACCTAGGGATTTGACCATGCATTACACATGGTATATTCATTGGGAATGCCCAACTTTATGGATACTTACAGATACACTTGTACAACAATTCTGGGGATCACCCCACCAAAAACACTATAAATACCCCCTCAAAGCTCATTAAATGGGGTCGAGAATCTTGGGCTACATAAGAGCAAGAAGAGTAAATACTCATCAAGAACATTCTCTGTATTTATAAGAGTGAAACACTCACCAAATACATTCTGTGTATTAAATACATCCATAAATAATATAGACTCGTGGACTAAGGCTCATTAACGCCCCAACCACGTAAAAATCCTTCTCTAATTTTCTTACAGCTCTTTAATCTTATAATATTTTATTGGTTGCCGAAAACCTCGGTCACATCTTCCAAGTCATAAGAAGTGAAGTTCCTTGAAACTCTCCCACTACAACAAGGTACCGTGAATTATGTCTAAGAAAACTAAATGGTATTGACCTCTTCGGTTGTGTCAAGATAACAGAGGCAGTGGGATCATCATATGTCAAATAAGATGATAGAAAACTTTTGGAATCAAGAAAAAAATATCTACTTTATTTGCTACTTTATTTTCAGACTTAGTCATTTTCATAGAAAAGTAGTATTTGTTTAAACAAACACTTTCTTATCTAATGACTATGGGATGATCCACCCCTAATCACTTAGTATAGCTAACTAACATGCAAACCAAGGTTAGCAGTTCTAGCTTTTCTTAAGATTTTGATTAGGTCATCCATGAATCTAGTAATGATTTACATTAAGTATACAACCATTGCATCATTCTGAAATTATATTACCATAGGGAGATTTAGGCAACGACTAGTAACTAATTATCAATATGCAAATCGAATTTCTTGGGAGGTAAGTTTGGATATAATTCAAAAATCAAATTAATGATCTTTGAACTGCATATAACCTAACTATTTTTCCACCCCTATCAGCTCGCAAGATCTTTAACCACTTACCTTGATAGTTTTTCACCATTGCTAGAAATTCATGAAATTTTTCAAACATTTCAAATTTCTTTTGCATAAGGTAAAATCTAGAGTAATCGTTTTAAAAATACAACGAAAACTCATATCCACCCCTGAAATGTACATCCATTTGCGAATGAGATGAACTTACTTTCAGTGGATATAGGCATATTAACTCTTTGTAGAGATTGATCTTGTCAAAACCACTATGAACAAGATACAAATGCCACAGATTTATAAAATATGTGGTTGTATCTTTTGATGACTTAAGTTTAGTTACATCAAAGAGTTATTAGAATAGTGCAAGTGGATTCTGGTCACAGAATACTAAACTCATACAGTTTGAATCCATTGATAGAAAATGGTTATGAAACACTTGTGAAAGTGTAACTGTATAATTAGTAATTCTTTCTTGGACCACTACTAATCTAACTCTAAGTCTGATTTGCCCATACAAGTAGGAGATTTCTAAGATTGATGATTTATATCATTTTGGGATAGAATTTCGGGAATATAATCAAGTTCTTCATTTAATTTCAAGCTAAGAGGAATTAGGATAATTTCGTTTTAAATAAGAATCCAACGATGCTCCGATTAGCGAGAGTCAAAATAATCTTATTTATACAATCTTCTTGTTTCATATTGTAAAATACTAGTCCAAGGTGTCATCAATTGATGAACAGCTAGATGTTGCATATACAATTTTTATCTTTCGAGATCTAACACTATTATGTTAGTCTAATGGTAAAAATCCATTAGGGATTTATCTCATTAGAAAAACAAACCAAGTTAGACAAACAATAAAGATTCGAAATTAAACTACAATTTAATAACAGAAAATAACATGGTTTAATATAAATTCATACACAATTCAGAAATTATGAAGCATATAGCAAGTAGGAATGACAAGTGAAAATACTAAAACATACAATCCTAAATAATTTTCAAGGTCTTCAACAAACTGATATCAGTGTCCCGTTTAGGCGAGAGTCAGTGATACCATCCATTGAATAGAGTTGTCAGCTCATTTAAAATGATAAATATTCTAGCAACCTTTTATTCGATCAAGATTGGAATCCGCGTGGTCCCGTTTAGGCGAGAGTCAAGACTATTCTATCTTATGAGCTTCCACTATTGTTTCATATTTTGTAAGTCAAATACAGTTGCCACCATTAGGGTGATCAATACCATATAAAACACTTACAAACATACTTATCTTTCGAGACTAAACGGTGCTAACTTGCTAATGAACGTTCCTCCATTAGGGAGGATTACTCACTAAAAAAAAAGCTATGTAAAACCAACAATGGAGATCGAATGTCTTAATAATAAAGCTCATTATTTAATGAAAGTTGCATTTTCTTCTAATATTTATTTTAATCAATTTATTTTAAATATATATATTTATTTAATTAAAATTTCCAATTTAGAATAAAAAATTCTTAATACAAATTTTAATTTAATATTTATAAATTATACTTAGATGGATATGAAAATAACGTGAATTATTTCCATCTTTGTAATAATGTCCAATAAATATTTAGAAAATTATTCAATTTAAGTTATTTCAAAATTAATTTAAATTAATTTACAACTCAAATTTAATTTTCTATAAATATATATTGTGTTTCGAAAAATGAAGTGTATAAGAATACTACTTTCGAAAATGCTTTAAAATAAAATAAAAAATAAATCTTGGAAAAATTATCTTAATTTTGTGTTGGCCCAAAATTAATTAATAAAATTAATTTACAACAAAAATATAATTTTCCTATTTAAGAAAAATTACAAATATTTAAGTATCATGATTAAGAATCAACTTAAATATTAATTTTCTATTTAATTAAATACACTAGAAAAGTACTTCAAGCAAAACAGATAATATCTATCTAGACTTTCATTGACTAGTTAATTCAATTTCCAATTATAATATATTTCAGTTCATTTATTTTAATTAATCATTAAATGAAAAAATCAATCATTTAAGTTGGTCCAAAATTAGAATAAATAATTTTTAACTTTAATCTATTTTTCAAATAAAATTCAAAATTTCTGCATTAAAGAAATGCAATTTCGAAATTTTGGGAAAAAGATTAATAAAAAAAATAAAAAAATATATTTTAAAAATTATTCAAATTTAAGTTATTCTGAAATAAGATTCCAAACTTAAGATAATTTTCAACTTTAATCAAATGACATGAAAATAACAATATTTAAGTATCATGATGAAAATCAACTTGGATATTGAAATTTACAATTTAATTAAATGTATTAAATTCAAGAAATAAATAATTAAGTATAGAGGAAACTTAATTATTAATTCTAGTTTAATACTAGAAAAATATACTAAACTTAGATTGTACCAAAATTAATTATGAAACAATTAATTTCACAATCAATGATATTTTCCTATTTAATATTAGAAATAATAACTAGTACTAGAAATAACTATCTAGAATATGTATCATTAACTAAGTATTTTTCTAAAATTAACTTTAAAATATTAAAATGAAAAATAAATTTCATATATTTTAAAAGTTAATTATGTTGCTAATTCAATTTTAATTAGGTTAGACTAATATAATTAACCTAATACAATTATTTAAATAAGGCAAATGGGCCTTCACTATTGGGGTAGTTCATGTGAGGGGGAGCTGGGTTCAGTATGTCGTACCCACTTCTATTGGCCCCCAACTCTCACACAAGGCCCAAAAGAGAGGAATTTAACCTTTAAATAAACAATTTTTATTCATTGAATAAGCCCAAACTAATTGGTCCTAAATAAAATTACTTATGTCAAATTTTATTTTAGCAACCTAGTCCATTTACTTAGTAAAAACTTAAATGTGCTCCTATATGCATCTAAGCCCAATAGCAAACATATAGGCTCACACAGGTCAAATGATTTGGATGGGCCCTATCATGTTACTAGGTTTACACAGATGAAAAAATACAAAATTTACCTGTTACAAATTATTTATAAGATCTATTGACAATTGGACTATGATTAAAATCAGATCATTGGATCTGTCAACAAGTTAATCATAGCAATTTAGATCAAATAAATAATAGGTTTGTTAAAAAAAATTTGAATAAACAATATAAAAATAAATAAACATTGTCCATGTAATAGAGGTGAAATAAGATATTAATATAATTAAATTATTATTCTTAAACTAACCAACTAGATTTTGAAAATTTAGGGTTGTTAAAACAAACCCTAAAATCTCAAAATAAAGAAACTAATTTTAAAATATCTAGGTTTATTTGAATCAAATTAAATTAAATATCAAATAAGATCAATGATTTGAAAGAAAGAATCTTCAATATCCTTTCAAATCTTTAATTTAATAAAATAAACCAATTTTAAAATAGATTTGGTTAGATAATTATCATTTTAGGAATAAAATAATAAATAAATAATAATTACCATAATTATATATCAAAAGATCTAAATTAAGCAATATTCCAATTTCTACAAAATATCTAAGTTATTTAAATATTTAAGATATGATTTATAAATTTCCAATAAGAAAAAAATGATATATATAGAAAAATATTATTTTTAAACTTATAATTTATAAATAAGTGAATATTTAACAAAATAATAAATTTTGAATTTGAAAATATTATGGTAAGTGTATCTATAAAAATATCGATGTTAATTTCAAATTTATTAATTATTTAATATTTCATATAAGATAATTTTAATATAATATTTTAAATAAAAAGACAAAGTTATCTTTTAATTTAAAATATGTTAAATATCAAAATATATAATCTTATAATTAAATAATAAATAAATATTAAATAAGTTAACAAATTTTTAAATCTGACCATAATAGAAAATATTTAAAATTTGAAATATTCCAAAATGGATATATTTCAAATTGGAAAAATTCCAAATTGAAAATATTTTAAAATTGGAAATATTTCAAATTGAAAATATTTAAAATTGGAAAAAATGAATTTTGGGAAACAATCCCATGAAAAAATTGGATTTTTGGGAAAAAAACCCAAAAAATCGCAATTTGTGGAGGACACCATTGAACCCGATTTTCCAAAACTCATAACCCTTTCAATTTTTATCGTAATCGAGTTCCGTAAAAACAAAAATTGCTTAATTTTTCACAAGGAATCCAAATAAAATATTTTCAAAAATAGAAAAATTATTTTTCATGGAAAAAATTCGTACAACATATACATTCATCACATAAGCACATAAACCAACATGAAACCATCCAAATCAACACAAAACATATAAAACATCGTTTTAATTCATATTACATGAAAGTAAATCATTACCATGGCTCTGATACCAATTGTTAGAAATATTTTACCAGGATCTAGATTTACTACCACGTATGTTTCATTAACATCCTAATATGAATTCTAAAACAATGAAATAAACACATATAAAGTTTAAGAAACCTTATAGTGGGTGCTGTGGAATAATATGACTCCTTCCATTCACTCTAGCCCTTGATTCCTTTCTGTAGCAGAGCATAATCAAGATCTGAATCTGGATCTCTTTCTCTCCTTCTTGTTGGTTGATTTTCCACAGTCTTACACACTATGATTGAGGTACCACTTGATGTATGTGGGCACTACTCTATCACTCAAGGAATTTAGAAATTGAAGAGAGGAAAAGAGAGAGGAAAGTGGTGGCTAGGCTTTTCTCTAAAAGAAACAATGTGCAAAGTCATGAGTTTCCTGAAGCCAACACTTTCTATTGATAGAATGCCCTCTAGGTTTAGGTTAGAATTGTGTGGCATTAAAATAATGGAAAATTAAAATGGTAAAAGCCTATGCATAGTGGGCGGCCCATATAAGGAAATTGGGCCTCACTTTGCAACTTTCCCATTTTGTTATTTTTCATTTCCATTTTCTCAAAAATGCAAATTTTCCAATTTAACCTTTTAAATGCCAATTCTAATTATTTAATAACTTAAAAATAATTATTAAATAATATTGTCATTTAATATATTTATTAATTTAGACATATAAAATATCTTAATTAATAAATAAACCTAGAATCTCTTTTCTTTAAAATTCATAAAGTAGACATAGTCTAACTTTAGAATTATAATTGATTAATCAAAATCAATTAACTGAGTCTTACAAGCAGTATTTTCTCAACTAGTATGGGGACCATGGGTCTATATAACCGCGCTTCCAATAAGTGGAACCGAATTTACCAAGTAAATATTTCCTAACTTATTAATTCCATATTGAATCCACTCTTAGAACTTGGAATTGCACTCTCAGTCATATAGAACGCTCTATATGTTCCACGATATAGACATGTCATTAGTTATCCATTGTTATAATCCTAATGTGATCAATGATCCTCTATATAGATGATTTACACTGTAAAGGGATTAAATTACTGTAACACCCTACAATGTATTTTATCCTTAAAACACTTAACCCTGTATAAATGATATTTCAAGTAAGTGAAATTAGTACTCCGCCATTTATTTTCGTTTGGTTAAGCTCAAAAGAAAGCATCCTTTACTTTCTATTCGCCAGATAGAAGCTATAGATTCCATATTTATGTTAGCGCTCCCCCTCAACTGCACTACCATGTTCCCAAAATGAACGTATTAACTAACAAATAAAAGAACACGAATAACACTCTTGAGATTGAACCTAATCATATCAGTATTAAGATCATTTGATCTAGGATCAACAGGTGATATTGAATTGAATAAATATTACGGTAAATTCTAATATATCTAATCAAAGTTCAATATCGATCCCTTTCGATGTATACTCCATACATTCGATACTGGTAAACTTTGCCAATGTCCTGGAAAGGACATAACACTTTTCCAAGGTGTAAGAATACCTATCGCTGACTATACCATGTTAGTCTAAATCCAGTGTTCTGACAAATTAGGGAATAAACTTTAAAACATATAATTAAGATTATATTCCACTGTGCTGACAACACTATAATAATTAACAAATTCATATGTTCTGCACTTATATAGAATTCATACATTATATATATAATCATGAAATAAATCATGTCAACCATGCAACATAAAATGTTATTTCTGATCTTTATTAATAAGTAAATCTGATTATATTGAAATGAGTTTTATTTAGGGCACAAAACCCAACACCTTGTGCTAGTCCTAGTTTAGTTATAGTTCCATTTGCGATTCAGAGTTTGAGTTTGGGTTTGAGTTCGTGTCGGAGTTCGAGTCCTGGTCTGAGTTTGGGTTCGGGTCCAGATTTCAGTTTAGGTCCAAATCAGTCTTAGGGTGTGGCTTCGCGTCCTGGGTCTTGGTCTAGGTTTGGTCCAAGTCCAAAGTTCCGATCCCAATTTGAGTCTGGATTCAGTTCTTGGTCTTGGTTGGGGTCCTTGGTTCTGATCCTGTTCTAGGTTCGAGTTTGGGTGTGGGTGTCGGTATAGCTTTGGGTCTGATTCTAGGTGTGGGGTTGAGTTTGGCTCTGAGTCTGTGTTCAGGTTTGTGTCAAGGTCTGGACCCCGATCTGGGTCTAGGTTCGGGTCCAAGTATAAGTTGGGGTCCCGAGTGCCAGTCCAAGTTTGGGTCTGGGTCAGGATCTCGGTCCAGATCTAGGTCCAGCATTTCGATCCCAGTCTGGGTCTTGGTCCGAGTCCTGGTTCGTATCCGGATCCCTATCTAGGTCCAAGTCTGTGTTTGGGATCGGGTCCCAGATTTCGGTCTATGTCCGGGTCTCAGTTCTGGTCTGGCTACACGACCGTGTCTGGGCCTGAGTTTTAGTCTCAGTTTGGGTCTGAGGCTAGGTCGGTGTTCAGTTCTAGGTCTAGGTCTGGGTCCTAGTCACGGCCCTAGTCTTATTCTACGCTCCTAATTCGGCGATTCTTGTTCAGGTTCTAATTTTAGGTCCTAGGTCTAGGTCTGGGTTTGGGTTTGGTTCTTCGTCTGGGTTCTGGTCCTAGTATGAGTCCCAGAACTAGACACCAACTACTGGTCTGTTCCATGCCCCGTTACCCGAATCCCGAGTCAAGATTTGGATCACTGTCACGGGTCTCGGTATGATTCCGGTTCAGGTCCAAGGTCCCATTTTTGAGTTGGGGTTTGGGATCAAGACTGGGGTTCGGTTCTAGGTCCCGACCCTGGTTCTGTGTCCATAGTCTGGTTCCATGTTTGGGTCTGAGTTAAGGTTCAGGTTCGGGTCCCGAGTCTAGGTTTGGGTTAGGATCCGGCTCCGGCTCACAATTCGGGTCAAGGTTTTATTTGGAGTCCGGGTCCTGGTCCGGTTACGGTTTAGGATCTATGTCCAATTTCAGTTATGATTCCAAGTCCAAGTCCTAGTTCCAGTCCCCGTCAACTTCTATTTTTTGTTCAAATTTTGCGTCACAGGGTACGGGTTCGGGTCCACTTTTGGGTTTGGGACTGGGTTTACGTCCAGGTGTGGGTTTGGGTCCTTGTCAGGGTTCGGGTCAAGGGCTGGGTCCCAAATCCAGACACCGACTACGGATTTTGTCGAAGCCCTTGGTCTAGATCCGGATCCAAATCTCGGGTCCCAGTCTTGTTCCATTTATTGTGCCGGGTCACGAGCTTGGTCCTAGGTTCAAGTTCGGCTCTGGGTCGGGTACTGTGTCCCGTTCCTAGTTCTGTTTCCCAGGTCCCTATCCTGATTTTGGGTCCAGGTCCCGATTATTGTGTGGGTTTGGGTCCCGGTCTAGGTTCGGGTTCGAGTCGTAATTTTGGTTCGGGTTTCGGTCTCTGTCTAGGTTTTGATTTGCGTTTGGGTCCAGATTTTAGTCAAGGTCCAGATCAAGCTCCAGGTGTGGGTTCTCATCCTCGGTCTTTATCTAAGTTGGGTCTGAATCCAAAGTTCCAATCCCGATTTGAGTCTGAATTCAGTTCTTTATCTTGGTTGGGTCCTTGGTTCTGATCTTGTTCTGGGTTTGAGTTTGGGTCTTGGTGCGGGTATAGCTTTGGGTCTGATTCTAGGTGTGGGTTTGAGTTCGGGTCTGAGTTTGTGTTCGGGTTTGTGTCCAGGTCTGGACCCTGATCTAGGTCTAGGTTCGAGTCCAGGTATAAGTTGGGGTCCCAAGTGCCGGTCCAAGTTTGGGTCTTGGTTAGGATCTCATTCCAAATCTAGGTCCGACATTTCGATCCCAGTCTGGGTCTTGGTCCGAGTCCAGGTTCGTATCTGAATCCCTATCTAGGTCTAAGTCTGTGTTTGGGATCGGGTCCCAGATTTAGGTCCATGTCCGGGTCTCAGTTCTGGTCTGGCTACACGACTGTGTCTGGGCCTGAGTTCTAGTCTCAGTTTGGGTTTGAGGCTAGGTCTGTGTTCAGTTCTAGGTCAGGGTCCGGGTCCAGGTCACGGTCCTAGTCTTGTTCTACGCTCCTGATTCGGCGATTCTTGTTCAGGTTCTAATTTTAGGTCCCAGGTCTAGGTCTAGGTTCGGGTTTGGTTCGTTGTCTAGGTTCTGGTCCTAGTCTGAGTCCTAGATATAGACACCGACTACTGGTCTATTCCATGCCCCGTTACCCGAATCCCGAGTCAAGATCTAGATCACTGTCACGAATCTCGGTCTGGTTCTGGTTCAGGTCCAAGGTCCCATTTTTGAGTTTGGGTTTGGGGTCAAGACTTGGGTGCGGTTCTAGGTCCTGACCCTGGTTCTGTGTCCCTAGTCTGGTTCCATGTTTGGGTCTGAGTTCAGATTCGGGTTCGGGTCGCGAGTCCAGGTTTGGGTTGGGATCCGGGTCCGGCTCGCAATTTTGGTCAAGGTTTGATTTGGAGTCCGGGTCCTGGTCCGGTTACGGTTGAGGATCTATGTCCAATATCAGTTAT
This sequence comes from Cannabis sativa, assembly GCF_029168945.1. Lineage (NCBI taxonomy): Eukaryota > Viridiplantae > Streptophyta > Magnoliopsida > Rosales > Cannabaceae > Cannabis > Cannabis sativa. The sequence continues at coordinate 43,446,268 of NC_083605.1, read as the reverse complement.
GATTCCAAGTCCAAGTCCTAGTTCTAGTCCCCGTCAACTTCTGGTTTTTGTTCCAATCTTGCGTCACAGGGTACGGGTTCGGGTCCACTTTTGGGTTTGGGACTGGGTTTACGTCCAAGTTGTGGTTTGGGTCCTCGTTAGGATTGTGGTCCTTGTTAAGGTTCGGGTCAAGGGCTGTGTCCCAAATCAAGACACCGACTACGGATTTTTTCAAAGCCCTGGGTCCTGATCCGGATCCCGATCTCGGGTCCCAGTCTTATTCCATTTCTGGTGCCGGGTCACGAGCTTGGTCCTAGGTTCAAGTTCGACTCTGGGTCGGGTACTAGGTCTCAGTCCTAGTTCTGTTTCCTAGGTCCCTATCCTTATTCTGGGTCCAGGTCTCGATTATTGTGTGGTTTTGGGTCTCGGTCTAGGTTCGGGTTCGAGTCGTAATTTTGGTTTGGGTTTCTGTCTCTGTGTAGGTTTTGATTTGGGTTCAGGTCCGAATTTTAGTCAAGGTCTAGATCAGGCTCCGGGTGTGGGTTCGCGTCCTGGGTCTTAATCGAGGTTCGGTTCGAATCCCAAGTTCCAATCCCAATCTGAGTTTAGATTAAGTTCTGGGTCTAAGTCCTTGGTTCTAATCTTTGTCTTGGTTCGAGTTTTGGTCTGGGTTCGGGTATATCTTTGGGTCTGATTCTAGGTGCGGGTTTGAGTTCGGGTTCGAGTCTGTGTCCAGGTTTGTGTCCAGGTCCGGACCCCGATCTGGGTCTAGGTTCGGGTCCAGGTCCAAGTTCGGGTCCTGAGTGCGGGTCCAAGTTTGGGTCTAGGTCAGGATCTCGGCCAAGATCTACGTTCAGCATTTCGATCCCAGTCTTGGTCGTGGTCTGAGTCTAGATTCGTATCCGGATCCCTATTTAGATCGTCTGTGTTTGGGATGGGGTCAAGGATTTAGGTCCAGGTCCGCGTCTCAATTTCGGTCTGGGTACACGACCGTGTGCGGGCCCGAGTTCTAGTCTCAGTTTTGGTCTGAGGCTAGGTCTGTATTCATTTCTAGGTCTGGGTCCGGGTCCTAGTCACGGTTCTAGTCTTTTTCTAGGGTCCTGGTTCGGCGATTCTTGTTCAGGTTCTACTTTTGGGTCCCAGTTCTAGGTCTGGGTACGGGTTTTGTTCTTCGTCTGGGTTCTGGTCCTAGTCTGAGTCCCAGATCTAGACACCGACTACTGGTCTGTTCCAGGCCCCGTTACCCGAATCCCGAGTCAAGATTTGGATCACTGTCACGGCTCTCGGTCTGGTTCTGGTTGAGGTCCCACGTCCCATTTCTGAGTTCGGGTTCCGGATCAAGACTGGGGTGCGGTTCTAGGTCCCGACCGTGATTCTGTGTCCCTAGTCTAGTTCCATGTTTGGGTATGAGTTCAGGTTCGGGTTCGGGCCCGAGTCCAGGTTTGGGTTGGGATCCCGGTCCGGCTCCCAATTCGGGTCTAGGTCTGATTTGGAGTCTGGGTCCTTCTCCGGTTACAGTTCTGGATCAAGTTCCATTTTCAATTATGATTCCAAGTCCAAGTCCTAGTTCCAGTCTCGGTCAACTTCCGGTTTTGGTTCCAATTTTGTGTCACAGGGTACGGGTTCGCGTCCACTTTTGGGTTTGGGACTGGGTTCAGGTCCAGGTGTGGGTTCAGGTCCAGGGCTGGGTCCCAATTCCAGACACCGACAACAGTTTTTTTCCAAGCCCTGAGTCCAGATTGGTATCCCAAACTCAGGTCCCAGTCTGGTTCCATTTCTGGTGCCAGGTCACGAGTTGGGTCCGAGGTTCAAGTTCTTTTCTCAGTCGGGTACTAGGTCCCGATCCTTGTTTTGTTTCCCAGGTCCCTATCTTAATTCTAGGTCCAAGTCCCGGTTATTGTGTGGGTTTTTGTCCCGGTATAGGTTCGGGTTAGAGTCCTAGTCTCGATTCGTGTTTATGTGTCTTTTTGGGTTTTGATCTGGGTTCGGGTTTGGGTTTAGGTCCTGGTCCTGGTCCTAGTCCTAGTTCAGTTCTAGTTCCATTTGCGATTCTGAGTTCAAGTTTGGGTTTGAGTTCGTGTAGGATTTCGAGTCCTGGTCCGAGTTTGGGTTCGGGTCCAGGTTTCAGTCTAGGTCTAGATCAGGCTCCGGGTGTGGTTTCGCGTCCTGGGTCTTAGTCTAGGTTGGGTGCGAGTCCCAAGTTCCAATCCCGATCTGAGTCTGGATTCAATTTTGGGTCTAAGTCCTTGGTTCTGATCCTGGTCTGGGTTGGAGTTTGGGTGCAAGTTCAGGTCAAGCTTTGGGTCTGATTCTAGGTGCGGGTTTGAGTTCGGGTCCGAGTCTCTGTCCAGGTTTGTGTCTAGGTCTGGATCCCGATCTGGGTCTAGGTTTGGGTCTAGGTCCAAGTTGGTATCCCGAGTGTTGGTCCAAGTTTGGGTCTGGGTCAGGTTCTTGGTACAGATCTAGGTCTAGCATTTCGATCGCAGTCTGGGTCTTAGTCCGAGTCCAGGTTCATATCCGAATCCCTATCTAGGTCTAAGTCTATGTTTTCGATCGGGTCCCAGATTTAGGTCCAGGTGCAGGTCTCAATTTCGGTCTGGGTACACGACTCCGGGCTCGAGTTCAAGTCTCAGTTTGGGTCTGAGGCTTGGTCTGTGTTCGGTTGAAGGTCTGGGTCCGGGTCCTGGTCAAGGTCCAAGTCTTGTTCTAGGGTCCTGGTTCGGCGATTCTTATTCAGGTTCTTATTTTTGGTCCGAGGATTAGGTCTGGGTTTGGGTTTTGTTCTTCGTCTGGGTTCTGGTCCTTTGTCTGAGTCCCAGATGTAAACACCAACTACTGGTCTGTTCCAGGCCCCGTTATCCGAATCCCGAGTCAAGATCTGGATCACATTCAAGGGTCTCAGTCTGGTTCTAGTTGAGGTCCCAGGTCCCATTTCTGAGTTTGGGTTCGGGATCGAGACTGGGGTGCGGTTCTAGGTCTCGACCGTGGTTCTGTGTCCCTAGTCTAGTTCCATGTTTGGGTCTCAGTTCAGGTTCAAGTTCGGGTCCGAGTCCAGGTTTGGGTAGGGATCCGGGTTGGGCTCCCAATTCGGGTCTAGGTCTGATTTGGAGTCCAGGTCCTTGTCCGGTTACAGTTCTGGATCTAGGTCCAATTTCAGTTATGATTCCAAGTCCAAGTCCTAGTTCCAGTCCCGGTCAACTTCTTGTGTTGGTTCCAATTTTGGGTCACAGGGTACGGGTTCGGGTCCCCTTTAGGGTTTGAGACTGGGTTCAGGTCTGGGTGTGGGTTCGGGTCCTTGTCAGGGTTTGGGTCCAGGGCTGGGTCCCAAATCCAGACACCGACTACAGGTTTTGTCCAAGCCCTGGGTCCAGATCCAAATCCCAATCTCGGGTCGCAGTCTGGTTCCATTTCTGGTGCTGGGTCACGAGCTGGATCCTAGGTTCAAGTTCGGGTCTAGGTCGGGTATTAGGTCCCCGTCCTAGTTCTGTTTCCCAGGTCCCTATCCTGATTCTGGATCCAGGTCCCGGTTATTGTGTGGATTTGCTTCCCGGTCTAGGGTCGGGTTCGAGTCCTAGTCTCGGTTCGGGTTTAGGTCTTTGTCTGGGTTTTGATCTAGGTTCGGGTTTGGGTTTAGGTCCTTGTCCTAGTCCTAGTCCTAGTTTGGTTCTAGTTCCATTTACGATTCTAAGTTCGAGTTTGGGTTTGAGTTCGGGTCAGAGTTCGAGTCCTAGTCTAAGTTTGGGTTCGCGTCTGGATTTCACTCAAGGTCCAGATGAGGCTCTGGGTGTGGGTTCGCGTCCTGGGTCTTGGTCTAGGTTGGATGCGAGTCCCAAGTTCCAATCCCGATCTGAGTCTGGATTCAGTTCTGGGTCTAAGTCCTTGGTTCTGATCCTGGTCTAGGTTTGAGTTTGTGTGGGGGTCCGGGTCTAGCTTTGGGTTTGATTCTAGGTGTGGGTTTGAGTTCGGGTCCGAGTCTGTGTCCGTGTTTGTGTCTAGGTCTGGACCCCGATCTGGGTCTAGGTTCTGGTCTAGGTCCAAGTTGGGGTCTCGAGTGCGGGTCCAAGTTTTTGTCTGGGTCAGGATCTCGGTCCAGATCTAGGTCCAGCATTTCGATCCCAGTCTCGGTGTTGGTCCGAGTCCAGGTTCGTATCCCGATCCCTATCTAAGTCCAAGTCTGTGTTTGGGATCGGGTCCCAGATTTTTATCCAGGTCCGGGTCTCAGTTTCAGTCTGGGCCCGAGCTCTAGTCTCAGTTTAGGTTTGAGGTTAGGTCTGTGTTCAGTTCTAGGTCTGGGTCCGGGTCTTGGTCACGGTCCTAGTCTTGTTATAGGGTCCTGGTTCGGCGATTCTTGTTCATGTTCTAACTTTGGGTCCCAGGTCTATGTCTTGGTTCGGGTTTGGTTCTTTTCCTCGGTTCTTGTCCTAGTCTGAGTCCCAGATCTAGACACCGAGGCCTCTGCGGGTACCGTTTCCGGGCCCGGTGCCGAATCCCGAGTCAAGATCTGGATCACTGTCACGGGTCTCGGTCTTGTTCTGGTTTACGTCCCAGGTCCCATTTCTGAGTTTGTGTTCCGGATCGAGACTCGGGTGCGGTGCTATGTCCCGACCTTGGTTCTGTGTCCCTAGTCTGGTTCCATGTTTGTGTCTGAGTTCAGGTTCGGGTTCGGGTCCCGAGTCCAGGTTTGGGTTGGGATTCGGGTCCGGCTCCCAATTCGGGTCTAGGTCTGATTTGGAGTCCGGGTCCTGGTCCAGTTACGGTTCTGGATCTAGGTCCAATCTCATTTATGATTCCAAGTCCAAGACCTAGTTCCAGTTCCGGTCAACTTCCAGTTTGGTTCAAATTTTGGGTCACAGGTACGGGTTCGGGTCCACTTTTGGGTTTGGGACTGGGTTCATGTCCGGGTGTGGCTTCGGGTCCTTATCAGGGTTCACGTCCAGTGCTGGGTCCCAAATTTAGACACCGACTACGGGTTTTCTCAAAGCCCTGGGTCTAGATCCAGATCCCAATCTCGGGTCGCAGTCTGGGTTTTGGTCCAGATTTTAGTCTAGGTCCGGATCAGGCTCTGGGTGTGGGTTCGCGTCCTGGGTCTTGGTCTAGGTTGGGTGCGAGTCCCTAGTTCCAATCCTGATCTGAGTCTGGGTTCACTTATGGGTCTAAGTCCTTTGTTCTGATCCTCGTCTGGGTTCGAGTTTGGGTCCGGGTCTGGGTCTAGCTTTGGGTCTTATTTTAGGTGTGGGTTCGAGTTCGTGTCCGAGTCTGTGTCCAGGTTTGTGTCTAGGTCTAGACCCCGATCTGGGTCTAGGTTTGGGTCCAAGTCAAAAATGCTGTCCCGACTGCGGGTCCAAGTTTGTGTCTAAGTCAGGATCTCGGTCAAGATCTAGGTCCAGTATTTCAATCCCAGTCTGGGTATTAGTCCGAGTCCAGGTTCGTATTCGGATCTCTATCTAGGTCAAATTCTGTGTTTGGGATCGCATCCCAGATTTAGGTCCAGGTCCGGGTCTCAGTTCGGGTCCGGGTAGACGACCGTGTCCGAGCCCGAGGCCCAGTCTGAGTTTAGGTCTGAGGCTAGGTCTGTGTTCGGTTCTAGGTCTTGGACCAAGACCTGGTCACGGTCCTAGTCTTTTTCTAAGGTCCTGGTTCGGCGATTCTTGTTCAGATTCTAATTTTGGGTCCCAGGTCTAGGTCTAGGTTCGGGTTTTGTTCTTCATATGGGTATTGGTCCTTCTCTGAGTCCCAGCTGTAGACACCGACTACTAGTATGTTCCAAGCCTGATTACCCGAATCCCGAGTCAAGATCTGGATCACTGTCACGGGTCTCGGTCTTGTTCTGGTTCATGTCCTAGTTCCCATTTCTGAGTTTGGGTTCGGGATCAAGACTGGGGTGCGGTTCTAGGTCCCGACCCTGGTTCTGTGTCCCTAGTCTGGTTCCATGTTTGGACTCCGGGTCCTGGTCCGGTTACGGTTTTGAATCTAGGTCCAATTTCAGTTATGATTCCAAGTCCAAGACCTAGTCCCAGTCCCGGTCAACTTCCAATTTTTGTTCTATTTTTGGGTTGTAGGGTATGGGTTCAGGTCCATTTTTGGGTTTGGGACTGGGTTTAGTCCTGGTGTGGGTTCGTGTCCTTGTCAGGGTTTGGGTCCAGGGCTGGGTCCCAAATCACGACACCGACTACGGGTTTTGTCCAAGCCCTAGGTCCAGATCCGGATCCCAATCTCGGGTCGCAGTCTGGTTCCAATTCTGGTGCTGCTTCACGAGCTTGGTCCTAGGTTCAAGTTCGGGTCTTTATCGGGTACTAGGTCCTTGTCCTAGTTCTGTTTCCCAGGTCCCTATACTTATTCTGTTGGGTTTTATGCCCTAAATAAAACTCATTTAAATATAATCAGATTTACTTATTAATATAGATCAGAAATAACATTTAATGTTGCATGGTTCACATGATTTATTTCATGATTATATGTACATAATGTATAAATTCATCAGTAACCCTTTTCACATACTTGATCCTGTTTATTGTGCCGTCAACACATTAGAAAGTAAACATGACTATGTGAATAAAGTTTCCTAGAATTATCAGACATAGGGTTTTACTGATATGATAATCTACAACAAAGTTTACTTGCATTTGGAGAATTGCTATGTTCTTTCCAGAGCATTGGTTAAAGTAAAGCTCAGGTTGGATGCATGGAGTATGCATCGGAAGGGACCGATATTGAACTTTGACTTAGATTTATTAAACTTACCGTAATATCTATTCAAGTCAATATCGCCTAGTTGATCCTAGATTAAATGTTCTTAATCCTGTTATGATTAGGCTCAATCTTGAAAGGTTATTCGTGTTCTTTGATTTGTTAGTTAAGCCTACTTTTAGGTCAGGGTGATACATACATTTTGGGAACACGGTAGTGCAATTGAGTGGGAGCGCTAGCATAAACATGGAATCTATAGCTTCTATCTGGCGGATAGTAAGCAAAGGATGATCTCATTCGAGCTTGACCAAAGGAACATAAATGGTGGAGTACTCATTTCACATAAGCTGAAATATCATTTATACGGGGTCAAGTGTTTTAAGGATAAAATACATTGTAGGGTGTAACGGTAATCTAATCCCTTTACAGTGTAGATCATTCATATAGAGGATCATTGATCACATTAGGATTATAACAATGGATAACTAATGATGCATCTATATGGTGGAACATATAGAGCATTCTATATACTGAGAGTGAAATTCTAAGTTCTATGCGTGGATTCAACGAAGAATTAATAAGTTAGTGAATTTTAGTAATAAATTCTTGATCTAGTTATTGGAAGCTCGGTTATATAGACCCATGGTCCCCGCACTAGTTGAGATAATATTGCTTGTAAGACTCATGTAATTGGTTTTGGTTAATCAATTATAATTCTCAAATTAGACTATGTCTATTTGTGAATTTTCACTAAGTAAGGGCGAAATTGTAAAGAAAGAGTTTTAGGGGCATATTTGTTAATTATGATACTTTGTATGGTTCAATTAATAAATATGATAAATGACAATATTATTTAATAATTATTTAAAGTTATTAAATAGTTAGAATTGGCATTTAAATGGTTGAATTAGAAAATTGGCGTTTTTGAGAAAATCAGATGCAGAAAAGATAAAACTGCAAAATTGCAAAAAGTGAGGTCCAAATCCACTAGTATAGGGCCGGCCACTTTTATAGGAATTTACCTCTGATATTTTTCATTATTTTAATGCCAAATAATTCAAACCTAACCCTAGTGGAATGCTACAAATAGATAGTGAAGGCTTCAGGAAAATTACACTTTTCTTCTGACACTTCTGATTCAGAAAAACCTGAGCCTTCTCTCTCCCTATCTGCCTGACCACTCCCTCTCTCTTTCTTCCCTCTTAAATTTCAAAATTCTTAGTGTATGAGTAGTGCCCACACACAGCAAGTGATACCTCAATCATAGTGAGGAAGATCGTGAAGAAAGACTTTCAACAAGAAGGAGTTTCAGCATCAATGATTCAGAGAAAGAGATCCAGGTTCAGATATTGATAATGCTCTGCTACAGAAAGGAATCAAGGGCTAGATATCTGAACGGAAGGAGTCATTATATTCCGCTGCACCCAATGTAAGGTTTCCTAAACTTTATATGTGTTTATTTTATCGTTTTAGAAAGTTCATATTTAGGGTGTTAATAAACATACTTGTGAGTAGATCTAAGATCCTGGTAAAATAAATTCCAACAACTGGCCTCAGAGCCATGGTAATTGATTTACTTGCAAGAAATTTGGACTTTAAAACGATTGTTTGATGTTTTGGATGGTATCATGTTGTATTGAGTGTTATTTGATGGTTGATTGGTGTTTGTAAATTTTCGTGAAAAATAATTGAATATCTGTTTCTGGAATTACTTTTTTACAGAACTCAATTTCAATTTAATTTGAATTAGTTATGATTTTTTGAAGATTCGAAAAAATCGGACTTGTGCTGAAATTTTCCTGCGATCGCGAAAATTGTCCGTACAGCTCACAATTTTTTCGTTTTTCTTCGTTTTTTCATGCTTTTTCATGGAATTAACTTCCGATTTTTCGTGTAGTTCTGTATTTATACTATTACTATTCCTAATTCAATTCTAATTATCATTATGAATTAATTTAATATTTTTTAAATTTAATTCAAGATATTAGTGTAATTTGAATTTAAAAATAGTTAGTATCTATCTTTTTTGCTTAATAATCTATCTTATTTTTAAATTTGATTATATCTTATCTTATTTTTAAATTTAAGGTCAGATTTAAAATATTTTAACTTAAATCCTTTTTAAATAATTTGACCTTATTTAAATTTAAAATAAGATAACTATAATCATGTAATTTTAAAAAGATGTAAGATATTTCTCTAACTTTTAAATTTTGTTATTTTATTTATTTAAGTTACATTTAAAATCTGAAAAAGATATTCATGTATCCTTTTGTTAATTTTTTATTTAATTTTTATTTATAAAATAACATTTAAATTTTAAAAGTAGTTAGCAAATTTTGAAATGATATTTAGGTTGGTTGAAACCTAATTTTTCAAAATTGTAGGTTTAATTTTAAATTTAATTTCTTAAAATTTCGAATTTTTCAAATATTTTTTTAAAATTTTCGAAAATATTTTTTAATTAATTATTTAATTTCGAAATTAATTATTTAATTTAAAATTAAATAAATCCTACATCCAACTATCCAGCTAACCTTGTTGCAGGAGTATGTGTTTTAGCTTGTGTGTAAGTTTTCAAAACCTATTATTACTTGATTGCAAATAGCCATGGTTACTTTTTGCCAGATCTAATGATATGATGGCTCCCTTGGTCAAGTAAATAATTTGTAATAGGTATATTTACAATCTTCTTTCATCTGTGTATGACCTAGCAACATAATAGGACTCATCCAAAGTGTGCCTGTGTGAGCCTATGTGTTTAATTTCATTATAGATGCATATAGGTTGTTGTTGCTAAATAAAATGTCATAGTTCTTGATAGATTTTATTTAGGCCCATTTAGTTTTTGGGCCTATTCAATTAATAACAATTGTTCATTTTAAGGTTAAATTCTTCTCTTTTGGGCCTTGTGTGAGAGTTGGGAGCCATAGTAGTGGGTACGACATACTGAACCCAGCACCCCCTCACATGAACCACCCCAATTGTGAAGGCCCATTTGCCTGATTTGAATAACTGTACTAGGTTAATTAAACTAGTTTAACTTAATAAAATTGATTAGCAACATAATTAATTTCATTTATTTTGAAATTAATTTAAGAAAATCATAGTTTAAAGAATTTTATTCTAAGCTAAACTATGTGTATTTTCTTGTATTTAATTAAATATAGAATTATAACCATCTAGATTCTTTCTGAAGCTTAATTTAAATTTTTCATTAAATATTCCTATTTAAGTTGATATTTAGTTATCTATAACTAATCAACTTAAATCTGAATATCTTTTGAATTTCAAATTTCAAAATTAAGTTGAGGAATTTTAGGCATTGGTTATTAAGATTCTTTAGATATCTTTTTGTAAGTTAATATCTTTTCGAATATTAACTTAAAATGGAATATTTTTAAATTAAGTGGTTACAACTTAATTTTTGATATTTAATTAAATTTAAATTTGAAAATATTTAAGTTCTAGATTTTTTCTAATACAACTTAAATTAGATATTTTTTCAAATTTTTGTGGAAAAGATACTTAGTCAAATAAGATATTTTCTAGATAGTTATTTCTAGACTACTTATTATTTCTAATATTAAATAGGAAAATATTCTACATTGTGAAATTAATTATTTATATAATTAATTTTGGTACAATTTATTTTAAGTATATTTTTCCTAATATTAAACTAGAGATTAATAATTAAGCCTTCTCAACACTTAATTATTTATTTCTTGAATTTAATACATTTAATTAATTTGAAAATTAAATATTTAAGTTGATTTTCATCATGATACTTAAATATTTCTTTTTCATAACACTTAATTAAATAGAAAATTATTTTTAGTTGAAATTTAATTTTTCAACTAAATTTAAATAATTTACAAAATATATTTTTTTTCTTTATTTTATTAATCAAATTTTGAAATTGCATTTCTTAAATGCTGGAATTTCGAATTTTATTTGAAAAATAGATTAAAGTTGTAAATTATTTATTTTAATTTTGGACGAACTTAAATCAATGATTTTTTCATTAATTGATTAATTTAAAATAAATGAATTAAAATATATTATTAGAAATTGTATTAATTAGTCAAAGGAAAATCTAGATAGGTGATATTTTTGCTTGAAGTATTTTGCTAGTGTATTTAATTAAATAGAAAATTAATATTTAAGTTGATTTTCATCATCATACTTAAATATTTGAAATTTTTCTTATATATTTAATTAAATAGGAAAATTACATTTTTTGTTGTAAATTAATTTTATTAATTAATTTTGGGCCAACATTAAATTAGAATAATTTTTCCAAGATTAAATTTTTATTTTAACATGCATTTTCGAAAATTGTATCCTTGAATACTTTAATTTTTCGAAATGCAATATATATTTATAGAAAATTAAATTTGAGTTGTAAATTAATTTAAATTAATTTTGTAACAACTTAAATTGAATATTTTTCTAAATATTTATTGGAAATTATTACTAAGATGGAAATAATTCATATTATTTTCATATCCATCTAAGTAAAATTTATAAATATTAAATTAAAATTTACATTTAGAATTTTTTATTCTAAATCGGAAATTTTAATTAAATAAATATATATTTAAAATAAATAGATTAAATAAAGAGAATCAAAGAAAATACAACTCACTTTAAATAATGAGCTTTATTATTATTAAGATATTCGATCTCCATTGTTGGCCTTACAATAGTTAAATGTTTTCAATATAACCTCGAGACGCTAGACATCGTCCCCCTATGGATGGTGATTCGTTGAACGCATTTAACATCGTAATATCTCCTTTGATAAGTGTTTTGTAAGTTTTCGTCTCTATTAGACTCTTCCCTACGGTGACTACTTAGAGATAAACTTATAAAACATGAAACAATGGTGGAAGCTCATAAAATGAGAATAACCTTGACTCTCGCCTACCGGGACAACGTTGGATTCTTATTTTGATCGAATAAAAGGTTGCTAGAATGGTTTCTATTTTAGATGAGCTGACAACTCTATTCAATAAATGATACTTTGACTCTCGCCTACCGGGACACTGTATCAGTTTGTTGGAAACCTTGGAAATTATTTAGGATTGTATGTTTTAGTATTTTCACTTGTCATTCCTACTTGCTATATGTTTAATAATTTCTGAATTGTGTATGAATTTATATTGAACCATGTTATTTTCTGTTATTAAGTTGTAGTTTAATTTCGAATCTTCATTGTTGGTCTAACATGTTTGTTTTTCTAATGAGATAAATCCCTAATGGATTTTCACCATTAGACATACATAATAGTGTAAGATCTCGAAAGATAAATATTGTATATGCAACATCTAGTTGTTCATCAATTGATGACACCTTAGACTAGTATTTTTACAATATGAAACAAGAAGATTACATAAATAAGATTACTTTGTCTTTCACTAATCGAAGCATCGTTGGATTCTTATTTATAAACGAAATTATCCTAATTCCTCTTAGCTTATTCATTTTGAATTAGCTCAATAACATATCATTGGATGAATGGTCTATATATCATTTAATGTCATTATATTTTCTCTTAAGAAATTAAATGACGCATATGATTATAATCCCGAAATTCTATTCCCAATTGATATAAATCCTCAATCTTAGAAATCTCCTACTTGTATGGGCGAATCAGACTTAGAGTTAAATTAATAGTGCTGGTCTAAGATAGAATTACTCATTATATTTGGTACAAATTTAAGTCTTTGACTTTAATTTTAGATTCCAAATAGAAATTTTCTTATATTTCTAATTCCAGAATACAATACAGTTACACTTTCTCAAGTGTTTAATATCCATCTTCTATTAATGGATTAAAACTGTATGGAATATGAGTTAGGTATTCTGTGACCAAGATCCACTTGCAGTATTCTAAGAACTCTTTGATGTAACTAAACCTATGTCATCAAAAGACATTAGCACATTTTTTTTAATCTTTGGCACTTGTATCTTGTTCATAGTGGATTTGACAAGATCAATCTCTGCAAAAAGTTAATATGCCTATATCCACTAAAAGTAGTTCATCTCATTCGCAGATGGATGTACATTCAGGGGTGGATATGAGTTTTTCGTTGTATTCTTAAAACGATAACTCTAGATTATACCTTTTAGCAAGAAATTTAAAATGTTTGAAAAATTTCATTAATTTCTAGCAATGGTTAAAACCATTAAGGTAAGTGGTTAAAGATCTTGCGAACTGATAGGGGTGGAGAAATAGTTAGTTGATATGCAGTTCAAAGATCATTAAAATTGATTTTTGAATTATATCCAAACTTACCTCCCCAGAAATTTCGAGTTGCATGTTGATGATTAGTTACTAGTCGTTGCCTAATTCCTTCTATGGTAATACAATTTCAGAATGATGTAATGGTTGTATACTTAATGTAAATCATTACAAGATTCATGGATGACCTAATCAAAATCTTAAGAAAAGCTAGAACTGTTAACCATGGTTTGTTAGCCATTCTAAGTTATTAGGGGTGGACCATCCCATAGTCAATAGATAAGAAAGTGTTTGTTTAAACAAATACTACCTTTCTAAGAAAATGACTAAGTCTGAAAATAAAGTAGCAAATAAAGGAGATATTTAATTCTTGATTCCAAAAGTGTTCTATCATCTTATTTGACATATGATGATCCCACTGCCTCTGTTGTCTTGTCACAACCAAAGAGGTTAATACCATTTAGTTTTATTAGACATAATTCAGGGTACCTTGTCGTAGTGGGAGAGTTTCTAAGAACTCACCTTCTCATGACTTGGGAGACACTAGTGATTAAAATCCATTGTGAGTTTAAACAAGTAATTGATTGTCAAGATAAGAAACTAAGAAGAAAGCCAATAGAACTATGGTTTAATCCATTCACATGGAATAACCTAAATTTTTCTATTACAAGGACATAAAAGGAAATTTTCGTTTATAAGTCCATTCAATGGACTTAACAAAACTTCCTGTTCCTAGGTTTAAGTTTATCTAAACCTATGACTTGTGGTATACTTGGTAATTACTTACTCTAATGCAACCAACTTACTTTAGTAGGATGCTGAAGCATTTTTCTTTCTAACGGCAATCTATAGAAGCTTCACAACTTCTTAGACATAGATTTTATTTATCTAAGGAAAAGTCTCAACTATTCCAGAAAAGATAAAGCCATGAAAGAATTTCTTAAATCAACAGTGAGAGGTCTTAGATATGCTATTGTATGCCTTAGACCAGACACCTGCTGTTGAGTGGGAGTAATGAGTAGGTATAAGATTAATCCAGGAGAAAGCCATTGGAAGACAATCAAGTAAATCTTAAGATTAAGAAGAGGAACTATATGTTAGTCTATAAGGGTGTGTTTAAGACTCTTAGACTACACCATATCAGATTTCGAAATTTGCCTTTATGCTAGAAAATCTTTCTGATAAGATGGTGGTTACTCTGGGGGTGGAATAGTGATTTTGGAGAAGTGTAAAAACCTATCTGAAGTCTCTAGGTCTACTAGGAAGGGACTGAATGTTAAAGTTACAGGAAAGGTACTTATTCAGTCTAAGGAAAGTTCTATACATTTTTGGCACCATTCCAAATTGCCTAAACTAATAGTGTTAATTTCCTGATTAACCAAAAGTAGTTGCCAAAGGTATAGAATCCAGTATCCCAAGAGAGTAGACATATAGAGAGGAATTTCACATTATCAATAATTTTGTGATTAAGGAAGAGTAATGGTGGAGAAAAGGTTGTGGTTAATTCAACCTTTCAGATCCTATTACGAGGAGTTTACTACTACTACACTTGATTTGTATATCGAGGTGTTGAGATTATTTGAAACGTACTTTTTGCTTTATATTAGTGCAAGTGGGAGTTTGTTGGGTTTTATGCCCTAAATAAAACTCATTTCAATATAATCAGATTTACTTATTAATATAGATCAGAAATAACATTTAATGTTGCATGGTTCACATGATTTATTTCATGATTATATGTACATAATGTATAAATTCATCTGAAACCATTTTCACATACTTGATCCTATTTATTGTGCCGTCAACACATTGGAAAGTAAACATGACTATGTGAATAAAGTTTCCTAGATTTATCGGACATAGGGTTTTACTGATATGATAATCTACAACAGAGTTTACTTGCATTTGGAGAAGTGCTATGTTCTTTCTAGAGCATTGGTTAAAGTAAAGCTCAGGTTGGATGCATGGAGTATGAATCGGAAGGGACCGATATTGAACTTTGTCTTAGATTTATTAAACTTACCGTAATATCTATTCAAGTCAATATCGCCTAGTTGATCCTAGATTAAATGTTCTTAATCCTGTTATGGTTAGGCTCAATCTTGAAAGGCTATTCGTGTTCTTTGATTTGTTAGTTAAGCCTACTTTTAGGTCAGGGTGATACGTACATTTTGGGAACACGGTAGTGCAATTGAGTGGGAGCGCTAGCATAAGCATGGAATCTATAGCTTCTATCTGGCGAATAGTAAGCAAAGGATGATCTCCTTCGAGCTTGACCAAACGAACATAAATGGTGGAGTACTCATTTCACATAAGCTGAAATATCATTTACACACGATCAAGTGTTTTAAGGATAAAATACATTGTAGGGTGTAACGGTAATCTAATCCCTTTACAGTGTAGATCATTCATATAGAGGATCATTGATCACATTAGGATTATAACAATGGATAACTAATGATGCATCTATATGGTGGAACATATAGAGCATTCTATATACTGAGAGTGCAATTCTAAGTTCTATGCATGGATTCAACGAAGAATTAATAAGTTAGTGAATTTTAGTAATAAATTCTTGATCTACTTATTGGAAGCTCGGTTATATAGACCCATGGTCCCCGCACTAGTTGAGATAATATTGCTTGTACGACTCATGTAATTGGTTTTGGTTAATCAATTATAATTCTCAAATAAGACTATGTCTATTTGTGAAATTTTCACTAAGTAAGGGCGAAATTGTAAAGAAAGAGTTATAGGGGCATATTTGTTAATTATGATACTTTGTATGGTTTAATTAATAAATATGATAAATGACAATATTATTTAATAATTATTTATAGTTATTAAATAGTTAGAATTGGCATTTAAATGGTTGAATTAGAAAATTGGCGTTTTTGAGAAAATCAGATGTAGAAAAGATAAAACTGCAAAATTGCAAAAAGTGAGGCCCAAATCCACTAGTATAGGGCCGGCCACTTTTATAGGAATTTACCTCTGATATTTTTCATTATTTTAATGCCAAATAATTCAAACCTAACCCTAGTGGAATGCTATAAATAGATAGTGAAGGCTTTAGGAAAATTACACTTTTCTTCTGACACTTCTGATTCAGAAAAACCTGAGCCTTCTCTCTCCCTATCTGCCTGACCACTCCCTCTCTCTTTCTTCCCTCTTAAATTTTGAAATTCTTAGTGTATGAGTAGTGCCCACACACATCAAGTGATACCTCAATCATAGTGAGGAAGATCGTAAAAGACTTTCAGCAAGAAGGAGTTTCAGCATCAAAGATTCAGAGAAAGAGATCCAGGTTCAGTTATTGATAATGCTCTGCTACAGAAAGGAATCAAGGGCTAGATATCTGAACGGAAGGAGTCATTATATTTTGCTGGACCCAATGTAAGTTTTCCTAAACTTTATATGTGTTTATTTCATCGTTTTAGAAAGTTCATATTTAGGGTGTTAATAAACATACTTGTGAGTAGATCTAAGATCCTGGTAAAATAAATTCCCACATATTCTGGGTCCAAGTCCCGACTATTGTGTGGGTTTGGGTCCTAGTCTAGGTTCAGGTTCGAGTCCTAGTCTCGGTTTGGGTTTAGGTCTCTGTCTGGGTTTTGATCTGGGTACGGGTTTGGGTTTAGGTCCTAGTCCTGGTCCTACTCCTACTTCGGTTCTAGTTCCATTTTTCGATTCTGAGTTCTAGTTTTGGTGTGAGTTTGGGTCAGAGTTCGAGTCCTGGTCTGAGTTTGGTTCGGGTCTGAATTTCAGTCTAGGTCCAAATCAAGCTCCGGGTGTGGGTTCGCGTCCTGGGTCTTGGTATAGGTTTGGCTCGAGTCCCAAGTTCCAATCCCAATCTGACTCTAGATTCAGTTCTTAGTCTAAGTCCTTGGTTCTGATCTTGGTCTGGGTTCGAGTTTGGGTCCGGGTCCGGGTCTAGCTTTGGGTCTGATTCTAGGTGTGGGTTTGACTTTGGGTCCGAGTCAGTGTCCGGGTTGGTGTCTTGGTCTGGACCCCGATCTGGGTCTAGGTTCGGGTACAGGTCCAAGTTAAGGTCCCTAGTGTGGGTCCAAGTTTGGGTGTGGACCAGGATCTCGGTCTAGATCTAGGTTCCCCAATACGATCCCAGTCTGGGTCTTGGTCCGAGTCCAGGTTCGTATCTGGATCCCTATCTAGGTCCAAGTCTGTGTTTGGGAACGTGTCTCAGATTTAGGTCTAGGTCCGGGTCTCAGTTCCGGTCTAGGTACACGAACGTGTCTGGTCCTGAGTTCCAGTCTCCGTTTGGGTCTGAGGCTAGGTCTGTGTTCGGTTTTAGGTCTGGGTGTGGGTCCTGGTCACGGTCTTAGTCTTTTCTAGGGTTCTGGTTTGGCGATTCTTGTTCAGGTTCTAATTTTGGGTCCCAAGTCTAGGTCTGGGTTCGGGTTTGGTTCTTCGTCTAGGTTCTGGTCCTAGTCTGAGTCCCAGATCTAGACACCGACTACGTGTCTGTTCCAGGCCCCGTTACCCGAATCCCAAGTCAAGATCTGGATCATTGTCACGGGTCTCGGTTAGGTTTTTGTTCAGGTCCCAAGTCCCATTTCTGAGTTTGGGTTGGAGATCGAGATTGGGGTGCAATTCTACGTCTCGACCCTGGTTCTGTGTCCCTAGTCTGGTTCCATGTTTGGGTTTGAGTTCAGGTTCGGGTACGGGTCCCGAGTCCAGGTTTGGGTTGGGATCCAGGTCCGGCTCCCAATTCGAGTCTATGTCTGACTTGGAGTCCGGGTCTTGGTCCGTTTACGATTCAGGATCTATGTCCAATTTCATTTATTATTCCAAGTCCAAGTCATAGTTCCAGTCTCGATCAACTTCCCGTTTTGGTTCCAATTTTGGGTCACCGGGTACGGGTTCGAGTCTAGTTTTGAGTTTGGGAATGGGTTCAGGTCCGGGTGTGGGTTCGTGTCCTTGTCAGGGTTTGGGTCCAAGGCTTGGTCCCAAAGCCAAACACTGACTACGTGTTTTGTCCAAGCCCTGGGTCCAGATTCAGATCCCAATCTCGGGTCCCAAAATGGTTCTATTTTTGGTGCCGAGTCACGAGCAGGGTCCTAGGTTCAAGTTCGGGTCTGGGTTGGGTACTAGGTCCCGGTCCTAGTTCTGTTTCTCAGGTCCCTATCCTGATTCTGGGTCTACGTCCCGATTATTGTGTGGGTTTGGGTCCCAGTCTAGGTTCGGGTTCGAGTCCTAGTCTCGGTTAGGGTTTAGGTCTCTGTCTTGTTTTGATCTTGGTTCGGGTTTTGGTTAGGTCCTGGTCCTGCTCCTAATCCTAGTTCGGTTCTAGTTCCATTTCTGATTCTGAGTTCGAGTTTGGGTTTGAGTTCAGGTCGAAGTTCGAGTCCTGGTCTGAGTTTCGGTTCGGGTTCAGATTTCAATCTAGGTCCAGATCAAGCTCTGGGTGTGGGTTCGCCTCCTGGGTCTTCGTCTAGGTTAGGTGCGAGTCCCAAGTTCCAATCCCGATCTGCGTCCGGATTCAGCTCTGGGACTAAGTCTTTTATTCTGATCCTGGTCTGGGTTTGAGTTTGGGTCCGGGTCCGAGTCTAGCTTTGGGTCTGATTCTAGGTGTGGGTTTGAGTTCGGGTCTGAGTCTGTGTCCGGGTTTGTGTCCAGGTCTTGACCCCGATCTAGGTCTAAGTTCGCGTCAAGGTCCAAGTTGGGGTCCCGAGTGTGGGTCCAAGTTTGGGTCTTTGTCAGGATCTCGGTCCACATCTATGTCCAGCATTTCGATCCCAGTCTGGGTCTTGATCCGAGTACAGGTTCGTATCCAGATCCGTATCTAGGTCCAGTCTGTGTTTGGGATCGTGTCCCAGATTAAGGTCCAAGTTTGGGTCTCAGTTCGTGTCTGGGTACACGACCGTGTCCGGGCTAGAGTTCCAGTCTCAGTTTGGGTTTGAGGCTAGGTCTGTGTTCGGTTCTAGGTCTGGGTCCGGGTCCTGGTCACGGTCCTAGTCTAGTTCTAGGGTCCTACTTCGGCTATTCCTGTTCAGGTTCTAATTTTTGGTCCCAGGTCTAGATCTAGGTTTTGGTTTGGTTCTTCGTCTGGGTTCTGGTCCTAGTCTGAGTCCCAGATCTCGACACCGACTACTAGTCTGTTCCAGGCCCCGTTACCCGAATCTCGAGTCAAGATCTGGATCACTGTCACGGGTCTCGGTGTTGTTCTGGTTCAGGTCCCAGGTCCCATTTCTTAGTTTGGATTCGGGATCGAGACTGAGGTATTGTTCTAGCTCCTGCCCTGGTTCTGTGTCCCTAGTTTGGTTCCATGTTGGGGTCTGAGTTCAGGTTCGCGTTCGGGTCTCGAGTCCAGGTTTTGTTTGGGATCCCGGTCCGGCTCCAAATTTGGGTCTAGGTTCGGGTCCAAGTCCTAGTTGGGGTCCCGAGTGCCGGTCCAAGTTTCGGTGTGGGCCAGGATCTCGGTCCAGATCTAGGTCCAACATTTCGATCCCAGTTTGGGTCTTGGTCAGAGTCTAGGTTCGTATCCGGATCCCTATCTAGGTCCAAGTCTCTGTTTGGGATCGTGTCTCAGATTTAGGTCTAGGTCCGGGTCCGGGCCCGAGTTCTAGTCTCATTTTGGGTCTGAGCCTAGGTGTGTATTCGGTTCTAGGTCTGGGTCCGGGTCCTAGTCACGGTCCTAGTCTTGTTCTAGGGTCCTGGTTCGGAGATTCTTGTTCAGGTTCTAATTTTGGGTCCCAAGTCTAGGTCTGGGTTCGGGTTCGGTTCTTCGTCTAGTTTCTGGTCCTAGTCTGAGTCCCATATCTAGACACTGACTACTGGGGTCTCTTCCAGGCCCCGTTACCCGAATCCTGAGTCAAGATCTGGATCACTGTCACGGGTCTCGGTTAGGTTCTAGTTCAGGTCCCAGGTCCAATTTCTGAGTTTGGGTTCAAGATCTAGACTGGGCTGCGGTTCTATGTCCCGACCCTAGTTCTGTGTCACTAGTCTTGTTCCATGTTTGGGTCTGAGTTCATGTTGGGGTTCGGGTCCCGAGTCCAGGTTTGGGTTGGGATCCGGGTTTGGCTCCCAATTCAAGTTTAGGTGTGATTTGGAGTTCGGGTCCTGTTCTGGTTACGGTTCTGGAACTATGTCTAATTTTAGTTAAGATTCCAAGTCCAAGTCCTAGTTCCAGTCCCAGTCAACTTCCGATTTTGGTTCCAATTTTGGGTCACAGGGTACGGGTTCGGGTCCCCTTTAGGGTTTGAGACTGGGTTCAGGTCCGGGTGTGGGTTCGGGTCCTTGTCAGGGTTTGGGTCCAGGGCTGGGTCCCAAATCCAGACACCGACTACGGGTTTTGTCCACGCCTTGGGTCCAGATCCAAATCCCAATCTCGGGTCCCTGTCTAGTTCCTTTTCTGGTGTCAGGTCACGAGCAGGGTCCTAGGTTAAAGTTCGGGTCTTGGTCGGGTACTAGGTCCCGGTCCTAGTTCTATTTCCCAGGTCCCTATCCTAATTTTGGGTCCAGGTCCCGGTTATTGTGTGGGTTTGGGTCTCGTTCTAGGTTTTGGTTGAGTCCTAGTCTCGTTTCGGGTTTCGGTCTCTGTCTGGGTTTTAATCTGGGTTCGGGGTTGGGTTTAGGTCCTATTCCTGGTCCTAGTCCTAGTTCGGTTCTAGTTCCATTTGCGATTCTGAATTCGAGTTTGTGTTTGAGTTCGGGTCGGAGTTCGAGTCCTGGTCTAAGTTTTTGTTCGGGTCTGGATTTCAGTCTAGGTCCAGATCAGGCTCCGGGTGTCGGTTCGCGTTGTAATGCCCTAATGCTAAGGCACGCTACAGTGCTTTTTCAGTTACAGTGCAATATTTCTAATCAAAGAATTTTCTTGAAAAAAGTGTCAAATTAAAACTTTTATATTAATTAATAAACTTTATAATATAGTAAAATATTTACAAGTGCCGGGATCCCGTTTTCAAACTTTAAAAGTTAATATTCCAAAATACACATATTACAGGTCGCACAGTGACTACAAAATACAATCCCCAGATGTCCCTAGACCGAACACTCCAGGTCGTGCTGCTTCGACATCTACAATCTCATCCTAGCTCAGGTTCACTCCTGTTCAACCTTCGCCTTTCCTTTACCTACACATGGAAGCAGAATTGTGAGTCCACAGACTCAGTAAGAAAAGCATATAACATATCATATAATTCCGACTTGTACCTAGGTGCCCATACACCTGTTTACAAGGCTTAACAGATGAGTAATAATGTTCAATACTAGGGTACAACCACTATACCACATACACAACGTACGTCACTGTACGAGTGTTGGTAGGGTTTGTTTCGTACCCTGAGTACCACTAAGTGATATACCACACACCTCAGCACTTTCCCGTACTTGTGTTGGTATCACTGTACTGTACTCACAAACAATACTCACTATACCAATGAACTCTATACCATAACCATACAAGTGTTGGTAGTGCAAATAACAATTTAAGCATGCATATACACATAACATATACATACATTCATATATTCATATCACACATTATATTCAGTTCTTACCTTCTTTCCGAATTCAAGTGTGTTGGCCGACCTGAACGGAAGTCTCGTGCTAGATGGATGCCCTAATAACATTTTGAAACTGGGTATGTTACATGATTAAAACCCTAATCACGGGAAACCCAAAACCTTAACCCTAGGTTCTGTTATACTTTCTATAGGTTATTCTAACTCTGGAAATGGGGAAACACCAAACCAAGGCACCGCAAAGACAAAAATTGAGAAAATGAAAGGCCCGGGGAACCCTGCCAAAACTGTCTAGACGGTTTTAAAGGCTCTGCAAACCGGCTAGCTGGTTTGCACCTGGTTTCCCAAAACCTTTCATTCTTTGCTCAATTCTCCACCAAATGCAATGAAACCTTCCAGAGTACCTAATAAGGGTATACACAATATATCCAGCCAAAAAATCACAGAACAAACCATTGAAACTCAAGTTGCCATTAAAGACCAAAGCTTTGAACTCAAAGCTTAAACTTGCACAAAACTTACAACAAACCTCAAAACCAGCTGCTAGGAACTAAAATCAATCCAAACTAACCCTAGAATTTGAATTGAACAAGAATCAAACCCTAACATCCTCCAATTTACAATTTCACAAGTTAAAACTAAGTAAAAAGCTTAAAAACACATATTCAAGAGTTTTAGGGTTTACCTCCACTTCAAGAATACTTAATCCTTAGCTTAAGTCTAGAAAAATGAGAAGGAAAAGTTGGCTTTTCCTCTGGTTTTGTCTCAGCCAAGAGAGAGAGAGAGAGAGAGAGAGAGAGAGAGAGAGAGAGAGAGAGAGAGAGAGAGAGAGAGAGAGAGAGAGAGAGAGAGAGAGAGAGAGAGAGAGAGAGCTTCAAGGGAAATGTCTCTTTTTCCTAGTTTTCCTTTTTCTTGATTTTTTTCTAAATTGAGAAGATTAATTTACTTTGGCTGAAAATGAATAAGTGGCCAGCTGCCACCTTCTAATCCAGCCACCTAACCCACCTAACAAAATTAATAAAATACCCTTGTAGCCTAAATTAAGTTAAAATAAAGTGTAGGGGCAAAATGGTCAAATTTCATAACCCCGCTTAATCCCGATATTTTATTTTCTCTAAAATATTTCCCATAACAGCATATCCTAAAGTACTTGAAAAGTAAAAGGAAATTCGTGTTAGTCTACAAGGGTGGTGCTTTGAATCCCGTAGGCTATACCAATTAAGATTTTTAGGCATGTCTTGATGACAAAAAATCTACATTTGGGATGGTGTTTACTCTTGGGGGTGGAGCACTGGTTTGGAGAAGTGTAAACAAACTGCAATTTCGAACCTTTGCCATGGAGGCACTGATACATAGGTTCTTGCAAAGGCTGCTAAAGAACTTGTTTGGCTTAGAAAGTTCTTCACAGGACTCGGTGTTGTTCACAGTAAAGAGCCTCATGTTGGGTTTTGTGCCCTAAATAAAACCCATTTCAATATAATCAGATTTACTAATAAAGATCAGAAATAACATTTTATGTTGCATGATTCACATGATTTATTTCATGACTATATGTGTATAATGTATGAATTCTATTTAAGTCCAGAACATATGAATTTGTTAATGATTATAGTGTTGTCAGCACAGTGGAATATAATCTTAATTATATGTTCGAAAGTTTATTCCCTGATTTGTCAGTACATTGGATTTAGACTGGCATGATATAATTAGCGATAGGTATTCTTACACCTTGGATAAGTGTTATGTCCTTTCCAGGGCATTGGCAAAGTTTACTAGTATCGGATGTATGAGTATACATCGGAAGGGACCGATATTGAACATTGATTAGATTTGTTAAAATTTACCATAATATCTATTCAATTCAATATCACCTGTTGATCCTAGATCACATGATCTTAATCCTGATATGGTTAGGTTCGATCTCAAGAGTATTATACATGTTCTTTGATTTGTTAGTTAATCCTACTTTTGGGTCAGGGTGATACGTACATTTTAGGAACATGATAGTATAATTGAGTGGAAGCGCTAACATAAATATGGAGTCTATAACTTCTATAGGAATTTAGAAGTGAAACGATGACATCCTTCGAGCTTGGCTAAACAGAGATAAATGGTGGAGATCTCATTTCACTTCGCTGAAATATCATTTATACGGAGCTAAGTGTTTTAAGGATAAAATACATTGAAGATTTAACGGTAACTTAGTGCCTATTCAATGTAGATCATCTATTAGAGGGTGATTGATCAAATTAGGATTATAACAATGGATGATTAATAGCGTATCTATATCGTGGAACATATAGAGCGTTCTATATGACTGAGAGTACAATTCCAAGTTCTAAGTGTGGATTCAATAAGGAATTAATAAGTTAGGGAATATACTTGGTAAATTCGGTTCGACTTATTGGAAGCTCGGTTAATATAGGCCCATGGTCCCCTTACTAGTGTAGACCATACTGCTTGAAAGACTCAGTTAATTAATTTTGTTTAATCAATTATAATTCTAAAGTTAGACTATGTCTACTTTATGAATTTTCACTAAGCAAGGGCGAAATTGTAAAGAAAAGAGATTCTAGGTTTATTTATTAATTTAGATCCTTTATATGTCTAAATTAATAAATATATTAAATGACAATATTATTTAATAATTAATTTTTAGTTATTAAATAATTAGAATTGGCATTTAAATGGTTAAATTGGAAAATTGGCATTTTGAGAAAAGGGAACTGAAAAATGACAAAATGGGAAAGTTGCAAAGTGAAGCCCGTTTCCCTTATATGGCCGGCCACTATGCAAAGGGTTTACCATTTATATTTTTCATTATTTTAATGCCATGCAATTCTAACCTAAACCTAGATGGCATTCTATAAATAGAAAGTAATGGCTTCAGGAAACTATGACTTGCATATTGTTCCTTTCAGAGAAAAGCCATAGCCGCCACTCTCTTCTTCTTCTGCTCCTGAATTTCGAAATACCTTGAGTGATAGAGTAGTGCCCACACACATCAAGTGGTATCTCAATCATAGTGTGTAAGACTGTGAAGAATCCAAACAACAAGAAGGAGAATCAGCATCAAAGGAAGGAGAGAAAGAGATCCAGATTCAGATCTTGATAATGCTCTGCTACAGAAAGGAATCAAGGGCTAGAGATCTGAATGGAAGGAGTCATTATATTCCGCTACACCCAATGTAAGGTTTATTAAACTTTATATGTGTTTATTTCATTGTTTTAGAATTCATATTAGGATGTTAATGAAACATACATGGTAGTAAATCTAGATCCTGGTAAAATATTTCCAACAACTGGCACCAGAGCCATGGTAATGATATACTTTCATGAAATATGAATTAAAACGATGTTATGTGTTGATTTGGATGGTTTCATGTTGGTTTATGTGCTTATGTAATGAATGTATGTGTTGTACGAAATTTTTCCATGAAAAATATTTTTGTTTTATTTTTGAAAATATTTTATTTGGATTCCTTGTGAAAAGTTAAGCAATTTTCGTTTGTACGGAACTTAATTCCGATAAAAATTGAGAAAGTTATGATTTTTTTTTTAGAAAAACAAAATTGGATTTCATGGTGTTGAGTGGGTGCTCGTGAGCACCAGGCACTCAGACTGGGAAGCCCGAGCGAGCGCGTGAGCCTCGGTCACGCACCCTGCTGTTCGCCCACGATCACCCTGCTAGCGCCAAGTTTTCTCGCCCAGCTCCTCCTACTCCGCGCACGTCCGAGGCTGCATGCAGCCTTCCTCGGCTGCGCGTGCAGCCTCCTGGGCAGCCACGTTTTTGCCAACCCAAAAATCCATTTTTGTGGGATGTTTTCCCAAAATTAGACTTTTTCCAATTTTAAATATTTCCAATTATGGTCAGATTTAAAAATTTGTTAATTTCTTTAATATTTATATATTATTTAATTGTAAGATTAGATATTTTGATATTTAACATATTTTAAATTAAAAGATAACTTGATCTTTTTATTTAAAATATAATATTAAAATTATCTTATATGACAAATTAAATAATTAATAGATTTGAAATTAACCTAGATATTTTTATAGAGATCTTACTATTTATATCATTTTTTTTACTTATTGGAAATTTATAAATCATATCTTAAATATTTAAATAACTTAGATATTTTTGTAGAAATTTGAATATTGCTTCATTTGAGATATTTTGACATATAATTATGGTAATTATTATTTATTTATTATTTTATTCCTAAAATAATAATTATCTAACCAAATCTATTTTAAAATTTGTTTATTTTATTAAATTATATAATTTGAAAGTGATATTGAAGATTCTTTCTTTCAAATCATTGATCTTATTTGATATTTAATTTAATTTGATTCAAATAAACCTAGATATTTTAAAATTAGTTTTTTTTTTTTGAGATTTTTAAGGTTTGTTTTAACAACCCTAAATTTTTAAAATTTAATTGATTAGTTTAAGAATAATAATTTAATTATATTAATATCTTATTTCACATTTGTTACATGGACAAAGTTTGTTTAATTTTATATTGTTTATTCAAAATTTTTTTACAAACTTATTATTTATTTGATCTAATGTAACACCCTAACTAGCATAGGCGTATTACGTGGTTTTTAAACATGCTGTGCAGCTCGTTGCTAATCAACGAGGTTTATGGAAAAACGCGATTAATTAAAATTTTGCTTTTTAATTAAACTTATAAAATAATATTACAAAAGACTCGGGATCCCGATTATAAAATTATTTACAAAAGATTTAACTGTTTAAATGATATACAAAATAAAGGTCGTCTAACAACCAGTTACAAAAATTCAGCCTTGCTGTCCCGTTGATCGTACGCTCCAGGCCTAACCGCCCCGACATGTACAATCTTCACAAGCTCGCTCACGGCCCATCAGCTTTAGCTTTGCCTTTACCTACACATAAACGTAAACTGTGAGTCGACAGACTCAGTAAGAAAAGCATAATAATACTCATACATAATTCTAACTGCCGTGTCCAACACGATACTGAGTCCCGCTATTGCCATGTCCAACATGGTACTGAGCCACTACTTCCATATCCAACATGGTACTGAGTTTTGAACCTTCATAGGGACGGTACTATTGACAAGTATCCTCCTGATCGGTCGAACCGGTCATACCCCGGCTGCTGGTCATACTCCAGCCTCTACCGACGGGATAAGTCAATAGTACGGAACCACCAACCAAGTGCCAGCCTGATCGGTCGAACCAGTCATACTCCGGCTGCTGGTCATACTCCAGCCTGTACCGACGTGGCAGGGTTGGATGGTTCGAAGCCAACATACATAACTAATGTAATCTAACAGGCTTCCTACATGCACGCTAAACATGTAATCTACATATGCATACTGTTATACTAATCTTACCTGGATTCCGAATTCAGGTGTGCCGGTCAACCCGTTGGAACTTTTAGCTGAGCGGCGGATTACAGGCTCCTAAACCATAAAAATCACAACGCTATAAGTGACACGCTAAATCACTTCCCGAGGACTTAAACTAGGAACTAAAAGTTTCCCTATCGATAAAAAGCATGGCAATACCCCTTAAAACATAAAAACGAGGAAAAACACGGGTTCTGAAAATTCCCCAACCGGCAGAACGGTTGCCCAACCGGAATTCCGGTTCTGGGAATTACTGGACCCTCATCCGGAATTCCGGTTGCACAACCGGAATTCCGGTTCCTCGCAGGAATTTTTCAAAAATTCCTAACTCAACCAAATCAAACCCAATTTATACCAAACCTTCCAGACCTGCTCTAAATACCCCAAAGAACATATCCAAGGCATCAAACTAACCCAGAAATCACAGATACACAAATTGCCATTAAAGCTCAAGCTTTGAGTTCTAAACTCAAACTTGAGCAAATCCCACAAACATGCATTCAAACAAGCTAGAATCTATTTAAACAAGCATAAATAAGCCTCTGCAAACAATAGAAAACAACCACCACAAACACAACAACCAATTTCTTCATTTTCTTCAAAAGCACATTCTTAAGCTTAAAAATTCCAAACTTTGAACAACACAACTAGCATGCATTAAAACATAGATAATCCATTCATTTTAAGCCTAATTAAGCTTCTGTAAACAACAATTAAACACAGCAACAACATACTCAAATAATCATGCATTTACTCAACTTTTTCATCAAAATCTCAAGAAATTAAAGAAGGAAGAAGAAGAGCTAACCTAGCTTGCAATGGACCTTAAGAGGAGATGAATTAACAAGCAAATATCAATGGAGAAAACCATCTCCTTGCTGCTCAAATGCTTGGCCAAAATAGAGAGGAAAGAAAGAGAGAGTGTTTTTCCTTTAAAATTTCTAACTTTGTGTTTTTTGTGAAAAAAATGAATAAATGAAAACAAACCACATATATTATTTCATTTCAGCCATAAATTAAATGACATAAACAATTAAAATCAAATAATCAATTCACTAAAAGACAAAAATGTCATTGGGGCAAAAAGACCATTTTGCCCCTCCATACTAAAATCACATAAAAATCACTAAAGGGGTATTTTTGGGAAATTCTAAATTCCCGGCCATTCCCGACATTCCCAATGTCTAACAAACCGTCCCAAACTAATAACATGCTAAGTTGTGATTTCTACTGAGCCAAACGTCGAGTTCCAAAATACCGGGCACCGGAAATGCAAAATATGAAAACTACTGAATAACATAACCATGCATTTCTGAATTCCATAAATAACAGTAATAAATTATTTAAATAGCTATAAATAATTTTCATAAATAATCATGATTAACTGATAATTTCCAAATTAACTAAGCGGGCTTTACATCTAAATTGCTATGATTAACTTGTTGACAGATCCAATGATCTCATTTTAATCATAGTCCAATTGTCAATAGATCTTATAAATAATTTGTAACAGGTAAATTTTGTATTTTTTTCATCTGTGTAAACCTAGTAACATGATAGGGCCCATCCAAATCATTTGACCTGTGTGAGCCTATATGTTTGCTATTGGGCTTAGATGCATATAGGAGCCCATTTAAGTTTTTACTAAGTAAATGGACTAGGTTGCTAAAATAAAATTTGACATAAGTAATTTTATTTAAAACCAATTAGTTTTGGGCTTATTAAATGAATAACAATTGTTTATTTAAAGGTTAAATTCCTCTCTTTTGGGCCTTGTGTGAGAGTTGGGGGCCAATAGAAGTGAGTACGACATACTGAACCCAGCTCCCCCTCACATGAACTACCCCAATTGTGAAGGCCCATTTGCCTTATTTAAATAATTGTATTAGGTTAATTATATTAGTCTAACCTAATTAAAATTGAATTAGCAACATAATTAACTTTTAAAATAAATGAAATTTATTTTTCATTTAATATTTTTAAAGTTAATTTTAGAAAAACACTTAGTTAATGATATATATTCTAAATAGTTATTTCTAGTACTAATTATTTTCTAATATTAATTAGGAAAATATCATAAATTGTGAAATTAATTGTTTAATAATTAATTTTGGTACAATCTAAGTTAAGTATATTTTTCCTGGTATTAAACTTGAATTAATAATTAAGTTTTCTCTATACTTAATTATTTATTTCTTGAATTTAATACATTTAATTAAATAGAAAATTTCAATATCTAAGTTGATTTTCATCATGATACTTAAATATTGTTATTTTCATGTTATTTAATTAAAATTGAAAATTGTCTTAAGTTTGAAATCTTATTTCGGAATAACTTGAATTTGAATAATTTTCCAAATATATTTTATTTTATTTTTTTAATCTTTTTTCCACAATTTCGAAATTGCATCACTTTAATGCAGAAATTTCGAATTTGATTTGAAAAATAGATTGAAATTGAAAATTATTTATTTTAATTTTGGACCAACTTAAATCAATGATTTTTTTCATATAATGATTAATTAAAATAAATGAATTAAAATATATTATAATTAGAAATTGAATTAATTAGTTAATGAAAGTCAGGATAGATATTATCTGTCTTGTTTGAAGTATTTTTCTAGTGATATTTAATTAAATAGAAAATTAATATTTAAGTTGATTTTCATCATGATACTTAAATATTTGAAATTTTTCTTTAATATTTAATTAAATAGGAAAATTATATTTTTTTGTTAAAAATTAATTTATATTTATTAATTTTCGGCCAACAAAAAATTAAGATAATTTTTCCAGAATTTATTTTTATTTTATTTTAACAAGCATTTTCGAAAATTGTATTCTTATATATACTTCAATTTTTCGAAATGTAATATATATATATTTATAGAAAATTAAATTTGAGTTATAAATTAATTTAAATTAATTTTGAAACAACTTAAATTGTATATTTTTCTAAATATTTATTGAAAATTATACTAAGATGGAAATAATTAATTTATTTTTATATCCATCTAAGTATAGTTTATAAATATTAAATTGAAATTTATATTTAGAATTTTTCATTCTAAATTGGAAATTTTAATTAAATAAATATATATTTAAAATAAAATGATTAAAATAAACATTAGAAGAAAATAAACTTTAAATAATGAGCTTTATTATTATTATTAGGATATTCGATCTCCATTGTTGGTTTTACATAGGTATTGTTTTAGTGAGTAATCCTCCCTAATGGAGGAACGTTCATTAGCAAGTTAGCGTCGTTTAATCTCGAATGATAAGTAATTTTGTAAGTGTTTTATATAGTATTGATCACCCTAATGGTGGCGACTGTATGTGACTTACAAAAGTATGAAACAATGGTGGAAGCTCATAAGATAGAATAGCCTTGACTCTCGCCTAAACGGGACAACGCTGGATTCCAATCTTGATCGAATAAAAGGTTGCTAGAATGTTTATCATGTATGGTATCACTGACTCTCGCCAAAATGGGACACTGATATCAGTTTGTTGAAGACCTTGGAAATTATTTAGGAATGTATGTTTTAGTATTTTCACTTGTCATTCCTACTTGCTATATGTTTAATAAAATCTGAATTGTGTATAAATTTATATTGAACCATGTTATTTTCTGTTATTAAATTGTAGTTTAATTTCGAATCTTCATTGTTGGTCTAACTTGGTTTGTTGTTATAATGAGATAAATCCCTAATGGATTTTCACCATTAGACAAACATAATAGTGTTAGATCTTGAAAGATAAATATTGTAAATGTAACATCTAGCTGTTCATCAATTGATGACACCTTAGACTAGTATTTACAATATGAAACAAGAAGATTGTATAAATAAGATTACTTTGACTCTCGCTAATCAGAGCATCGTTGGATTCTTATTTAAATACGAAATTCTCCTAATTCCTCTTAGCTAATTCATTTCCAATTAGCTCTATAACATATCATTGGATGAATGGTCTATAAATCATTTAATGTCATTCTATATTTTCTCTTAAGAAATTAAATGACGCATATGATTATATTCCGAAATTCTATCCCTAAATGATATAAATCTTCAATCTTAAAAATCTCCTACTTGTATGGGAAAATCAGACTTAGAGTTAAATTACTAGTGGTGGTCCAAGAAAGAATTACTCATTATACAGTTACACTTTCACAAGTGTTTAATAACAATTTTCTATCAATGGATTCAAACTGTATGTTAGTATGGAATATGAGTTTAGTATTCTGTGACCAGAATCTACTTGCACTATTTAAGAACTCTTTGATGTAACTAAACCTAAGTCATCAAAAGATACAACCACATTTTTTTTTCCATGGCATTTGTATCTTGTTCATAGTTGTTTTGACAAGATCAATCTCTGCAAAGAGTTGATATGCCTATATCCACTGAAAGTAAGTTCATCTCATTCGCAAATGGATGTACATTCAGGGGTGGATATGAGTTTTTCGTTGTATTCTTAAAACGATCACTCTAGATTTTACCTTATGCAAAAAAAAATTTGAAATGTTTGAAAAATTTCATGAATTTCTAGCAATGGTGATAAACCATTAAGGTAAGTGGTTAAAGATCTTGTGAACTGATAGGGGTGGAGAAATAGTTAGTAGATATACAGTTCAAAGATTATTAAGTTGATTTTTGAATCATATCCAAACTTACCTCCCTAGAAATTTGATTTGCATATTGATGATTAGTTACTAGTCGTTGCCTAAATCCTTCTATGGTAATACAATTTCAGAATGATGCAATGGTTGTATACTTAATGTAAATCATTACTAGATTCATGGATGACCTAATCAAAATCTTAAGAAAAGCTAGAACTGTTTGTATGTTTGTTAGCTATTCTAAATGATTAGGGGTGGAACATCCCATAGTCAATAGATAAGAAAGTGTTTGTTTAAACAAATACTATTTTTCTAAGAAAATGACTAAGTCTGAAAATAAAGTAACAAATAAAGGAGATATTTTTTGATTCCATAAGTGTTCTATCATCTTATTTGATACAAGATGATCCCACTGCCTCTGTTGTCTTGACACAACTGAAGAGGTCAATACCATTTACTTTTCTTAGACATAATTCACGGTACCTTGTCGTAGTGGGAGGGTTTCTAGGAATCCACCTTCTTATGACTTGGAAGACACTAGTGATTAAAATCCATTGTGAGTTTAAACAAGTAATGGATTGTCAAGATAAGAAACTAAGAAGAAAGCCAAGAGAACTATGGTTTAATCCATTCACATGGAGTAACCTAAAGTTTTCTATTCAAGAATTCCTGTTCCTAGTATTATAGGTTTGAGTTTATCTAAACCTATGGCTCATGGTATACCGGGTTAATTACTTACTTTAATGCAAGCAACTTACTTTAGTAATATGATGAAGCATTTTCTTTTCTAATGGCAATCTATAGAAGCTTCTCGACTTCTAAGCATAGATTTTATTTATCTAAGGAAAAGTCTCAACTATTCCAGGAAAGATAAAGCCATGAAAGAATTCCTTAAATCAACAAGTGAGAGGTCTCAGATATCCTTTAGTATGCCTTAGACCAGACACCTGGTGTTGAGTGGGAGTAATGAGTAGGTATCAGATTAATCCAAGAGAGGAACATTGGAAGACAATCAAATAAATCTTAAGATTACGAAGAGGAACTATATGTTAGTCGATAAGGGTGTGTTTAAAACTCTTAGACTACACCACATCAGATTTCGAGACTTGCCTTTGTGCTAGAAGGTCTGCTGATAAGATGGTGATTACTCTGGGGGTGGAGTAGTGATTTTGGAGAAGTGTAAAAACCTATATGAAGTTTCTTGGTCTACCAGAGAGAAACTGAATGTTAAAGATTCAGGAAAGGTACTTATTCAGTCTAAAGAAAGCTCTATACATTTGTGGCACCGTTCCAACTTATCTTAACTACTAGTGTTACTTCCTGAATAACCACAAATTAGTTGCCAAAAGTATAGAATCCAGTATCCCAAGAGAGTAGACATATAGAGAGGAATTTCACAATATCAAGGATTTTGTGATTAAGGAAGAGTAATGGTGGAGAAAAGGTTGTGTTGAATTCAACATGTCAGATCCTATTACGAGGAGTATACTACTACTACACTTGATTTGTATATCAAGGTGTTGAGATTATTTGAAAGGCACATTTTGTTTTATATTAGTGCGAGTGGGAGTTTGTTGGGTTTTGTGCCCTAAATAAAACTCATTTCAATATAATCAGATTTACTAATAAAGATCAGAAATAACATTTTATGTTCCATGATTCACATGATTTATTTCATGACTATATGTGGATAATGTATGAATTCTATTTAAGTCCAGAATATATGAATTTGTTAATGATTATAGTGTTGTCAGCACAGTGGTATATAATCTTAATTATATGTTCGAAAGTTTATTCCCTGATTGTCAGTACACTGGATTTAGACTGGCATGATATAATCAGCGATAGGTATTCTTACACCTTGGATAAGTGTTATGTCCTTTCCAGGGCATTGGCAAATTTTACCAGTATCGGATGTATGGAGTATACATCTGAAGGGACCGATATTGAACTTTTATTAGATTTGTTAAAATTTATAGTAATATCTATTCAATTCAATATCACCTGTTGATCCTAGATCACATGATCTTAATCCTGATATGGTTAGGTTCGATCTCAAGAGTATTATACATGTTCTTTGATTTGTTTAGTTAAGCCTACTTTTGGGTCAGGGTGATACGTACATTTTGGGAACATGATAGTATAATTTAGTGGGAGCGCTAACATAAATATGAAGTCTATAACTTCTATAGTAATTTAGAAGTGAGACGATGATATCCTTCGAGCTTGGCTAAACAGAAATTAATGGTGGAGATCTCATTCTACTTCGCTGAAATATCATTTATACGGAGCTATGTGTTTTAAGGATAAAATACATTGAAGGTGTAACGGTAACTTAGTGTCTATTCAATGTAGATCATCTATTAGAGGGTGATTGATCAAATTAGGATTATAACAATGGATAATTAATAGCGTATCTATATCGTGGAACGTATAGAGCGTTCTATAGGACTCAGAGTGCAATTTTAAGTTCTAAGTATGGATTCAATAAGGAATTAATAAGTTAGGGAATTTACTTGGTAAATTCGATTCAACTTATTGGAAGCTCGGTTAATATAGGCCCATGGTCCCCATACTAGTTGAGACCATACTGCTTGTAAGACTCAGTTAATTGATTTTGTTTAATCAATTATAATTCTAAAGTTAGACTATGTCTACTTTATGAATTTTCACTAAGCAAGGGCAAAATTGTAAAGAAAAGAGATTCTAGGTTTATTTATTAATTTAGATACTTTATATGTCTAAATTAATAAATATATTAAATGACAATATTGTTTAATAATTAATTTTTAGTTATGAAATAATTAGAATTGGCATTTAAATGGTTAAATTGGAAAATTGGCATTTTGAGAAAATAGGATTGAAAAATGACAAAATGGGAAAGTTGCAAAGTGAGGCCCATTTCCCTTATATGGCCGGCCACTATGCAAAGGGTTTACCATTTATATTTTTCATTATTTTAATGTCATGCAATTCTAACCTAAACCTAGATGGCATTCTATAAATAGAAAGTAATGGCTTCAGGAAACTATGACTTGCATATTGTTCCTTTAAGAGAAAAGCCATAGCAGCCCCTCTCTTCTTCTTCTTCTTCTCTTGAATTTCGAAATACCTTGAGTGATAGAGTAGTGTCGACACATCAAGTGGTATCTCAATCATAGTGTGTAAGACTGTGAAGAATCCAAACAACAAGAAGGAGAATCAGCATCAAAGGAAGGAGAGAAAGAGATCCAGATTCAGATCTTGATAATGCTCTGCTACAAAAAGGAATCAAAGGCTAGAGATCTGAATGGAAGTAGTCATTATATTCCATTGCACCCAATGTAAGGTTTACTAAACTTTATATGTGTTTATTTCATTGTTTTAGAATTCATATTAGGATGTTATTGAAACATACATGGTAGTAAATCTAGATCCTGGTAAAACATTTCCAACACCTCGAAGCAATAAGAGAAGCAAACACATAGAAAGGAAATACCATATCATCAAAGAGTATGTGGCAAGAGGGGATGTACTGGTGGAGAAAGTGGACATAGAGGACAACCTAGCTGATCCATTCACCAAAGTTTTGGCAGGAACTCCATTTGAAAAGCACCGTCAAAATTTAGGATTAATTGAAATATAGTGATTGTTTTATATTAGTGCAAGTGGGAGTTTGTTGGGCTTTGTGCCCTAAATAAAACTCTATTTCAATGAAATCTCTATTGTTTAATTAGCAATAAAGAGACAGAAGTATTTTCATCACTTATTATATGTGTCATTTGGTTCATGTTATCATTTATATCTTTATTTGATTCATAAATTCATCCAAACCCTAATCACATTAATATTCTTGTTTATTGTGTCGTCAGCACAATGGAAAGTAATCAAGATTGTGTGATTAAATATATTCCTAGATTTATCAGTATACAAGGTGTTGACTTCGCTTTTAGCCAACGAGAATGAGTCTATTTTATAAGCGATAAAGGATTTATAATAACAAATATATGATAAAACAATAAAAAGACACAGGAATTTTATAGAGGTTCAGCCCCGAGCAGTTCAGTAATAGCCTAATCCTCGCTACTTGTATTGACTTAAGATCAAGGAGAAAAATTCCTTTTCTTATAGCTCTTACAACAGTATCTCTGAATATATAATTCTTAGACATATTTAAGGTATAGTCTTAGCTCAACTGCTTTTCGACCGATCCTTTGCCTAGTGAATATACATCACTATTTATAGGGCTCGTAAGCTTGGGGAGGAAGAGTTTCCCCACAATGTGTATAAACAAAAAGATCGTGGGATCAATGCTGAATGCAAGGATCATGGGATTGAGGCTGAATACACTGATAACGGGATCATGTGTATGCCATATCCACGTAAATTTATCCCTGAGTTATAGGGATTGTGCTGATGACTCATGATGCGAAAGTTGAATTCGCTAGTGTTGGTTGCTCTGCACGGATTGTTGAATACCTTGCTTTGAGCATGCCAGGGAGGCATCCTGCTCGGACTATGCTTCCCAAGCAAATGTTCGAAGTGGCTTCCACGTGTCACCATTCATGTGATGCCACGTCAGAGTGCAAAAATTGGGATAACATTTGCCCCCCAAGTCTGTATGGGACTTCTAAAGTTGCGTGTAGACTTTATCCGAGCTGCTTCTTCTTTTGGATGGGGATACATGTCGAGCGACACCGTCCGAGACTCGATGTGAGGCTGACTGGGCGTTCCTTCGGTTTTTGGCTAATAAATGCTTTGACACTTAATATTTCAAAATCTGACTTTCTCTCTCCATGGCTGACGGCTGCACTTGAGTTTTTTTTATTTCCCATATTCGTTTTTAAGGAGGGAAGCTGAGGCGTCTGAGGTTCCTTTGAGACGGTTACCTCTTTTCGTGACTTGCCTATAAATACCAAACATCATTGGCACATAAACTCATTTTCATCACCTTTCTTTGCTAAGTAAGCTTCGGAGCGAAAAGAGAGATTCTTGACTTCAAAGTTGTCGAAGTGCTCTCATACAAAATGCTTGTTGGATTGACGTTGCTCGCACCCAGACATCTGATCTTTGAGTAAGTCTCTGGTTTCCTTTATGCTTATCTTTGCATGTTTATATGTCAACTGCATCCTCTACTTTGCTGTAGAAAAATGTTTAGGAACCCCTAGGCCCCGAAACCTCTGCGATTCTTCTTGATCATGCCTTCGTGCATTTTTATAGTCATAACATTTGTTTCTGAACTGCGTAACGTCTGTCTTTCATCTTGCTTATTCTAAGCTTAATGAACTTTTTTGCCCTAACTCGAGAAAATTTTGACTTCTTTAGTTCTGAATTTTCTTCAAACATAATCGTTATTTAATCTGTTGAGTACTCCTGGTCGGCATATTTGCTTGTTTATCGCTCGATATTCCGACTAAATGAACATTCGCTTCTAAGTGAATGGCCTTCTGGCCGGACTACGAGCAAAGGTTTCAGAAACAAAGTACTCAGGTCGGGAAGACCACTTTAAAGTACAATTTCTTATTTGTTTTATGTCATGTTAAGCTAAAAGATCAGATTAGATGACTAGCTCTGATGTAAGTTACTACGGTAACAAATACATTTTCGATCAATAAATGAATAAAGATAGTATTTCCAATTCTATTGAGTCAAAAAAATCAGCATGATTATAATTTACCTAAAGTGCGTACAAAAGGTTTAGTCAAACCCAAAACACCGAACAGATAGGCAATATATTTGCGAAAGACAAGTGACTAAGAGTCATACGCCTACTCGGTCACTTGGGGGGCACCTACACCTGTACAAAGCATTTGGTAAAAATAAAAAAATCACAATTGCACGACAATTATAAACAGAGAATGAAATTCATTAAGGATGACAAAAGCACGTAGTACCAGGATTAAAAGCTGCTCGGTCAGCCCGTTGTCCAAAAAATGAAAAATAATTCCAAGTTTAAAGACCGCTTGGTCAGTCATGATGTCTTAAAAAAGGCCTTGAGGCTGCATATAATATATATGTTGGGTTTTATGCCCTAAATAAAACTCATTTCAATATAATCAGATTTACTTATTAATATAGATCAGAAATAACATTTAATGTTGCATGGTTAACATGATTTATTTCATGATTATATGTACATAATGTATAGATTCATTTGAAACCCTTTTCACATACTTGATCCTATTTATTGTGCAGTCAACACATTGGAAAGTAAACATGACTATGTGAATAAAGTTTCCTAGATTTATCAGACATAGGGTTTTACTGATATGATAATCTACAACAAGAGTTTACTTGTATTTGGAGAAATACTATGTTCTTTCCAGAACATTGGTTAAAGTAAAGCTCAGGTTGGATGCATGGAGTATGCATCGGAAGGGACCGATATTGAACTTTGACTTAGATTTAATTAAACTTATCGTAAAATCTATTCAAGTCAATATCGCCTAGTTGATCATAGATCAAATTATCTTATTCCTGTTATGATTAGGCTCAATCTTGAAAGGCTATTCGTGTTCCTTGAATTGCTAGTTAAGCCTACTTTTAGGTCAGGGTGATACGTACATTTTGGGAACACGGTAGTGCAATTGAGTGGGAGCGCTAGCATAAACATGGAATCTATAGCTTTTATCTGGCGAATAGTAAGCAAAGGATGATCTCCTTCGAGCTTGACCAAACAAAAATAAATGGTGGAGATCTCATTTCACATAAGCTGAAATATCATTTATACGGGGTCAAGTGTTTTAAGGATAAAATACATAGTAGGGTGTAACGGTAATTTAATCCCTTTACAGTGTAGATCATTCATATAGAGGATCATTGATCAAATTAGGATTATAACAATGGATAACTAATGATGTGTCTATATGGTGGAACATATAGATCATTATATATATTGAGAGTGCAATTCTAAGTTCTATGCGTGGATTCAACGAAGAATTAATAAGTTAGTGAATTTTAGTGCTAAATTCTTGATCTACTTATTGAAAGCTCGGTTATATAGACCCATGGTCCCCCCACTAGTTGAGATAATATTGCTTGTAAGACTCATGTAATTGGTTTTGATTAATCAATTATAATTCTCAAATTAGACTATGTCTATTTGTGAATTTTTCACTAAGTAAGGGCGAAATTGTAAAGAAAGAGTTTATAGGGGCATATTTGTTAATTATGATACTTTGTATGGTTCAATTAATAAATATGATAAATGACAATATTATTTAATAATTATTTATAGTTATTAAATAGTTAGAATTGGCATTTAAATGGTTGAATTACGAAATTGGCATTTTTGAGAAAATCAGATACAAAGGTGTTAAAATTGCAAAATTGCAAAAAGCGGCCCAATCCACTAAGTGCATGGCCGACCACCTATGTAGGTATTTTAAGTTGATTTTTTCATTATTTTAATGCCATATAATTCAAATCTAACCCTAGTGGAATGCTATAAATAGATAGTGAAGGCTTCAGGAAAATTACACTTTCTTCTGAGACTTCTGATTCAGAAAACCTGAGCCTTCTCTCTCCCTATCTTTGGCTGACCCTTCTCTTTCTCCTTCCCTCTTCAATTTCGAAATCTTAGTGTGAGAGTAGTGCCCACACACATCAAGTGATACCTCAATCATAGTGAGGAAGATCGTGAAGAAAGATCATCAGCAAAGGAGTTTCAGCATCAAAGATTCAGAGAAAGAGATCCAGGTTCAGATATTGATAATGCTCTGCTACAGAAAGGAATCAAGGGCTAGATATCTGAACGGAAGGAGTCATATTATTCCGCTACACCCAACGTGAGGTTTCTTAAACTTTATATGTGTTTAATTTATCGTTTTAGAAAGTTCTTATTTAGGATGTTAATAAACATACTTGTGAGTAGATCTAAGATCCTGGTAAAATAATTTCCAACAACTGGCCTCAGAGCCATGGTGATTGATTTACTTGCAAGAAATTTGGACTTCAAAACGATAGTTTGTATGTTTTTGGAAGGTATCATGTTGTATTGAGTGTTATTTGATGATTGATTGATGTTTGTAAATTTTCGTGAAACATAATTGCGATTCTGTTTCAGGAATTATTTTTATTGGATAGTATGGAAAAAATTAAGCAAGTTAGCCTTTTACAGAACTCAATTTCGATTTTATTTGAATTAGTTATGATTTTTTGAAGAATCGAAAAAATCGGAGCTGTGCTGAAATTTTCCTACGATCGCGAAAACTGTCCGTACAGTTCACAATTTTTTCGTTTTTCTTCGATTTTTCATGCTTTTTCATGGAATTAACTTCCGATTTTTTGTATAGTTTTTGATTTATACTATTACTATTCCTAATTCAATTCTAATTATCATTTTGAATTAATTTTATATTTTTTAAATTTAATTCAAGATATTAGTGTAATTTGAATTTGAATAGAATTAGTATCTATCTTCTTACTTAAAAATCTATCTTATTTTTAAATTTGATTATATCTTATCTTAATTTTAAATTTAAGGTCAGATTTTATATATATTTTTTAAATTAAATCTTTTTTAGATATTTTGACCTTATTTAAATTTAAAATAAGATAATTATAATTATGTAATTTTAAATAGATGTAAGATATTTTGCTAACTTTTAAATTATGTTATTTTATTTATTTAAATTAAATTTAAAATCTGAAAAGATATTTAACTTATCTTTTCTAATTTTTATTTATAAAATAACATTTAAATTTTAAAAGTAGTTAGCAAATTTTGAAATGATATTTAGGTTGGTTGAAACCTAAATTTTCAAAATTGTAGATTTAATTTTAAATTTAAATTTTTTTTAAAATTTTGAATGATTCAAATTTTTTTTTTTAAATTTTTGAAAAATTATTTTTTAATTAATTAATTATTTCGAAATTAATTATTTAATTTAAAATTAAATAAATCCTACATCCAACTATCCAGCTAACCTTGTTGCAGGAGTATGTGTTTTAGCTTGTTTGTAAGTTTTCAAAACCTATTATTACTTGATTGCAAATAGCCATGGTTACTTTTTGCCAGATCTAATGATCTGATGGCTCCCTTAGTCAAGTTAATAATTTGTAACAGGTATATTTACAATCTTCTTTCATCTGTGTATGACCTAGCAACATGATAGGACCCATCCAAAGTGTGCCTGTGTGAGCCTATGTGTCTAATTTGATTATAGATACATATAGGTTGTTGTTGCTAAAATAAATTATCATAGTTCTTGATAGAATTTATTTAGGCCCATTTAGTCATTGGACTTATTCAATTAATAACAGTTGTTCTTATTAAGGTTAAATTCCTCTCTTTTGGGCCTTGTGTGAGAGTTGGGAGCCATAGAAGTGGGTACGACATACTGAACCCAGCACCCCCTCACATGAACCACTCCAATTGTGAAGGCCCATTTGCCTGATTTGAACAACTGTACTAGGTTAATTACACTAGTTTAACCTAATAAAATTGATTAGCAACATAATTAATTTCATTTTTTTTTGAAATTAATTTAAGAAAATTATAGTTTAAAGAATTCTTTATTCTAAGCTAAACTATATGTATTTTCTTGTATTTAATTAAATATAGAATTATAACCATCTAGATTCTTTCTGGAACTTAATTTAAATTTTTCATTAAATATTCTTATTTAAGTTGATATTTAGTTATCTACAACTAACCAACTTAAATCTGAATATCTTTTGAATTTCAAATTTCAAAATTAAGTTGAGGAATTTTAGGCATTGTTTATTAAGATTCTTTAGATATTTTTTAAGTTAATATCTTTTCGAATATTAACTTAAAATGGAATATTTTCAAATTAAGTCGTTACAACTTAATTTTTGATATTTAATTAAATTTAAATTTGAAAAATATTTAAGTTCTAGATTTTTTCTATTACAACTTAAATTAGATATTTTTTCAAATTTTGTGGAAAAGATACTTAGTCAAATAAGATATTTTTTAGATAGTTATTTCTAGACTACTTATTATTTCTAATATTAAATAAGAAAATATTATACATTGTGAAATTAATTATTTATATAATGAATTTTGGTACAATTTATTTTAAGTATATTTTTCCTAGTATTAAACTAGATACTAATAATTAAGCCTTCTCTACACTTAATTATTTATTTCTTGAATTGAATACATTTAATTAATTTGAAAATTGAATATCTAAGTTGATTTTTATCATCATACTTTAATATATCTTTTTCATGACATTTAATTAAATAGAAAATTATTTTTTGTTGAAATTTATTTTTTCAACTAAATTTAAATAATTTTCAAAATATATATTTTTTCTTTATTTTATTAATCAATTTTCGAAATTGCATTTCTTAAATGCTAGAATTTCGAATTTTATCTTGAAAAATAGATTAAGTTGTAAATTAATTATTTATTTTAATTAATTCTTGGATCAACTTAAATCAATGATTTTTTCATTTATTGATTAATAAATTGCATTAAAGTATATTATTAGAAATTGAATTAATTAGTCAAAGGAAAATCTAGATAGATTATATTTTTGCTTGAAGTATTTTTCTAGTGTATTTAATTAAATAGAAAATTAATATTTAAGTTGATTTTCATCATCATACTTAAATATTTGAAATTTTTCTTATATATTTAATTAAATAGGAAAATTATATTTGTTGTAGTAAATTAATTTTATTAATTAATTTTGGGCCAACATTAAATTAGAATAATTTTTTCAGGATTTATTTTTTATTTTAATATGCATTTTTCGAAAATTGTATTCTTATATACTTTAATTTTTCGAAATGCAATATATATTTATAGAAAATTAAATTTGAGTTGTAAATTAATTTAAATTAATTTTGTAACAACTTAAATTGAATATTTTTCTAAATATTTATTGGAAATTATTACTAAGATGGAAATAATTCATGTTATTTTCATATCCATATAAGTAAAATTTATAAATATTAAATTAAAATTTATATTTAGAATTTTTCATTCTAAATTGGAAATTTTAATTAAATAAATATATATTTAAAATAAATAGAATAAATAAAGAGAATCAAAGAAAATACAACTCCTTTTAAATAATGAGCTTTTAATCAAAAGACATTCGATCTCCATTGTGGGTTTTACACCGCGTTTGTTTTAGTGAGTAATCCTCCCTAATGGAGGAACGTTCATTAGCAATTTCGCACCGTTTAACCTCGCATGATAAGTAGTTTGTAAGTGTTTTGTATGGTATGGATCACCCTAATGGTGGCGACCATACTTGACTTGCAAATTATGAAACAATGGTGGGAGCTCATAAGATAGAATTGCCTTGACTCTCGCCTAAACGGGACAACGCTGAATTCAAATCTTGATCGAATAAAAGGTTGCTAGAATGGTTATCATTTTAGATGAGCTGACAACTCTATTCAATGGATGATGCTTTGACTCTCGCCTAAACGGGACACTGTATCAGTTTGTTGAAAAACCTTGGAAATTATTTAGGATTGTAAGTTTTAGTATTTTCACTTGTCATTTCTACTTGCTATATGCTTATAATTTCTGAATAGTGTACGAATTTATATTGAACCATGTTATTTTCTGTTATTAAGTTGTAGTTTAATTTCAAATCTTCATTGTTGGTCTAACTTGGCTTGTTTATCTAATGAGATAAATCCCGAGTGGATTTTCACCATTAGACATACATAATAGTGTTAGATCTCGAAAGATAAATATTGTATATGCGACATCTAGCTGTTCATCAATTGA
Organism: Cannabis sativa; assembly: GCF_029168945.1. NCBI lineage: Eukaryota > Viridiplantae > Streptophyta > Magnoliopsida > Rosales > Cannabaceae > Cannabis > Cannabis sativa. The sequence continues at coordinate 43,403,142 of NC_083605.1, read as the reverse complement.
TGACACCTTAGACTAGTATTTTTACGATATGAAACAAGAAGATTGTATAAATAAGATTACTTTGACTTTCGCTAATCGAAGCATCGTTGGATTCTTATTTTAAACGAAATTATCCTAATTCCTCTTAGCTTATTCATTTCGAATTAGCTCAATAACATATCATTGGATGAATGGTCTATAAATCATTTCATGTCATTCTATATTTTCTCTTAAGAAATTAAATGACGTATATGATTATAATCCCGAAATTCTATTCCCAATTGATATAAATCCTCAATCTTAGAAATCTCCTACTTGTATGGGCAAATCTGACTTAGAGTTTGTATTAGTAGTGGTGGTCCAAGAAAGAATTACTCATTATATTTGGTTGAATTTAAGTCTTTGACTTTAATTTTAGAATCCAAACAGAAATTTTCTTATATTTCTAATTCCAGATAAAATACAGTTACACTTTCTCAAGTGTTTAATATCCATCTTTTATTAATGGATTAAAACTGTATGGAATATGAGTTAGGTATTCTGTGACCAGGTTCCACTTGCAGTATTCTAAAAACTCTTTGATGTAACTAAACCTATGTCATCAAAAGACACTACCACTTTTTTTTAATCTATGGCATTTGTATCTTGTTCATAGTTGATTTGACAAGATCAATCTCTGCAAAGAGTTAATATGCCTATATCCACTGAAAGTAGTTCATCTCATTCGCAGATGGATGTACATTCAGGGGTGGATATGAGTTTTTCTTTGTATTCTTAAAACGATAACTCTAGATTATACCTTTTAGCAAAGAAATTTGAAATGTTTGAAAAATTTCATTAATTTCTAGCAATGGTTAAAACCATTAAGGTAAGTGGTTAAAGATCTTGCGAACTGATAGGGGTGGAGAAATAGTTAGTAGATATGCAGTTCAAAGATCATTAAATTGATTTTTGAATTATATCCAAACTTACCTCCCCAGAAATTTGAGTTGCATATTGATGATTAGTTACTTGTCGTTGCCTAAATCCTTCTATGGTAATACAATTTCAGAATGATGTAATGGTTGTATACTTAATGTAAATCATTACTAGATTCATGGATGACCTAATCAAAATCTTAAGAAAAGCTAGAACTATTAGCCATGGTTTGTTAGCTATTCTAAGTGATTAGGGGTGGACCATCCCATTGTCAATAGATAAGAAAGTGTTTCTTCAAACAAATACTACTTTTCTAAGAAAATGACTAAGTCTGAAAAACAAGTAGCAAATAAAGGAGATATTTTTTTCTTGATTCCCAAAGTGTTCTATCATCTTATATAACATATGATGATCCCACTGCCTCCGTTGTCTTGTCACAACCAAAGAGGTTAATACCATTTAGTTTTCTTAGACATAATTCACGGTACCTTGTCGTAGTGGGAGAGTTTCTAGGAACTCACCTTCTTATGACTTGGGAGACACTAGTGATTAAAATCCATTGTGAGTTTAAACAGGTAATGGATTGTCAAGATAAGAAACTAAGAAGAAAGCTAATAGAACTATGGTTTAATCCATTCACATGGAGTAACCTTAAGTTTTCTATTACAAGGACATAAAAGGAAATTTACGTTTATAAGTCCATTCAATGGACTTAACAAAACTTCCTGTTTCTAGTATTATAGGTTTGAGTTTATCTAAACCTATGGCTTGTGGTATACCTGGTAATTACTTACTCTAATGCAAGCAACTTACTTTAGTAAGATGCTGAAGCATTTTCTTTCTAATGGCAATCTGTAGAAGCTTCACAACTTCTTAGGCATAGATTTTATTTATCTAAGGAAAAGTCTCAACTGTTCCAGAAAAGATAAAGCCATGAAAGAATTTCTTATATCAACAGTGAGAGGTCTTAGATATGCTTTTGTATGCCTTAGACCAGACACCTGCTGTTGAGTGGGAGTAATGAGTAGGTATCAGATTAATCCAGGAGAAGGACATTGGAAGACAATCAAGTAAATCTTAAGATAAAGAAGAGGAACTATATGTTAGTCTATAACGGTGTGTTTAAAACTCTTAGACTACACCATATCAGATTTCGAAATTTGCCTTTGTGCTAGTAAATTTTTCTGATAAGATGGTGGTTACTCTGGGGGTGGAATAGTGATTTTGGAGAAGTGTAAAAACCTATCTGAAGTCTCTAGGTCTACCAGAGAGGGACTGAATGTTAAGGTTGCAGGAAAGGTACTTATTCAGTCTAAGGAAAGTTCTATACATTTTTGGCATCATTCCAAATTGCCTTAAACTACTAGTGTTAATTTCCTGATTAACCAAAAGTAGTTGCCAAAGATATAGAATCAAGTATCCCAAGAGAGTAGACATATAGAGAGGAATTTCACATTATCAATGATTTTGTGAATAAAGGAAGAGTAATAGTGGAGAAAAGGTTGTGGTTAATTCAACCTTTTAGATCCTATTACGAGGAGTTTACTACTACTACACTTGATTTGTATATCAAGGTGTTGAGATTATTTGAAACGCACTTTTTGTTTTATATTAGTGCAAGTGGGAGTTTGTTGGGTTTTATGCCCTAAATAAAACTCATTTCAATATAATCAGATTTACTTATTAATATAGATCAGAAATAACATTTAATGTTGCATGGTTAACATGATTTATTTCATGATTATATGTACATAATGTATAGATTCATTTGAAACCCTTTTCACATACTTGATCCTGTTTATTGTGCCGTCAACACATTGGAAAGTAAACATGACTATGTGAATAAAGTTTCCTAGATTTATCAGACATAGGGTTTTACTGATATGATAATCTACAACAAGAGTTTACTTGTATTTGGAGAAATACTATGTTCTTTCCAGAACATTGGTTAAAGTAAAGCTCAGGTTGGATGCATGGAGTATGCATCGGAAGGGACCGATATTGAACTTTGACTTAGATTTAATTAAACTTACCGTAAAATCTATTCAAGTCAATATCGCCCAGTTGATCCTAGATCAAATGATCTTAATCCTGTTATTATTAGGCTCAATCTTGAAAGGCTATTCGTGTTCCTTGAATTGCTAGTTAAGCCTACTTTTAGGTCAGGGTGATACGTACATTTTGGGAACACGGTAGTGCAATTGAGTGGGAGCGCTAACATAAACATGGAATCTATAGCTTCTATCTGGGGAATAGTAAGCAAAGGATGATCTTCTTCGAGCTTGACCAAACGAAAATAAATTGTGGAGATCTCATTTCACATAAGCTGAAATATCATTTATACGGGGTCAAGTGTTTTAAGGATAAAATACATAGTAGGGTGTAACGGTAATTTAATCCCTTTACAGTGTAGATCATTCATATAGAGGATCATTGATCAAATTAGGATTATAACAATGGATAACTAATGATGTGTCTATATGGTGGAACATATAGAGCATTCTATATATTGAGAGTGCAATTCTAAGTTCTATGCGTGGATTCAACGAAGAATTAATAAGTTAGTGAATGTTAGTGCTAAATTCTTGATCTACTTATTGGAAGCTCGGTTATATAGACCCATGGTCCCCCCACTAGTTGAGATAATATTGCTTGTAAGACTCATGTAATTGGTTTTGATTAATCAATTATAATTCTCAAATTAGACTATGTCTATTTGTGAATTTTTCACTAAGTAAGGGCGAAATTGTAAAGAAAGAGTTTATAGGGGCATATTTGTTAATTAGGATACTTTGTATGGTTCAATTAATAAATATGATAAATGACAATATTATTTAATAATTATTTATAGTTATTAAATAGTTAGAATTGGCATTTAAATGGTTGAATTAGGAAATTGGCATTTTTGAGAAAATCAGATACAAAGGTGTTAAAATTGCAAAATTGCAAAAAGCAAGGCCCAATCCACTAAGTGCATGGCCGACCACCTATGTAGGTATTTTAAGTTGATTTTTTCATTATTTTAATGCCATATAATTCAAATCTAACCCTAGTGGAATGCTATAAATAGATAGTGAAGGCTTCAGGAAAATTACACTTTCTTCTAAGACTTCTGATTCAGAAAACCTGAGCCTTCTCTCTCCCTATCTTTGGCTGACCCTTCTCTTTCTCCTTCCCTCTTCAATTTCGAAATCTTAGTGTGAGAGTAGTGCCCACACACATCAAGTGATACCTCAATCATAGTGAGGAAGATCGTGAAGAAAGATCATCAGCAAAGGAGTTTCAGCATCAAAGATTCAGAGAAAGAGATCCAGGTCAGATATTGATAATGCTCTGCTACAGAAAGGAATCAAGGGCTAGATATCTGAACGGAAGGAGTCATATTATTCCGCTGCACCCAATGTAAGGTTTCTTAAACTTTATATGTGTTTAATTTATCGTTTTAGAAAGTTCTTATTTAGGATGTTCATAAACATACTTGTGAGTAGATCTAAGATCCTGTTAAAATAATTTCCAACAATATATATATATATATAAAGGAGATAAAAAGAGAAGTGTTTAAACAGCTGGAGTCCCAGGCTCTTGGTTCGGTTCTTCTGAGCCAACTAGAGGAGGAGGATCTGTTGTTCGAACAGGAGAAGCATCAACATCTTGGCCAGAGGCTTGGACGGATGTTGAAGCAGCCGCCTCGTTCCCACGATAAGCAACTTGGGCCCCACAGTACTAAAGGTACATGTCCTTAGCCTCGCCCAATTAGTCTAAATTGGCCTGGGGATTAGCCTTCCAGAAATCGAAGAAGAGCTCGAGGGCGGCTGTCTCCAAGGCATTGACGTTCTCCTTCAACCTGTCCTCCTCGGCCACCTTGGCGTCCTTCTCCTCCTTCATCCGAAGAAGAACTTGCCGCAGAGAAGTCCTCTCATCCTGAAGACTGTTAACTCAGCAGATAAGATCTCGATGGTCTCCTCAAAATGATCAGTAGCTTCGAGATCCTTTGTCAGCACGGAGATCTTCTTCTCGGCAGCAAACAACTTTTTTTTGGCTTCGCCCAACTCCAACCGAATAGCTCCAGTTTCCACCCTGGTCTCCTCGGTTTCCTTTCTGGCCAAGTCCGCCTCCGCCCTCAAGGTGTCGGACAGAGCCGCACTCTTGGAAGTAATAGATTTAGCCCAGGAGTAAGTGTAAGCAAACTTCAAACCGGCCTGCACAAAGGAAAAAAGTCAGCATATGGAGCTGAGTGTGGAAAGTTAAAGGGAAGTATCAAAAAAGACTTATCCTGGTGAGCTCCTTCACGAATCCGCCCACCAACACATCCAGAGATGAGTCACTATCAGCACCAGCCAGTTGCTCACTGACCTCAGGAACCAGACGGTTCATATAGTGGGCCAGCATCTCCTTGCCCATTTTGGCCTCTAGCAGCACGGGCAAAGGTGGAGTTGGTGCCTGCACCCGCTCAAGAACACTCCTGACCAGTTCAGACCCATCCGTTGGTGGTCCAGACTCCTTGGACTTGGCAGATTTAGGGGTAGAAGGGTTTGCAACAGTCAGCTCCTCGGAGGAGTCAATGACCTCTCTAGAAGGTCTCTTCTCCGAGGACCCCTCACCGCCCTTAGACTTCTGGGCCGGAGGAGAGGCGCTAGAGCTTTCGCCCATTCTCTTCCTTAGAGCATCGAGCATCTGCCGAGACATATCTGCACAGAACAAAAACAGTGTGGTTAGAAAACAGCCATCAGAAAACACAAGGTATGAAAGTCAAGAAGCTCAAAAGTAAAGAAAAATGCAAGGTGACCGCCCGCAGAGAGAATCAGAAGTCCATCATCACCTGACATCAATTTTATTTCAGACATGACAACCTTTCCTTTTCTAGCAAAGGGGTGAGATGGCCGAACAGGTGAAATTGGCTCCCTTATGCGAATTTCATGTTCAACAGGCCTGCGCGTGGCCGGGAGTTTCTTCTTCCTCTTCAATGGGGTCAGCTACTCAGTCTCAGCCTCAGTCTCATCCTCAGGATCCAAAGGCTCATGAGCGTACTGCTTGGCCCTGACACCTCCCTTCAACTTAGCCTCTCGCTTCAGTTGAATCAACTCATTCTCCGGATGAGCTCGTTCAGGCCGGCCAGCACGAGACTTCCTCTTCTTCCCTGCCACAAACTTAGGAGAAAAGTCCTCAGGGTAAAGACCATACTTCACCAGATTCTCATCAGAGGTCAACTGGATGATATTTCTGTCTTCCTCCGGCAACCGGGCAAGTTTTTGAGCTTTATCCCTAAGAGCAAGAGTTAGGGGAGGACAGTGATATGTCAAAATCTGCTGAAACCGAGTCCGGGTGATACTCGGATCCTTCACCATGAAGTACTCATCAACAAAATACCCTATTTTGTTGATGGCCTTGTCATCCGTGCCGCTCAACCACTTGAAGCCTGGCTGAGAGAAGTAGAAGTACCCCGCCCTGCCTTGCTTGGGGGTAGACTTCAAGTCGAAGAACCAAGCAACCTCGTGGGGGGAAGGAGCATCCCATCCTTGGGAAGCGTAGAGGACGAAGAGAGCGGAAAAAAACTTAATGCTCCTTGGAGTAATTTGGGCCGGGCAGAGACCAAAGAAGTCTGCCACATCCCTGAGTACTTGTGCAATGGCATCAGCGCCCCTTGCTGGCCATGAGCCCGTGACAAGGCGCACATTCCCTTATCAGGATTTGTGGCCCGATTGTCGTGGGCAGGAATGTAGCAGTCCAGCTCGACCATGTACCCATCCTGGTCGAGAGTTCAGAGGCGTGCCTCCGAAATCTTGGACGGAGGACCTACCCACCTAGCACCCAAGGCACCCTACCTCCTATGAGGAACCGCCTCAGCAAGCTCCTCACTGATGTAGTCCACACCCTCAACCAAGACGTCTCCGTCAGCATCGACTGGCTGCCAAGCCTCGTTGTACTTCCCGAAGTTAGGGGGTTCAACCTCTTCCTCTCCCTCCGCCTCGGAAGGACAGCCCGGAGGCACCTCGTCCAGCTCCTCAACCTCCTAGACCTCAGCGTCCCCCTGACGGTCCTCCTCCATCGGGACGGCCGAATCCTGCTCGGCGTTGGGCAGAGTGACAAGCCGAGCAACTTGAAGATCAGAAGCGTCGGCCAGACGCGTGGTTTTCTTTGTACGAGCCATCATCCTATGGCTGGGTACGAGATCAGAAGAGTTTCCTTCGCTAGAAGGAGGACTAGCACGAAGACGAGGATGAACCTCGTGCAGAAGTTGAAGCAAATCCTAGTCGATCTGATGCCTAAGTTCCCATGACTCACCTGGGTTCATCTACAAAAGACAACACACAGGATGAGTGTTCCACGGAGTATCAAACGAAAAATAAGCAACTATGCCGAACAGGAGTACTTAACAGATTAAAGAACGACTATGTTTAAAGAAAAGTCAAAACTCAAGAAGTTGTAAAGTTTTCTTGAGCTAAGGCAAAAAAGTTCATGAAGCTTAGAATAAGCAAGATGGAAGACAGACACAATGCGGTTCAAAAATAAGCTCTACGGCTGAAAGCCCATATGAAGACATGGAAAAGAAGAGTCGCAAAAGTTTCTAACCCTAGGGTTTCCTAAGCATTCTTTCTAAAGCGTAGTTGCATTCAAAGCGTAAACATGCAAAGAAAAGCATAAAACGAATCAGAAACTTACTCAAAGATTCTAATGTCTGAGTTCAAGCAAACCAACAATCGTCTGAAGGCACTTTGGCAACTTTGAAGCCAGAAAACTCTCTTTTTGCTCTGGAGTTTACTTAGCAACGAAGGGTGATAAAATGGGTTATGTACTAGTACGATGAGTATTTAAAGGCAAAGGGGGAACTGTATCCAGAGGAACCTTAGACGCCTCGACTTCCTACCTCAAAAGCAAATATGGGAAATCAAAAGTAATCAAGTGCAACCATCAGCCGTGGAGAGAGAAATCCAGATTCTCAAAATATTAATTGTCAGAGCATTAATTAGCCGAAAACCGAAGGGACGCCCAGTCAGCTTCACATCGAGTCTCGAACGGTCATGCTCGAAACGTGTCCCTATCCAAAGGCAGAGCTAGCTCGGAATAAGTCTACACGCAACCTCAGAGGTCCTGTACAGACTTGGGGGGCAAATGTTATCCCAAATTTGGCACTCTGACGTGGCATCACGAGAATAGTGACACGTGGACTCCACTTGGAGCATCTTCTCAGACAATAGGCCGAGCAGGACGCCTTGCTGGCACATCCAGAATGAAATATTCAACAAGCCGTGCAGGGCGACCAACACTTAGCGAATTTAGCTTTCGCATCATGAGTCATCAGCTCAATCCCTATAGAAGTTATAGATTCCATGTCTATGTTTAGCGCTCCCACTCAATTATACTATCATGTTCCCAAAATGTACGTATGACCCTGACCCAAAAGTAGGCTTATCTAACAAATCAAAGAACATGTATAATACTCTTGAGATTGAACCTAATCATATCAGGATTAAGATCATTTGATCTAGGATCAACTAGGTGATATTGCATTGAATAGATATTACGGTAAATTTAACATATCTAATCAAAGTTCAATATCGGTCCCTTCCAATGTATACTCCATACATTCGATACTGGTAAACTTTGCCAATGCCCTGGAAAAGACATAACACTTATCCACGGTGTAAGAATACCTATCGCTGATTATCATGCCAGTCTAAATCCAGTGAACTGACAAATTAGGGAATTAAACTTTCGAACATATAATCAAGATTATATTCCATTTTGCTGACAACACTATAATCATTAACAAATACATATGTTATGGACTTAATAGAATTTATAATCATGAAAGAAATCATGTGAGCCATGCAACATAAAATGTTATTTCTGATCTTTATTAACTAGTAAATCTGATTATATTGAAATTGGTTTTATTTAGGGGACAAAACCCAACAATTTCATCATCTGTAATACTTGCCTTTTGAAATGCATAATGCTTTTCTTTCATCTTGCTTATTCTAAGCTTTATGAAATTTTTTGCCCTAACTCGCGAAAATTTCAAACTTCCTGAGTTTTGACTTTTCATTGAATATTGTTATTCTCTAATCTGTTGAGTAGTCCTGGTCGGCATATTTGCCCGTTTTAACGTTCAATATTCCAACCAAACACTCATCTTGTGTGTTGTCTTTTATAGATGAACCCAGCTGAGTTTCGGGGAAGCGAACACGAAATCGACCAAGACCTGCTTCAACTCTTGCACGAGGATCATTCTAGTCTTCGTTCTAGCCTACCTTCTTCGAGTGACAGGCATTCTAGCTTAAGTCCTTTGTCCAGCCATAGGATGATGGCTCGTACCAAAAAGACAACGCATATACTCTACGCATCCGACCCTCAAGTGGCCCGGCACACCACCTTACCCAGCACCGAAAAAGATCCAGCCATCTTCGAGGAGGAGGATCATGAAGGGGACACTGAGGTCCGAGAGATTGAGGAGCAGGACAATGTCCGTCCTAGCAATCCCTCTGAGGCGGAGGTAGAGGAGGAGATGGCACCCCCAAACTATGGGGGATACAATGAGGCTGGGGAGCAAGTTGATGCTGATGGAGACGTCCTGGTTGAGGGCGTGGACTACGCCTGTGAGGAACTTACTGTTGTGGTTCCACATAGAAGGCAAGGTACTTTGGGTGCCAAGAGGGTGAGCCTTCCATCCAAGGTTACTGAGGCACGCTTGTGGGATCTCGACCAGGATGGCTACCTGGGTGAATTGGACTGTTACATTCCCACCCACAATAGACGAGCCACAAACCTTGAAAGGGGAATGTGCGCTTGGTCGGGTGCTCATGCCCAGCAAGGGGCATTGCTGCCTTTGCACCCGTAATTTAGGAACGTGGCAGACTTCTTCCACCTCTGTCCGACCCAATTCACTCCTAAGCGCATTAAGTATCTGTCTGCCCTCTTCGTTCTTTATGCTTCCCAAAGGTGGGATATGCCCTCTCCGCATGAGGTAAGCTGGTTTTTTGATTTGAAGTCCACCCCTACACAAAGCATGTTGGGGTACTTCTATTTCTCTCAACCAGACTTCAAGTGCTTGACAAGCACCAGGGACAAAGCTGTTAGCCAAATTGGGCATTTTAATGACGAATACTTCATGGTTAAAGGTATGGGCATCGCCCATACTCGGTTCCAGAAAATCCCCACATATCACCGCCCTCCCTTCACTCTTGCTCTTAGAGATAGAGCTCAAAGGCTTGCCCAACAAATAGGGGATGACCGAAATATCATTCAGTTGACCTCCGAGGACAACTTTGTGAATCCACTCTTAGAACTTACAATTGCACTCCCAGACATATATAGAGCATATTATATGTTCCACGATAAAGATATGCTATCTCATTTAACCATTGTTATAATCTTATTGTGATCAAAGATCCTCTATATAGATGATTTACATCGAGATGGGATAATTTTACTGTTCTCACCCCTCAACGTATTTTGCCCCTTAAAACATTTAGCTACCTGTAAATGATGTTTAGTGATCTAGGAATTAGTCACTTAAACAAGAGCTCATCCATTTACTTCTATTTAGCTAAGCTCGAAGGGAATCATCACATAACTTCTATACACCAGTACAAGCTATAGATTCCATATTTATGTTCAGCACTCTCACTCAATCATACTATCATGTTCCCAAAATATACGTATCACCCTGACCCAAAAGTAGGCTTAACTAATAAATCAAAGAACATGAATAGTACTCCTAAGTTGAGCCTAAGCATATTAGGATTTAGATTCTTTTAATCTTAAGATCAACTACTGATATTGACTTGGAAAGATATGATGGTAAGTTTATAATATCTTAACTAAGTTGCAATATCGGTCCAATCCAATGTATACTCCATACATTGGAAACTAGTATACTTCACTAATGTCCTGGAAAGAACATAACACTTACTCCAAGTGTAAGTACACATCATCGCTGATTATGACATTAGTGTAAATCCAAAACACTGATGAAACAGGGACTTAGTCTTTTGATTCATATGATCACAATCACATTCCACTGTGTTGAAGATACTGTAATTGTGAATAAACATATGATCTGGACTTAACTGATTTTGTGTGTAAATGTAATAAACATATTAAACCATTAGCATGTAAAATTCATGCAAACATACATCACTTCAAATTTCTTATATTGATAACTAATCAGATTGTAAAGAGTTTTATTTAGGGCATAAAACCCAACAAACTCCCACTTGCGCTAACATAAAACAAACTGAGCAAATAAGTCAATCGGATGTCTTGATCTTCAGATCAAGTGTGGTATATTTGAATCCACCCAAACTTTTGGAAACTAGTTCATAAATACATTTATGAAACATCCTTTACTATATGCTTTACTCATCAAGGGATACTGAAGTCCTTACTGTTTTAAAGTACATCTGAATAAACAGAAGACATATCTCTCATATTTTAAAATATGGAATTGAGATAATACAGCATAGACTTTTCTTCAGTAATATAACTTTCTGGTAATCTTCTCTGGTAGAGCTTGAATTATTATAGAATAACTCCTCCACCCCCAGAGTAACCACCATCTCATAATTTCGAATGAGTTGGGGAAGATGTTGGAAATTATTTTACCAGGATCTTAGATCTACTCACAAGTATGTTTATTAACACACTAAATATGAACTTTTAAAACGATTATGAAATAAACACATATAAAGTATTAGAAACCTTTCGTTCAGATCTCTAACCCTTGTATCCTTTCTATCATAGAGTATAGAGAGAGAAGGCTCAGGTTTTTCTCTGAAGGAAATCAAAAGTAAAAGTGTAATTCTCCTGAAGCCTTCACTATCTATTAATAGCATTCCACTAGGGTTAGGTTTGAATTATTTTGGCATTAAAATAATGAAAATATCAGATGATAAATCCTATAAAAGTGGTCGGCCCTATACAATATGGATTTGGGCCTCACTTTTTGCAATTTTACAGTTTTATCATTTCTGCATCTAATTTTCTCAAAAACGCCAATTTTCAAATTCAACCATTTAAATGCCAATTCTAACTATTTAATAAATATAAATAATTATTAAATAATATTGTCATTTATCATATTTATTAATTGAACCTTACAAAGTATCATAATTAACAAATATGCCCCTAAAATTCTTTCTTTACAATTTCGCCCTTACTTAGTGAAAAATTCACAAATAGACATAGTCTAAATTGAGAACTTAGAATTGCACTCTCAGTATATAGAATGCTTTATATGTTCCACCATATAGACACATCATTAGTTATCCATTGTTATAATCCTAATTTGATCAATGATCCTCTCTATGAATGATCTACACTGTAAAGGGATTAGATTACCGTTACACCCTACTATGTATTTTATCCTCAAAACACTTAACCCCGTGTAAATGATATTTCAGCTTATGTGAAATGAGTACTCCACCATTTATTTTCGTTTGGTCAAGCTCGAAGGAGATCATCCTTTGCTTACTATTCGCCAGATAGAAGCTATAGATTCCATGTTTATGTTAGCGCTCCCACTCAATTGCACTACCGTGTTCCCAAAATGTACGTATCACCCTGACCCAAAAGTAGGCTTAACTAACAAATCAAAGAACACAAATAGCCTCTCGAGATTAAACCTAATCATAATAGGATTAAGATCATTTGATCTAGGATCAACTAGGCAATATTGACTTGAATAGGTAGTACGGTAAGTTTAATAAATCTAAGTCAAAGTTCAATATCGGTCCCTTCCGATGCATACTCCATGCATCCAACCTGAGCTTTACTTTAACCAATGTTCTGGAAAGAACATAGCATTTCTTCAAATGCAAGTAAACTCTGTTGTAGATTATCATATCAGTAAAACCCTGTGTTTGATAAATCTAGGAAACTTTATTCACATAGTCATGTTTACTTTCCAATGTGTTGACAACACAATAAACAAGATCAAGTATGTGAAAAGGGTTTCAGATGAATTCATACATTATGTACCCATAATCATGAAATAAATCATGTGAACCATGCAACATTAAATGTTATTTCTGATCTATATTAATAAGTAAATTTGATTATATTGAAATGAGTTTTATTTAGGGCATAAAACCCAACAAACTCCCACTTGCACTAATATAAACAAAAAAGTGCATTTCAAATAATCTCAACACCTTGATATACAAATCAAGTGTGTAGTAATAGTAAACTCCTCGTAATAGGATCTAAAAAGTTGAATTAAACACAACCTTTTCTCCACCATTACTCTTCCTTAATCACAAAATCATTGATAATGTGAAATTCCTCTCTATATGTCTACTCTTTTTGGGATACTGGATTCTATACCTTTGGCAGCTACTTTTGGTTAATTAGGAAATAACACTAGTAGTTAAGGCAATTTGGAATGGTGCCAAAAATGTATAGAACTTTCGTTAGACTGAATAAGTACCTTTCCTGCAACTTTAACATTCAGTCCCTTTCTGGTAGACCTAGAGACTTCAGATAGGTTTTTACACTTCTCCAAAATCACTATTCCACCCCCAGAGTAATAACCATCTTATCAGAAAGATTTTCTAGCACAAAGGAAAATTTTGAAATCTGATGTGTTGTAGTCTAAGAGTTTTAAATACACCCTTATTGACTAACATATAGTTCCTCTTCTTAATCTTAAGATTTACTTGATTTTCTTCCAATGTTCTTCTCCTGGATTAATCTGATACCTACTCATTACTTCCACTCAACAGCAGGTGTCTGGTCTAAGGCATACTAAAGAATATCTGAGACCTCTCACTGTTGATATAAGAAATTCTTTCATGGCTTTATCTTTTTTGGAATAGTTGAGACTTTTCCTTAGATAAATAAAATCTATGCCTAGAAGTCGAGAAGCTTCTATAGATTGCCATTAGAAAGAAAATGCTTCAGCATCTTACTAAAGTAAGTTGCTTGCATTAGAGTAAGTAATTACCTGGTATACCATAAGCCATAGGTTTAGATAAACTCAAACCTATAATACTAGGAACAGGAAGTTTTGTTAAGTCCTTTGAATAGACTTATACACGAAATTTCCTTTTATGTCCTTGTAATAGAAAGTTTAGGTTACTCCATGTGAGTGGATTAAACAATAGTTCTATTGGCTTTTCTTCTTAGTTTCTTATCTTGATAATCCATTACTTGTTTAAACTCACAATGGATTTTAATCACTAGTGTCTTCCAAGTCATAAGAAGGTGAGTTCCTAGAAACTCTCCCACTACGACAAGGTACCATGAATTATGTCTAAGAAAACTATATGGTATTGATCTCTTCGGTTGTGACAAGACAACAGAGGCAGTGGGATCATCATATGTCATATAAGATGATAGAACACTTTTGGAATCAAGAAAAATATCTCCTTTAATTTCTACTTTATTTTTAGACTTAGTCATTTTCTTAGAAAAGTAGTATTTGTTTAAACAAACACTTTCTTTGACTATGGGATGGTCCACCCCTAATCACTTAGAATAGCTAACAAACCATGGTTAACAGTGTTGGGTTTTATGCCCTAAATAAAACTCTTTACAATCTGATTAGTTATCAACACAAGAAATTTGAAGTGATTGATGTTTGCATGAATTTTACATGCTAATGGTTTAATATGCTTATTACATTCACACACACAAAATCAGTTAAATCCATCCCATATGTTTATTCACAATTACAGTATCGTCAACACAGTGGAATGTGATTGTGATCATATGAATCAAAAGACTTGGTCCCTGTTTCATCAGTGTTATTGGATTTACACTAATGTGATAATCAGCGATGATGTGTACTTACACTTGGAGTAAGTGTTATGTTCTTTCCAGAACATTAGTAAAGTATACTAGTTTCGAATGTACGGAGTATACATTGGACTGGACCGATATTGCAACTAAGATAAGATATTACAAACTTACCGTTATATATATCTTTCCAAGTCAATATCAGTAGTTGATCTTAAGATTAAAAGAATCTAAATCCTGATATGCTTAGGCTCAACTCAGGAGTGTTATTCATGTTCTTTGATTTATTAGTTAAGCCTACTTTTAGGTCAGGGTGATACGTATATTTTGCGAACATGATAGTATGATTGAGTGGGACTGCTGAACATAAATATGGAATCTATAGCTTGTACCGGTGTATACAAGTCAAGTGATGATTCCCTTCGAGCTTAGCAAATAGAAGTAAATGGATGAGCTCTTGCTTAACTGACTAATTATTAGATCACTAAACACGATTTACAGGTAGCTAAGTGTTTTAAGGGCCAAAATACATTGAGGGGTGAGAACGGTGAAGAAATCCTATCTCGATGTAGATCATCTATATAGAGGATCTTTAAATCACAATAAGATTATAACAATGGTTAAATGAGATAGCATATTGATATGGTGGAACATATAATATTCTCTATATAAGTCTTAGAGTGCAATTCTAAGTTCTAAGAGTAGATTCAACGAATAATTAATAAGTAGGAATTTACTTGGTAAATTTGGTTCACTTATTGGAAGCTCAGCATATACATGCATGGTCCCCATTCTAGTTGAGAACATTCTGCTTGTAAGACTCATTACTTGATTCCTGATTGATCAATTATAATTCTAAAGTTAGACTATGTCTAATTTATGAATTTTCACTAAGCAGGGGTGAAATTGTAAAGAAAAGAGATTCTAGGTTTATTTATTTATTAATGGGCTTTATATGTCTAGTTAATAATTAAATTAAATGATAATATTATTTAATAATATATTTTAGTTATTAAATAATTAGTTTTGGCATTTAAAAGGTTAGAATTGGAAAATTGGCGTTTTTGAGAAAATAGAAATAAAATTTGTTAAAACAGCAAAATCAAGTGGGGCCCATAAACACACCATGGCCGGCCACTATTTGTGGGAATTCAAATTGATTTTTTCATTATTTTAATGCCAAATAATTCTTAACCTAAACCTAGTAGTTGCCTATAAATAGAAAGTGATGGCTTAGTCAAAACACACATTCATTAGTTATCTGACAGAAATTTCTCTCTTCAGAAAAACTGAGCCTTCCCTATTTTCTATACCTTGGCCGAAATCCCTCTTCTCTTTTCCCTTCATAAATTTCGTGACCCTAGTGAAAGAGTAAGTGCCCAAACACAGCAAGTAGTAACTGAATCATAGATTGGAAGACTGTGAAGGATCAAACTCAAAGAAGAAGGACATTCTGGCTCAGATCTTGATTATACTCTGCTACAGAAAGGAGACAAGGGTTAGAGATCTGAGTGGAAGGAGACATTAATTCCGCTGCATCAATGTAAGGTTTTCTTAACTTTATATGTGTTTAATTTATCGTTTTAGAAAGTTCATATTTAGGGTGTTAAACAACATACTTGTGAGTAGATCTAAGATCCTGGTAAAATAATTCCAACAACTGGCCTCAGAGCCATGGTAATTGATTTTCTTGCAAGAAATTTGGACTTTAAAACGATTATTTGTTATTTGGATGGTTTCATGTTGTATTGAGTGTTATATGATGATTGATTGATGTTTGTGAATTTTCGTGAAAAATAATTGAAATTTTGTTTTTGGAATTATTTTTATTGGATAGTATGGAAAAAATTAAGTAAGTTACTTTTTTAGAGAACTCAATTTCGATTTAATTTGAATTAGTTATGATTTTTTGAAGATTCGAAAAAAGATAAGGTTGTTGTGCACCTTCACGCGAGCGCGGAACCGAGTCAACCTCGGTCACACGCGTGTTCAGATAGGATTTTGTCTGAACAACGCGCGCGGATGTCTGATGACACCCCATTCCGCGCGCGGATATGTTTCAAGCTCCCTTGTCCGCCGAGTTTTCTTGGCCAGTCCCTCCATTGTGCGCGCGCGGACGGTATGCAACGCCTACCGTCCGTACAGCTCACAAATTTTTCGTTTTTCTTCATTTTTCTATGTTTTTTCATGGATTTAAGTTCCGATTTTTCGTGTAATTTTGTATTTATATATTTACTATTCCTAATTCAATTCTAATTATCATAATTAATTTATTTAATATTTTTTATTTTAATTAATGATATTAGTGTAATTTGAATTTGAAATTAGTAAATATCTATCTTTTTGCTTAATTATCTATCTTATTTTTAAATTTGATTATATCTTATCTTATTTTTAAATTTAAGGTCAGATATTAAATTTTTTAAAATTAATTTTTTTTTAAATATTTTGAGCTTATGTAAATTTAAAATAAGATAACTATAATCATGTAATTTTAAATAGATGTAAGATATTTTGCTAACTTTTAAATTTTGTTATTTTATTTATTTAAATTCAATTTAAAATCTGAAAAAGATATTTAATTTATCTTTTTTAATTTTTATTCAATTTTTATTTATAAAATAACATTTAATTTTTAAAAGTAGTTAGCAAATTTTGAAATGATATTTAGGTTAGTGGAAACTTAATTTTTCAAAATTGTAGGTTTAATTTTAAATATTTATTTTTAATAATTTCGAAATTTAAATTAATAATATTTTTTTATTTTCGAAAATAATTTTTTTTTAATTTTTCGAAAATTAATTTTATTTATTTAATTATTTATTTTCAAAATTTATTTATTTAAAAATTAAATAAATCCTACTTCCAACTATCCAGCTAACCTTGTTGCAGGAGTATGTGGTTTTAGCTTGTTTGTAAGTTTTCAAAACCTATTATTATTTGATTGCAAATAGCCATTGTTACTTTTTGCCAGATCTAATGATCTGATGGCTCCCTTGGTCAAGTTAATAATTTGTAACAGGTAAATTTTACAATCTTCTTTCATCTGTGTATGACCTAGCAACATGATAGGATCCATCCAAGTGTGTACCTGTGTGAGCCTACGTGTTTATTTTATTATATAGATGCATATAGGTTGTTGCTAAATAAAATGTCACACCATGATAGATTTTATTTAGGTCCATTTTGTTTTTGGACCTATTCAATTAATAACAGTTATTTATTTTAAGGTTAAATCCCTCTCTTTTGGGCCTTGTGTGAGAGTTGGGAGTCATAGAAGTGGGTACGACATACTGAACCCAGCACCCCCTCACATGAACTACCCCAATTGTGAAGGCCCATTTGCCTGATTTAAATAACTGTACTAGGTTAATTATATTAGTTTGACCTAATAAAATTGAATTAGCAACATAATTAACTTTTAAAATATGTGAAAATTTGTCCAGATGAAGATGAAGCTCTTCAATTTATTTTTGACTTAATTGTTTTAGTTTAAAGACAATTTGGATTTCAAATTTTAGTTAGGGATATTTATCCCTGTTTTTCTCATATTGTTGCAATATTTTTTTTTATTATTAATAAAGTTTTTTTATTTTTCGAATTCAACCATTGCAATTTATGAGATTGAGCTTCATTTAATTTATCTTCATCAATTATTACCACATTATATTTACATGTTTGTATGTGTAAGTGTTTTTATTATTGATGCAAATTCTATAATATTTACAACTCTTCATAGAGTTATATTAAATAAACACTAGATCATTTCTATGTTTATTAATAATTGTTAATTCTAACACAATTATTAAGAATTTGTTTAATAAAAGGATCCTTTTGATCTGATAGGGGTGGAGAAAAGTTAAGAAAACTATACAGTTCAACGATCTTTTATATCTAATGAACTCTGGATAGTATTCAAGTCCACATAAACTCTATCACACTTAGAGAATCATGATCTTTACAACCTTTAGGGGTAGATCATAATCTCTATATACTTAGGGGTGGAGTTTATCCACAAAGTACCCTATATGTATATACTTAGGGGTAGAGTATATTCCACAATTCCCTATGTAACACATATTTTTCTTTAAACATGGAAGTAATATAATGAGTTAGCTATTATCCACAAGTACCCTATATGTATATACTTAGGGGTGGAGTATATTCCACAATTCCCTATGTAACACATATTTTTCTTTAAACATGGAAGTAACATAATGAGTTAGCTATTATCCATATAAATCCTTGATCTTGATTGTATGTTCCATTTCGTTTTTACTGTTGTAAGTAATAGTTTGATACCTATGAAAGTTCTTTGATAAAGTTTCACAATACCTTAATTGAGTGGGAGAATTTTAAAATTCTATTCCCATCTTCATCAGGTTGATACTTGTGATAGGTACTTAAGAACACTACTGAAAAGCAAATCTAACCATACACATGGATAGGTATAACTTATCAGAATTATGAGAATAAGATAGAGACTCTAGTTCAGTCTATTCGAATGACTTGAACCAAGAATTCTTAATCCTCATAAAATTTTATGGTATCTTAATTATGATTACTAAATCTCTGGCATGTATTTTTCACTTCAAATACTAGTCTGCTATGTTGATGACTTAGTCTTAACTCAAAGTTTCAGACTAATACAAAAGTCACAACTAGGTAACTCTCCAAACAATAAGAGGTTAAAAGTATTATTTAACCAGACATCTGCTATTGAGTGGGAGCTATCTGAGATGTAATCAAATAGGGAACATTAGAAGATATTCAAGAAAGATTTATGAAAGTGATCTATATGTTAGATATTAAGGAACTGTGTATCAGTTGTCCTTGTATCTCACCAACTCATTTCGAGATTTCATGAGATGGTGCTTACTTTGGGGGTGGAGGAATTATTCTATAATAATTCAAGCTCTACCAGAGAAGAATTATAACTTTGTAAATTTCAAAAATACCAGAAAGTTATATTGCTGAAGAAGAGTCTACACTGTATTATCTCAATTACATATTGTAAAATATGAGAGATATGTCTTCTGTTAATTCAGATGTACTTTTAAAACAGTAAAGATTTCAGTATCCCTTGATGAGTAAAGCATATAGTAAAGGATGTTTCATAAGAGAATTTATGAACTAGTTTCCAGAAGTTTGGGTGGATTCAAATATACTACACTTGATCTGAAGATCAAGACATCAGATTGACCTATTTGCACAGTTTGTTTTATATTAGTGCAAGTGGGAGTTTGTTGGGTTTTATGCCCTAAATAAAACTCTTTACAATTTGATTAGTTATCAACACAAGAAATTTGAAGTGATTGATGTTTGCATGAATTTTACATGCTAATGGTTTAATATGCTTATTACATTCACACACACAAAATCAGTTAAACCCAGATCATATGTTTATTCACAATTACAGTATCGTCAACACAGTGGAATGTGATTGTGATCATATGAATCAAAAGACTTGGTCCCTGTTTCATCAGTGTTATTGGATTTACACTAATGTGATAATCAGCGATGATGTGTACTTACACTTGGAGTAAGTGTTATGTTCTTTCCAGGACATTAGTAAAGTATACTAGTTTCGAATGTAGGGAGTATACATTGGACTGAACCGATATTGTAACTAAGTTAAGATATTACAAACTTACCGTTATATATATCTTTCCAAGTCAATATCAGTAGTTGATCTTATGATTAAAAGAATCTAAATCCTGATATGCTTAGGCTCAACTCAGGAGTGTTATTCATGTTCTTTGATTTATTAGTTAAGCCTACTTTTAGGTCAGGGTGATACGTATATTTTGGGAACATGATAGTATGATTGAGTGGGAGTGCTGAACATAAATATGGAATCTATAGCTTCTACTGGTGTATAGAAGTCAAGTGATGATTCCCTTCGAGCTTAGCAAATAGAAGTAAATGGATGAGCTCTTGTTTAACTGACTAATTATTAGATCACTAAACACCATTTACAGGTAGCCAAGTGTTTTAAGGGGCAAAATACATTAAGGGGTGAGAACGGTAAAGAAATCCCATCTCGATGTAGATCATCTATATAGAGGATCTTTAAATCTCAATAAGATTATAACAATGGTTAAATGAGGCAGCATATTGATATCGTGGAACATATAATATGCTTTATATAAGTCTGAGAGTGCAATTCTAAGTTCTAAGAGTGGATTCAACGAAGAATTAATAAGTAGGAATTTACATGGTAAATTTGGTTCACTTATTGGAAGCTCAGCATATAGATCCATGGTCCCCATTCTAGCTGAGAACATTCTGCTTGTAAGACTCATTAATTGATTCGTGATTGATCAATTATAATTCTAAAGTTAAACTATGTCTAATTTATGAATTTTCACTAAGCAGGGGTGAAATTGTAAAGAAAAGAGATTCTAGGTTTATTTATTTATTAATGGACTTTCTATGTCTAGTTAATAATTAAATTAAATGACAATATTATTTAATAATCTGTTTTAGTTATTAAATAATTAGTTTTGGCATTTAAAATGTTAGAATTGGAAAATTGGCTTTTTTGAGAAAATAGAAATAAAATTTGTTAAAACTGCAAAATCAAGTGGGGCCCATAAACACACCGGCCATGGCCACTATTTATGGGAATTAAAATTGATTTTTCATTATTTTAATGCCAAATAATTCTTAACCTAAACCTAGTAGTTGCCTATAAATAGAAAGTGATGGCTCAGTCAAAACACACATTCATTAGTTATTTGACAGAAATTTCTCTCTTCAGAAAAACTGAGCCTTCCCTATTTTCTATACCTTGGCCGAAATCCCTCTTCTCTTTTCCCTTCATAAATTTCGTGACCCTAGTGAAAGAGTAAGTGCCCACACACAGCAAGTAGTAACTCAATCATAGATTGGAAGACTGTGAAGGATCAAACTCAAAGAAGAAGGACATTCGGGCTCAGATCTTGATTATACTCTGCTACAGAAAGGAGACAAGGGTTAGAGATCTGAGTGGAAGGAGACATTAATTTCGCTGCATCAATGTAAGGTTTTCTTAACTTTATATGTGTTTAATTTATCGTTTTAGAAAGTTCATATTTAGGGTGTTAAACAACATACTTGTGAGTAGAGCTAAGATCCTGGTAAAATAATTCCAACAAACAGTTCTACGTTTTCTTAAGATTTTGATTAGGTCATCCGTGAATCTAGTAATGATTTACATTAAGTATACAACCATTACATCATTTTGAAATTGTATTACCATAGAAGGATTTAGGCAACGACTACTAACTAATCATCAATATGCAAATCGAAATTTCTGGGGAGGTAAGTTTGGATATAATTCAAAAATCAATTTAATGATCTTTGAACTGCATATCTACTAACTATTTCTCCACCCCTATCAGTTCGCAAGATTTTAACCACGTACCTTGATGGTGTTCTACCATTGCTAGAAATCAGAAATTTTTCAAACATTTCAAATTTCTTTGCATAAGGTATAATCTAGAGTGATCGTTTTAAGAATACAACGAAAAACTCATATCCACCCCTGAATGTACATCCATCTACGAATGAGATGAATAACTTTCAGTGGATATAGGCATATTAACTCTTTGCAGAGATTGATCTTGTCAAAACCACTATGAACAAGATACAAAAGCCATAGATTAATAAAAATGTGGTTGTATCTTTTTGATGACTTAGGTATAGTTACATCAAAGAGTTCTTAGAATAGTGCAAGTGGATCCTGGTCACAGAATACTAAACTCATATTCCATACTTTAATATACAGTTTTGAATCCATTAATAGAAGATGGATATTAAACACTTGTGTGTAACTGTATTGTATTCTGGAAATAGAAATATAATAAAATATCTGTTTGGAATCTAAAATTAAAGTCAATGACTTAAATTTATACCAAATATAATGAGTAATTCTTTCTTGGACCACCACTACTAATTTAACTCTAAGTTTGATTTGCCATAAAAGTATGAGATTTCTAAGATTGAGGATTTATATCATTTTGGGATAGAATTTCGGGAATATAATCAAAAGTGTCATTTAATTTCTTAAAAGAAAATAGAATGACATTAAATGATATATAGACCATTCGTCCAATGACATGTTATAGAGCTAATTCGAAATGAATAAGCTAAGAGGAATTAGGATAATTTCGTTTATAAATAAGAATCCAACGATGCTTCGACTAGCGAGAGTTAAAGTTATCTTATTTATATAATCTTCTTGTTTCATATAGTAAAAATACTAGTCTAAGGTGTCATCATTTGATGAACAGCTAGATGTTGCATATACAATATTTATCTTTCGAGATCTAACACTATTATGTATGTCTAATGGTGAAAATCCATTAGGGATTTATCTCATTAGATAAACAAACCAAGTTAGACCAACAATGAAGATTCGAAATTAAACTACACTTTAATAACAGAAAATAACATGGTTCAATATAAATTCATACACAATTCAGAAATTATTAAACATATAGCAAGTAGGAATGACAAGTGAAAATACTAAAACATACAATCCTAAATAATTTCCAAGGTTTCCAACAAACTGATACAGTGTCCCGGTAGGCGAGAGTCAAAGTATCATTCATTGAATAGAGTTGTCAGCTCATCTAAAATGCAAACCATTCTAGCAACTTTTTATTCGATCAAAATAAGAGTCCAACATTGTCCCGGTAGGCGAGAGTCAAGGTTATTCTCATTTTATGAGCTTCCACCATTGTTTCATGTTTTATAAGTTTATCTCTAAGTAGTCACCGTAGGGGAGAGTCTAATAGAGACGAAAACTTGCAAAACACTTATCAAATGAGATCTTACGGTGTTAAATGCGTTCAACGAATAACCATCCATAAGGGGGACGAAGTCTAGCGTCTCGAGGTTATATTGAAAACATTTAACTATTGTAAGACCAACAATGGAGATCGAATGTCCTAATAATAATAAAGCTCATTCTTTAAAATGTATTTTCATTTATAATAAAATATATTCATTAAATATCGAATTTAGAATTAAAATTCTAAATTAGAATTTAATTTAATATTTATAAAATTATACTTAGATGGTGATTGAAATAAATTGAATTATTTCCATCTCAGTAGTAATTTTGATATATATATAAATATTAAGAAAATTATTTAAGTTGTATTAATTTAAATTAATTTGCAACTCAAAATAAATTTTCATGAGAATATATTAATTGTATTTTGAAAAGGAAAGTATAAAAACTTTATATTTTCGAAATACTTAAATAATAATAATTACAAAGAAAAATACTTCAAGCAAAAATATCAAATATCTAGATTTTCCTTGACTAATTAATTCAATTTCTAATAATATACTTTAATTCATTTATTTTAAATTAATCAATAAATGAAAAAAATCATCGATTTAAGTTCCTCCAAGAATTAATTAAATAAATAATTAATTCACAACTTAATCTATTTTTCAAGATAAATTCAAAATCATCTTGCATTATGAAATGCAATTTCGAAAATTGATTAATAAAATAAAGAAAAAATATATTTCAAAAATTATTTAAATTTGGTTGAAAAAATAAATTTCAACTAAAAATAATTTTCTATTTAATTAAGTGTCATGAAAAAGAAATATTTAAGTATCATGATGAAATTTAACTTAGATATTTAATTTTAAATTTAATTAAATGTATTAAATTCAAGAAATAAATAATTAGGTGTAGAGAAGGCTTAATTATTAATCTCTAGTTTAATACTAGGAAAAAATATACTTAAAATAAATTCTACCAAAATTAATTATTTAAATAATTAATTTCACAATGTATAATATTTTCCTATTTAATATTAAAAATAATAAGTAGTCTAGAAATAACTATCTAGAAAATATCTTATTTGACTAAGTATCTTTTCCACAAAATTTGAAAAAATATCTAATTTAAGTTGTATTAGAAAAATCTAGAACTTAAATATTTTCAAATTTAAATTTATCTAAATATCAAAAATTAAGTTGTAACCACTTAATTTGAAAATATTCCATTTTAAGTTAATATTTGAAAAAATATCAACTTAAAGAATATTTAAAGAATCTTAATAACCAATTCCAAAAAATTCCTCAACTTAATTTTGAAATTTTAAATCGAAAAGATATTCAGATTTAAGTTGATTAGTTAGAGATAACTAAATATCAACTTAAATAATAATATTTAATGAAAAATTTAAATTAAGCTTCAGAAAGAATCTAGATGGTTATAATTCTATATTTAATTAAACACAAGAAAATACATATAGTTTAGCTTAGAATAAAATTCTTTAAACTATGGTTTTCTTAAATTAATTTCAAAATAAATGAAATTAATTATGTTGCTAATCAATTTTATTAGGTTAAACTAATTTAATTAACCTAGTGCAGTTATTCAAATCAGGCAAATGGGCCTTCACAATTGGGGTGGTTCATGTGAGGGGGTGTTGGGTTCAGTATGTCGTACCCACTTCTATGGCTCCCAACTCTCACACAAGGAATTTAACCTTAAAATGAACAACTGTTATTAATTGAATAGGCCCAAAACTAAATGGGCCTAAATAAAATCTACCAAGAACTATGATATTTTATTTAGCAACAACAACCTAGATGCATCTATAACAAAATTAAACATATAGGCTCACACAGGCACACATTTGGATGGATCCTGTCATGTTGCTAGGTCATACACAGATGAAAGAAGATTGTGAAAATTACCTGTTACAAATTATTTACTTGACCAAGGGAGCCATGAGTCAAAATCAGATCATTGGATCTGTCAACAAGTTAACCATGGCTAGTTGCAATCAAGCAATAATAGGTTTTAAAAACTTACACACAAGCTAAAACACATACTCCTGCAACAAGGTTAGCTGGATAGTTGGATGTAGGATTTATTTAATTTTAAATAATTAAATTTCGAAAAAATAATTAAATAAAAAAATTTATTTTCGAAATATAATAAAATGTAACTTAAATATTTTCGAAATTAATAAAATAATATTTAAAATTAAACGTACAATTTTATAAAATTAGGTTTCAACCAACCTAAATATCATTTCAAAATTTGCTAACTACTTCTAAGAATTTAATGATATTTTATAAATAAAAATTAAAAAAGATAAATAAATATCTTTTTTCAGATTTTATGATTTAGTTTAAATAAATAAAATAACAAAATTTAAAAGTTAGCAAAATATCTTACATCTATTTAAAATTACATGATTATAGTTATCTTATTTTAAATTTAAATAAGGTCAAATTATTTTAAAAAATATTTAATTTAAGAAATTTAATATCTGACCTTAAATTTAAAAATAAGATAAGATATAATCAAATTTAAAAATAAAATAGATGATTAACCAAAAAGATAGATATTTACTATTTTTAAATTCAAATTACACTAATATCATGAATTAAATTAAAAAAATTAATTAATTTAATTATGATATTTAGAATTGAATTAGGAATAGTAAATGTTTAAATACAGAACTAAATAAAAAATCGGAAGTTAAATCCATGAAATAGCATGAAAAATCAAAGAAAAACAAAAAAAAAAACGCGAGCTGTACGGACGATATGTTGTGCATACACGTCCGCGCGCGCAGGGGAGTGCACAGCCGAGGTTTTTGGTGCAGGGAGGGTTCCAGCATGATTTCCACGCGCGGAACCCTGTTGCACGATTACTGATTTTTTTCGAAACTTCAAAAAATCATAACTAATTCAAATTAAATCAAAATTGAGTTCTGTAAAAAAGTAAATTGCTTAATTTTTTCCATAATATCCAATAAAAATAATTCCAGAAACAGATTTTCAATTATTTTTCACGAAAATTCACAAACATCAATCAATCATCAAATAACACTCAATAAAACATTATACTATCCAAAACATCAAACAATCGTTTTAAGTCCAAATTTCTTGCAAGAAAATCAATTACCATGGCTCTGAGGCCAGTTGTTGGAAATTATTTTACCAGGATCTTAGATGTACTCAGAAGTATGTTGATTAACACCCTAAATATGAACTTCTAAAACGATTATGAAATAAACACATATAAAGCATTAGAAACCTTACATTGGGTGCAGCAGAATTAAATGTCTCCTTCCGTTCAGATCTCTAACCCTTGTATCCTTTCTGTCGCAGAGTATTATCAAGATCTGAACCTGGATCTCTTTCACTCATTCTTTAGTGCTGAAACTCCTTCTTGTTGAATGTCTTTCTTCACGATCTTCCTCACTATGAATGAGGTATCACTTGCTGTGTGTGGGCACTACTCTAACACTAAGTAATTTCAAAATTGAAGAAGGAAGAAAGAGAAGAAGGTGGCGGCTAGGTATAGAGAGAGAAGGCTCAGGTTTTTCTCTGAAGGAAATTAGAAGTAAAAGTGTAATTTTCCTAAAGCCTTCACTATCTATTTATAGCATTCCACTAGGGTTAGGTTTGAATTATTTGGCATTAAAATAATGAAATATCAGATGATAAATCCTATAAAAGTGGCCGGCCCTATACAATATGGATTTGGGCCTCACTTTTTGCAATTTTGCAGTTTTATCATTTTTGCATCTAATTTTCTCAAAAACGCTAATTTTCAAATTCAACCATTTAAATCCCAATTGTAACTATTTAATAACTATAAATAATTATTAAATAATATTGTCATTTATCATATTTATTAATTGAACCATACAAAGTATCATAATCAACAAATATGCCCCTAAAACTCTTTTTTTACAATTTCGCCCTTACTTAGTGAAAAATTCACAAATAGACATAGTCTAAATTGAGAATTATAATTGATTAATCAAAACCAATTATATGAGTCTTACAAGCAATATTATCTCAACTAGTGGGGGGACCATGGGTCTATATAACCGAGCTTCCAATAAGCAGATGAAGTATTTATTACCTAAATTCACCGACTTATTAATTCTTCGTTGAATCCACGTGTAGAACTTAGAATTGCACTCTCAGTATATAGAATGCTCTATATGTTCCACCATATAGACACATCATTAGTTATCCATTGTTATAATCCTAATTTGATCAATGATCCTCTATATGAATGATCTACACTGTAAAGGGATTAGATTACCGTTACACCCTACTATGTATTTTATCCTTAAAACACTTGACCCCGTATAAATGATATTTCAGCTTATGTGAAATGAGTACTCCACCATTTATTTTTGTTTGGTCAAGCTCGAAGGAGATCATCCTTTTCTTACTATTCGCAGATAGAAGCTATAGATTCTATGTTTATGTTAGCGCTCCCACGCAATTGCGCTACCGTGTTCCCAAAATGTACGTATCACCCTGACCCAAAAGTAGGCTTAACTAACAAATCAAAGAACACGAATAGCCTCTCGAGATTAAGCCTAATCATAATAGGATTAAGATCATTTGATCTGAAATCAACTAGGCGATATTGAGATGAATAGATATTACGGTAAGTTTAATAAATCTAAGTCAAAGTTCAATATCGGTCCCTTCCGATGCATACTCCATGCATCCAACCTGAGCTTTACTTTAACCAATGTTCTTGAAAGAACATAGCATTTCTCCAAATGCAAGTAAACTCTGCTGTAGATTATCATATCAGTAAAACCATGTGTCTGATAAATCTAGGAAACTTTATTCACATAGTCATGTTTACTTTCCAATGTGTTGACAACACAATAAATAGGATCAAGTATGTGAAAAGGGTTTCAGATGAATTCATACATTATGTACACATAATCATGAAATAAATCATGTGAACCATGCAACATTAAATGTTATTTCTGATCTATATTAATAAGTAAATCTGATTATATTGAAATGAGTTTTATTTAGGGCATTAAACCCAACAGAAGATACAAGGATAACCGATATATAGTTCTTTAATATCTAACATATAGATCACTTTCATAAATGGTGGTCGAGATAGCCAATAAAATGGTGGCCAGAACCATGATCGATAATGGAGCCTCTTCCAACGTTTTGTTCAAGGCTGCTTACAAAAAGATGGGACTCTAACTCAAGGATCTAACCCCATGCCTCCAGCCTGTCTATGGTTTCTCCGGTCAAGGAGTTCCACCTCTAGGACAAATTCGTCTACCCCTCACTGTTGGACAAGCTCCAACGAGCATGACTATCATGGCACAGTTTCTAATTTTGGATGTTCCTTCAGCTTTTAACGTAATGCTTGGTCGGCCGGCCTTGTATGACTTAAAGACTATCACATCAATATTTCACTCGTGCCTGAAGTTCCCAACAAAGAATAAGGTAGGGTGTCTGAGAGGAAACCAGCAGTCGGCACGGGAGTGTTATAACCTTGTAGTGGCAAAGGCTAAGAAGGAAGTATCCTCCAGCCTGAGCACAGACAAGGGAAAAAACATTCCCAAGTAGGGAACTTCCCAAGGCGGGGATGAAGATGTGGATCCTCGACTTGGGGATCCAAGCAGCAATGTTGGACCTGTAGAAGAATTAGAAGAGATCGAAATCAATCCAGATATCCCGACCAGAAAGCTAAAGATCGGAAAAGATTTGTTGCTCGAAGTAAAACCAGAATTGATAAAATTTCTGAGAGCAAACCTAGACGTTTTTGCCTAGTCACATGCAAATATGGTCAGAATCGATCCTTCTATCATTTCACATGTTCTGAATATCGATCCCAATTTCCGGCCAGTTCAACAAAAACGAAGGTTGTTGAACAAAGAACTAGCAGTAGCCCTGAATGATGAAGTTGAAAAGCTGCGCAACAACAACTTCATAATCGAAGCTTTTACCAGGCTTGGGTCGCGAATCCCGTACTAGTGCCCAAGTCGAAAAAGAAATGGTGAGTCTGTATTGATTTCATAGACCTCAACAAGGCGTGCCCGAAAGACTGTTTCCACTTCCAAGAATCGATCAGCTTGTAGATGCAACAACAGGGCACGAAATATTATGCTTCATGGACGCTTACTCAGGCTACAATCAAATCAAATTGCATCCATAAGAACAAGAACATACAAGTTTTCGAAGAGATATGGGTCTCTATTGCTAAAAAGTCATGCCGTTTGGTCTAAAAAACGCTAGGGCTACGTACAAAAGATTGGTAAACAAAATGTTTAAACATTAGATCGGGCGAAATATTTAGGTATACGTGGATGATATTCTCGTAAAATCCAGAAAGGCTAGGGGGCAAATAGACGACCTGGACGAAGGCTTCATCGTCAATGCTCGAGGAATTGAAGCTAATCCAGAAAAGTGTCAAGCCCTCCTAGATATGAACTCGCCAACAAAAACAAAAGAAGTGCAAAGTTTAACTGGTTGGATCGTCGGGCTCAACAGATTCGTTTCAAAGTCAACACACAAGTGTGTCCCATTCTTAAACATCCTGCGAGGAAACAAGCAGTTCGAGTGGACAGAGGAATGTGAAAAAGCTTTCCAAGGGCTAAAGGCACAACTTGGAAAACCTCCCGTACTCTCAAAAGCTCTAGACAGCGAGGAACTGGGAATATACTTAGTTGTTACGGAACATGTCGTTAGTGCCGTGCCAATTAGAGAAGAGAATGATCTACAGCACCCAGTCTATTACATCAGTAAAAGACTCATTGAGGCCGAGGGCCGATATCCGTTATTAGAAAAACTCGCTTACTGCCTCATTTTAGCAATAAGGAAGTTGAGGCCTTATTTCCAAGCTCATCCTGTTCGGGTGTATACCGACCAACCACTACGCCAAATACTGCAAAAACCAAATGCTTCTGGACGGCTACTCAAGTGAGCAGTAGAATTGGGTCAGTGCGAAATCACTTTCCAACCCCGAACAACAATCAAAGGCCAAGCCTTGGCAAACTTTGTGGTAGAATGCACAAGCAAAAAAGAAAGCATACTAGAAAGCAACCCCGAGCCGCTACAAATACCTCATCAAAGTCACAATGAGGACAAACCGACCTGGAAACTACATGTGGATGGGTCGGCTACAGATCAACTATCTGGTGCAGGAATTGCCCTTGTCACATCTGGGGGCAACACTTGCACGCTCCAGACAAGTTTGGATTAAAAGCATATAACAACAAAGCTGAGTACGAAGCTCTAATCGCTAGGCTAAGACTAGCCCAGGAGTTGAAGGCCGAACACATCGAAATCTGTAGTGATTCACAGCTGGTGGTAAATCATGTATCTGGAGAATATGAAGCTCGGGGAGAAAAGATGATAGCATATCTAAGCAAAATACATGATTTGCTCGCACAATTCAAAAGCTATGGTCTAAGACAAATTCCAAGAGATGAAAATACAACTGCAGACGCGTTAGCTCGATTGGCAAACAGCAATGTGAGTGACAAGGAAAACTTGGTTCCTATCCAATTCCTCGAAGAGCCTAGCATCACTGGCAGAGAAGAAATCAAAATGATTGATACATCCCCAAACTGGATGACACCAATAGCGGCCTACCTTGAGTCTGGGAAACTCTCAGATAACCGAAATGAAGCTCGGAAAATGAGAAGGAAAGTTGCACGGTACATCATAGTAGAAGGAGTCATGTACAGAAGAGGATTCTGGATGCCATTGCTCAGATGTGTCACTTAAGAAGAAGCTGCACAGCTCCTATCCGAAGTACACGACGGATTCTGTGGAAATCATGGCGCCGGACAAAGCTTATCCAAGAAAATTCTAAGGCAAGGTTACTTCTGGCCGACAATCATTGAAGATTCAAAAGCCTATGTTAAGAAGTGTGAAAAATGCCAGAGATTTTCAAAGATACCAAGAGCTCCACCTAACGAGTTAACAGTGATGCAAAGTCCGTGGCCCTTTGCCATTTGGGGGATTAACCTGATTGGACAATTACCTAAAGGTAAAGGTGGAGTGCAGTACGTAGTGGTAGTGGTTGATGACTTTACTAAGTGGACTGAGCCCGAACCACTCGCAACCATCACATCAAAGAAAGTTCAAGACTTTATTGTGAAGGACCTAATATGCTGGTCAATGGCAAGCAGTTCGACAACCAATCCTTTACTGATTTCTGTGCAAACCATGGTATCATCAAAAATTTCTCCGCAGTGGCGCATCCTCAGGAAAACGGTCAAGTTAAGGCAGTCAACAAAACCTTCAAGGATACACTAAAGAAAAAACTTGAAGATGCCAAAGGCAACTGGCCAGAAGAGCTTCCTGAAGTCTTATGAACCTATGCTGCTCGTCGAACTCGAGCCACCTTCCCACAGAAGACTGACTTACGATCAAGGTACCAATCACATACTTCTTGCAGAATCACTTGATGAAATCGAAGAAAAACGAGCAACTGTAAACTTAAAGTTGATGGTCCATCAACAAAAATAGCTTGGTATTTCAACAAACAAGTAAAGGCTCAGAAATTCTTCGTGGGAGATATGGTCTTGAGATGGGTATTCCTAAACACCAAAGACAGTACGCCAGGTGTTCTTGGACCTAACTGGGAAGGGCCATATCAAGTGGTCGAAGTTCTCGACTTCAGAGCATACAAGCTAGGTAAGTATGACGAAAAAATGCAACTCATTCTAGTAGCAAAATACTGGAATGGAGAACATTTAAGAAAATACTACCAATAAAGTACCAGGTCGGATGACCACTTTAAGTACTAAATGAACATTTGCTTTTAAGTGAATGGCCTTCTGGGCGGACTATGCTCAAAGGTTTCGATAAAATCAACAGAGTACTCAGGTCGAGTGACCACTTTAAAGTACAGTTTCTTATGTCTGTAATTTGTTTTATTTCATGTTAAGCTAAAAGATCAGATTAGATCAAATAGCTCTGATGTAAGTTACTACGGTAACAAATACACTTTTCGATCAATAAATGGATAAAGATAGTTATTTCAAAATTCAATTGATTCGAAATTATCATCATGTTTCTACTTTACCATACAATGCGTACAAAAGGTTTGGTCAAACCCAAAACACAGAACAGATAAATAATATATTTATAAAGGACAAGTGACCAAGAGTCATACGTCTGCTCGGTCACTTGGGGGGCACCTATACATGTACAAAGAATGAAATTCATTAAGGATAACAAAAGCACGTAATACCGGGATTAAAAGATGCCCGGTCAGCCTGTTGTCCAAAAAATGAAAAATAATTCCAAGTTTAAGGACTGCTTGGCCGGTCATGATGTCTTAGAAAAGGCCCTGAGGCCGAATAAGATATATAAAATAAACCGATAAAAAGAGAAGTGTTTAAGCAGCTAGAGTCCCAGGCTCTTGGTTCGGTTCTTCTGGGCCAACCGAAGCAGGAGGATCTGTTGTTTGAATAGGAGGTGCATCAGTTGTCTTATCGAAGGTTGAAGTAGCTGCCTCAGTTTTGCCATAAGCCACTTGGGACGCGTAGAACTCAAGGTACATGTCCTTAGCATCGCCCAAGTAGTCGAAATTGGCCTGAGGATTAGCCTTCCAAAAATCAAAGAAGAGCTCGAGACCAGCAGTCTCCAAGGCATTGACCTTCTCCTTCAACCTGTCCACCTCAGCCGAAAGCTCCTCCTCCTTGCTTCCTTTTCCTCCTTCATCTGATGAGGAACTGCTCAAAGGGAAGTCCTCTTGTTCTGAAGACTGTTTACCTCAGCAGATAAGGTCTCGATGGTCTCCTCAAAACGGTCAGGAACCTCGAGATCCTTAGTCAGCACAGTGATTTTCTTCTGAGTGGCACACAACTTCTTCTTGGCTTCACCCAATTCCAACTGAACAGCTCCGACATTTGCCCTGGCTTCTTTAACATCCTTCCTTGCAAAGTCAACCTCCACCCTCAGGGTGTCGGACAGAGCCGTGTTCTTGGAAGCAGCAGACTTAGCCTGGGAGTAAGTGTAAGCCAACTTCTTACCGGCTTGCACAAGGAAAAAACTTTAGCATTTGAGCTAAATATGGAAGATTAAAGGGAAGTATTAAGAAAGACTTACCCTGGCGAACACTTTTAAGACTCCGCCCACCAGCAATTCCAAAGAAGAGTCATTGTCAGCACCAGCCAGTTGCTCACTGACCTAAGGAACCAGTCGGTTCATATAATGGGCCTATTCTAAGGAAAAGACGCCTACCAGGGAAGTCATTGATCTTTCTGAGGACCTGACAGTTGCAAACCCCTCTACTCCAAAAGGTGCAAAGTCTAAGGAGTCTTGAGGAGGGAGTTTGGATAGGTCTGACCAATCGAGAGGTGGGTCTGAGCTGGTGCAGACCCCTACTCCACCTTTGCCAGTGCTTACAGAGGCCAAGAAAGGCAAGGAGATGCTCGCCCACTATATGAACCTGTTGGTTCCTGAGATTAGTGAGCAATTGGCCGGTGCTGACAATGACTCTTCTCTGGAGCTACTGATGGGAGGAGTCTTAAAGGAATTCACAAGGGTAAGTCTTTCTTAACAATTTCCTTTAATCTTCTTTACTTGGCTCAAATACTAAAGTTTCTTCTCTGTGCAGGCCGGTCTGAAGTTGCCTTACACATACTTCTGGGCTAGGTCTGCTACTTCCAAGAACGCGGCTTTGTCCAACACCATGATGGCGGAGGTGGACTTGCCACGAAGGATGCTGATGATGCCACAACGGAACTCTGAGCTGTTTGGATGGAGTTGGGTGAAGCCAACAAGAAGCTTTTTACCGCCCAGAAGAAAATAACTGAGCCGACTAAGGATCTTGAGGCTTCGGACCGATTTGAGGAGACCATCGAGACTTTATCTGCTGAAGTGAACCGCCTTCAAGATGAAAGGACATCTCTTCGAGCGGTCCTTCATCGAGTGGAGGAGGAGATGAAGTGTAAGGAGGAGGAGCTTACGGTCGAGGTGACGAGCCTGGGAGAGAAAGTTCATGCCTTGGAGACAGCCGATCTTGATCTCTTTTATGACTTTTGGAAGGCTAATCCTCAAGCAAACTTCGACTACTTGGGTGAAGCCAAGGACATGTACCTTGAGTTCTGTGCTTCCCAAGTGGCTTATGATGAGACCGAGGTGGCTGCTTCTACCTCCGGCCAGAATGCTGATGTACATACCGTTCAAATAGCAGATCCTCCAACTCCTACAGGCCCAGAAGACCCGAACCAAGAGCATGGGACTCCAGCTGTTTAAATACTTCTTCTTTTATCCTTTTATTTTTACATTATGTTATTCGGCCATAAGGCCTTTTTTAAGACATCATGACCGACCAAGCGGTCTTTAAACTTGGAATTATTTTTCATTGTGTAGACAACAGGCTGACCGGGTAGCTTTTAATCTCGGTATTACGTGCTTTTGTTATCTTTAATGAATTTCATTCTCTGTTTATAGTCATCGTGCAATTGTGACTGTTTTATTTTTACCAAATGCTTTGTACATGTATAGGTGCCCCCAAGTGACCGAGCAGACTTATGACTCTTGGTCACTTGTTTCTTACAAGTATATTTTTTATCTGTTCGGTGCTTTGGGTTTGACCAAACCTTTTGTACGCACTGGATGGTAAATTAGAAACATGCTGATAATTTCGACTCAATTTGAATTTTTAAATAACTATCTTTATTCATTTATTGATCAAAAAATGTGTTTGTTACTGTATTAACTTACATCAGAGCTATTTGATCTAATATGATATTTTAGCCTAACACAAAATAAAACAAATTGCAGAAATAGGAATTGTACTTTAAATGGTGGTCATCTGACCTGAGTACTTTTTTCCTCTTATCGAAACCTTTGGGCGTAGTCCGCCCAGTAGGCCATTCACTTAAGAGCAAATGTTCATGCAGTACTTAGCGTGGTCATCCAACCTGGTACTTTATTGGTAGTATTTTCTTAAATGTTCCCCAGTCCAATATCGTGGTACTAGAATGAGTTGCATTTTTTCATCATACTTACCTAATTTGTGTGCTCCGGATTCAAGAACTTTGACCACTTGATATGGTCCCTCCCAGTTACGTCCAAGTACACCTGCTGTACTGTCTTTGGTGTTTAAGAATACCTTTCTTAGGACCATATCTCCCACGAAGAATTTCTGAGCCTTCACTTGTTTGTTGAAATATCGAGCTACATTTTTTTTGATGGGCCATCAATTTCAAGTTTGTAGTGGCTCATCTTGCCTCGATTTCATCATTTGATTCGGCCAGGAGTACATGATTGGTATCTTGGTTGTACATCAATCTTCTGTGGGTTGGTGGCTCGAGTTCTATAGGCGGCATAGCTTCATATCCGTATGCCATAGCGAATGGTGTCTGTTCGGTTGCCATTTTCTCAGTTGTTCGATATGACCATAGAACTTCAGGAAGCTCTTCTGGCCAATTTCCTTTGGCATCTTCAAGTTTTTGCTTCAGTGTATCCTTCAAGGTCTTGTTGACTGCTTCAACTTGACCATTCGCTTGAGGATGTGCCACTGCAAAGAAAGTTTTGATGATACCATGGTTCGCAAAAAAGTAAGTGAAGGATTTGTTGTTGAACTGCTTTCCATTGTCTGAAACTATCTTGTACGGCAGTTCGAACCGGCTGATTATGTTCTTCACAATAAAGTCTTGAACTTTCTTTGATGTAATGGTTGGGAGTGGTTCGACTTCTATCCACTTTGTGAAGTAATCAACCACTACAACTGCATATTGCACTCTTCCTTTGCCTTTGGGTAATTGTCCGATTAGGTAAATTCCCCAAATGGCAAAGGGCCACGGACTTTGCATCTGAGTCAACTCGTTAGGTGGAGCTCGAGGTATCTTTGAAAATCTCTAGCATTTGTCACATTTCTTAACATAGGCTTTTGAATCTTCAATCTTCGTTGGTGAGAAGTAACCTTGCCTTAGAATTTTCTTAGATAAACTTTGCCCGGCGGCATGATTTCCACAAAATCTGTCGTGCACTTCAGATAGGAGTCGTGCAGCTTCTTCTTGAGTAACACATCTGAGCAATGGCATTGAGAATCCTCTTCTGTACATAATTCCCTCTACTATGATATACCGTGCACCTTTCGTTCTCATTTTTCGAGCTTCATTCCAATTATCTAGGAGTTTCCTAGAGTCGAGGTAGGCTGCTATTGGTGTCATCCAGTTTGGGGAAGTATCAATCATTTCAATTTCTTCTGTGTCAGTGATGATAGGCTCTTCGAGGAACTGAATAGGAACCAAGTTTGTCGTGTCACTTACATTGCTGCTTGCCATTCGAGCTAACGCATATGCAGTTGTGTTTTCTTCCCTTGGAATTTGTCTGAGACTGTAACTTTTGAATTGCACGAGCAGATCATGTATTTTGCTCAAATATGCTATCATGTTTTCTCTCCGATCCTCGTATTTTCCGTGTTATCCCAATTTTTTCACTCTAACGTGGCATCACACCAATGGTGACAAGTGGAGTCTACTAGGAACATCTGCTTGGGAAGCACAGTTTGAGCAGGATGCCTCACTGGCATGCCCAGAGCAAAGTATTCAGTAATTCGTACAGAATGACCAAACACTGAGAGAATTAAACTTTTGCATCGTGAGTCATCAGCACAATCCGTATAACTCAGGGATCAATTTACGTGGATATGGCATACACACGATCCCGCTATCAGTGTATTCATCCTCAATCCCACGATCCTTGCATTGAGCATTGATCCCACGATCTTTCTATTTATACGGATTATAACGAGAGGGGAAACTTTTCCTCCCCAAGCTTACTTGCCCTATAAATAGTGATACATGTTCACTAATCAAAAGACCGGTCGAAAAGCAGTTGAGCTAAGACTATACCCTAAATATATTATCTAATAATTATATATTCAGAGATACTGTTGTAAGAGCTATAAGAAAAGGAATCTTTCTCCTTGATCTTAAGTCAATACAAGCAACGAGGATTAGGCTATTACCGAACGGATGAGGGTTGAACCTCTATAAAATTCCTATGTCTTTTTATTTCTTTATCACATATTTGTTATTATAAATCATTTATCGCTTATAAAATAGACTCGTTGTCATTGGCTAAAAGTGAGGTCAACATTTTTGTGCTTTCATTGAGAGCAGGATCACAAATTGCTCTTTATTCAACATCCGATCGCCAATACGATGGTGCAAACTCGTAGAGGCCTGACTGATCCAACAAATTCACAGGAAACACGAGGGTTCCGCCTGCTGTTAATCATAGACAATTGCCAAGCATGGCGAATGGTGAAGCAGTTCTTATAGGTGAAATTGCGCCTGGTGTGTAAGAGACTGGGAATAACAGTTCCGCACTCAACCAGGGCGTACATAACACAACTGTTTCTCCTGGAACCAACGCCTAGATGACTATCGGAGATGCCACTTTATTAAAAAATCTCTGTGCAGCGCTCGGACTCATGCATGGTCATAATAATACCCTACATCATGATCAAGACGAACTACGCGCTGGAGTAAATCTTGCGTTTGACAAACAAAGGCGCATGTTCGTCGAATGGAGAGATAGAGAGATGGAGGCATTAAGGGTTCACCATGTAGAGATCGAAGATCGCAGTCGGTAAGCTACCGTGCTGATACGAAGAGCCTACCAAATTGTAGGTCGACAATCGCCGAATGTTATTCCCCTGGGAGAAACGGACGAGGATCCAACGATGAATACTTCTCAGACTGCAAATGGTCAGCCGCCCAATCCCCGATCACGAGTTCCACTCGTGGGCCCAGCGGTAGGCGAGCAGACCTTATCTGGTAATTTGTCGGGAGAAGTCATACCTGATGGTTCCAACCAGATCAGTGGTGCCATTCCACCTGTCAACCAAGCGAATTAACCGCTAAGGTAGCCAAGCGCTTCTTTGTTCGAAAGGTTAGGGACAACCCATGACCTAAGAAATGATCTAAACAGAATGAGGGGAATAGACAATCAGAATCTTACGACAATCGTGCAGCCCGAAGCCCGTACTCGCTCAAAAAGATGCTGACGTAATTCAAATTGGCCAGAATCCGAAGCAGGTCAGCCCAGCCGTACAGGCCCAGCTAGACGAACTGAAAAATATGTTTCACGACATTGTTGGACAAAGAAATAGTGATCTTGAGCTAGAACGAGCACGCAGAACTCCTTTCTCACCTAAGATCAATCTCCTGCTACTGCCCCACAAGTTAAAAATGTCGACGTGGAAGATGTACACGGGGAGAGAAGATCCCCTTTCCCATCTCAAGTACTTTGAAATTTAAATTGATTTGCAAGGGGTACGAGGAGATGTAAGTTGCAGAATTTTCCCTGCCACTCTGTCAAAAGCCGCTCAGCAATGGTATTTCAAGTTGGCTCCTGGAAAGTTTAGTTCATGGAAAACCTTCTCTTTGAAATTCCATACCCAATTCTTCTCCTCGCGCCAACTCCCATTGCATTTGGGAGACTTGGTCGAAGTTAAGCAACGACCAGGCGAGCCACTCCGGGCATACATCAGCAGATTCATGACGAAGGCGACCAAAGTTTCACGGGTAACTGAGGATGGAAAGTTATCCGCAATACTGGGGGGCATAGAAGTCCTCGATGAACTCTGGAAGGATATAAAGAATAACGGACTAGTAGACTCAAGGAGTGATTTCCTTGATCGGGGCGAAGGCTTCATAAAGCTCGAAGAAGCTATTCAACGAGCGAAAGGTGAACAAAAGCCTGGCAAGTCAAAGGCTCCTTCCATTGGAACATCTGCCCAAATTCCCAATACCCAAACATTTCAAGCTTAGGTGGTAAGCGCTCCAGTAACCACCATAAGCAAGGGACTGGAAGAAAGGAAAGTTTACTAGCAAATGCGAACAAGCTCCCCGGGAGAATCATGCCAAATACACTTCATTCACTATTCTAACTGAAGATATAGAAAGTGTATACATGGCAACTCAGTCGCTGGCCCCGTATAAGAAGGCCAGGCCCATGAAGATAGATGCCAACAAAAGGGACATGACAAAATTTTATCGGTTCCACGTAGACTACGGTCACGACACTAAAGAATGATACAACTTGAAGTGGGAATTTGAATTCCTAATAAGGAAAAACAATCCGCAACTACAAAACTATGTTAAGACCGACCAAGGTCAGAGGAACGACAACAACCAAGATTTGCTACCTCCACTAGTAGATGGACATTTGCAAGTCATTGTTGGAGGCCCTCACATTGTTTGAGATTCGGGCAAAGCTCGGGATTGGTATTCCCGAACAGTGCAACACAAGCAAGAAGAAGTCATCCTGGCCGTGGAAGAAAGAAAGACCAAAGTTCCACGAGCAGGAGAGCCAACCATAACATTCAACGATGAAGACGCTGTCAAAATTAGATTTCTGCACAACGACCCGCTGGTTGTGGAAGTCCAGATAGCCAATAAAATGGTGGCCAGAACAATGATCGATAATGGAGCCTCTTCCAACGTTTTGTTCAAGACTGCTTATGAAAAGATTACACGATCTAACCCCATGCCTCCAGCCTGTCTATGGTTTCTCCGGTCAAGGAGTTCCACCTCTAGAACAAATTTGTCTACCCTGTTGGACAAGCTCCGACGAGCATGACTATCATGGCACCGTTTCTAATATTGGATGTTCCTTCAGCTTTCAACGTAATGCTTGGTCGGCCGGCCTTGTATGACTTAAAGGTTGTCACATCAATATTTCACTCGTGCTTGAAGTTCCCAACAAAGAATAAGGTAGGGTGTCTGAGAGGAAACCAGCAATCGGTAGGGGAGTGTTATAATCTTGCAGTGGCCAAGGCTAAGAAGGAAGTATCCTCCAGCTTGAGCACAGCAAAAGGAAAAAACATTCCCAAGTAGGGAACTTCCCAAGGCGGGGATGAAGATGTGGATCCTCGACTTGGGCGCCCAAGCAGCAATGTTGGACCTGTAGAAGAATTAAAAGAGATCGAAATCGATCCAGATATCCCGACCAGAAAGCTAAAGATCGAAAAAGATTTGTTGCTCGAAGTAAAATCAGAATTGATAAAATTTCTGAGAGCAAACCTAGATGTTATTGCGTGGTCACATGTGGATATGGTCAGAATCGATCCTTCTATCATTTCACATATTTCGAATAATGATCCCAACTTCCAGCTAGTTCAAAAAAAATGAAGGTTGTTGAACAAAGAACTAGCAGTAGCTTTGAAGGATGAAGTTGAAAAGCTGCGCAACAACAACTTCATAATTGAAGCTTTTACCTGGCTTGGGTCGCGAATCCCGTACTAGTGCCCAAGCCGAACAAGAAATGGTGAGTCTGTATTGATTTCACAGACCTCAACAAGGCGTGCCCGAAAGACTGTTTCCACTTCCAAGAATCGATCAGCTTGTAGATGCAACAACAGGGCACGACATATTATCCTTCATGGACGCTTACTCAGGCTACAATCAAATCAAAATGAATCCACAAGAACAAGAACATACAACTTTCCTAACAGATATGGGTCCCTATTGCTACAAAGTCATGTCGTTTGGTCTAAAAAACGCTGGGGCTACGTACATAAGATTGGTAAACAAAATGTTTAAAGATTAGATCGGGCGAAATATGGAGGTATACGTAGATGATATGCTCGTAAAATCCAGAAAGGATAGGGGGCAAATAGACGACCTGGACGAATGCTTCAAAGTCCTCTGAAAATAAAACATGAAACTAAATCCCTTAAAGTGTTCCTTCGGAGTCACCTCGAGAAAGCTTCTAGGCTTCATCGTCAATGCTCGAGGAATTGAAGATAATCCAGAAAAGATTCAAGCCCTCTTAGATATGAACTCGCCAACAAAAACCAAATAAGTGCAAAGCTTAACTGGTTGGATCGTCGCGCTCAACGAATTCATTTCATAGTCAACAGAAAAGTGTGTCCCATTCTTAAACATCCTGCGAGGAAACAAGCAGTTCGAGTGGACAGAGGAATGTGAAAAAGCTTTCCAAGGGCTAAAGGCACAACTTGGAAAACCTCCCGTACTCTCAAAACCTCTAGACGGCGAGGAACTGCGAATATACTTAGTTGTTACAGAACATTTCGTGAGTGCCGTGCCAATTAGAGAAGAGAATGATCTACAACACCCAGTCTATTACATCAGTAAAAGACTCATTAAGGCAGAGGGCCGATATTCGTTATTAGAAAAACTCGCTTACTGCCTCATTTTAGCAATAAGGAAGTTGAGGCCTTATTTCCAAGCTCATCCTATTCGGGTGTATACCGACCAACCACTACGCCAAATACTACAAAAACAAAATGCTTCTGGACGACTACTCAAGTGGGCAGTAGAATTGGGTCAGTGCGAAATCACTTTCCAACCCCGAACAACAATCAAAGGCCAAGCCTTGGCAAACTTTGTGGTAGATTGCACAAGCAAAAAAGAAAGCATACTAGAAAGCAACCCCGAGCCGCTACAAATACCTCATCAAAGTCACAATGAGGACAAATCGACCTGGAAAATACATGTGGATGGGTCGGCTACAAATCAACTATCTGGTGCAGGAATTGCCCTTGTCACACCTGGGGGGCAACACCTGCACGCTCCAGTCAAGTTCGAATTAAAATCATCTAATAACAAAGCCGAGTACGAAGCTCTAATCGCTAGGCTAAGACTAGCCCAGGAGATGAAGGCCGAACACATCGAAATCTGTAGTGATTCACAGCTAGTGGTAAATCATGTATCTAGAGAATATGAAGCTCGGGGAGAAAAGATGATAGCATATCTGAGCAAAATACATGATTTGCTCGCACAATTCAAAAGCTATGGTCTTAGACAAATTCCAAGAGAAGAAAATACAAATGCAGACGTGTGAGCTCGATTGGCAAGCAGCAATGTGAGTGACAAGGCAAACTTGGTTCCTATCCAATTCCTCGAAGAGCCTAGCATCACTTGCACGGAAGAAATCGAAATGATTGATACATCCCCAAACTGGATGACACCAATAGCGGCCTACCTTGAGTCTGGGAACTATCAGATAACCGAAATGAAGCTCGGAAAATGAGAAGGAAAGTTGCACGGTACATCATAGTAGAACGAGTCATGTACAGAAGAGGATTATCGATGCCATTGCTCAGATGTTTCACTCAATAAGAAGCTGCACAACTCCTATCCGAAGTACACGACAGATTCTATGGAAATCATGGCACCGGACAAAGCTTACCCAAGAAAATTCTAAGGCAAGGTTACTTCTGGCCGACAAGATTTAAGATTCAAAAGCCTATGTTAAGAAGTGTGACAAATGCCTGAGATTTTCAAAGATACCAAGACCTCAACCCAACGAGTTAACACTGATGCAAAGTTCGTGGCCCTTTGCCATTTGGGGGATTGACCTGATCGGACAATTACCTAAAGGTAAAGGTGGAGTGCAGTATGTAGTGGTAGTGGTTGATTACTTTACTAAGTGGACTGAGGCCGAACCACTCGCAACCATCACATCAAAGAAAGTTCAAGACTTTATTATGAAGAACATAATATGCCGGTCAATGGCAAGCATTTCGACAACCAATCCTTTACTGATTTCTATGCGAACCATGGTATCATCAAAAGTTTCTCCGCAGTGGTGCATCCTCAGGCAAACGGTCAAGTTGAGGCAGTCAACAAAACCTTCAAGGTTACACTAAAGAAAAAACTTGAATATGCCAAAGGAAACTAGCTAGAAGAGCTTCCTGAAGTCTTATGGTCATGCCGTACAACTGAAAAGACAGAAACTGGACAAACACCATTCGCAATGGCATACGGTTATGAAGCTATGGTGCCCGTCGAAATCGAACCACCTTCCCACAGAAGACTGACATACGATCAAGGTACCAATCACATACTCCTTGCAGAATCACTTGATGAAATCGAAGAAAACCGAGCAGCTGTAAACTTAAAGTTGATGGTCCATCAACAAAAAGTAGCTCGGTATTTCAACAAACAAGTGAATGCTCAGAAATTCTTCATGGGAGATATGGTCTTGAGAAGGGTATTCCTAAACACCAAAGGAAGTACGGCAGGTGTACTTGGAGCTAACTGGGATGGACCATATCAAGTGGTCGAAGTTCTCAACTTCAGAGCATACAAGCTAGGTAAGTATGACGAAAAAATGCAACTCATTCTAGTAGCAAAATACTGGAATGGAGAAAATTTAAGAAAATACTACCAATAAAGTACCAAGTCGGATGACCACTTTAAGTACTAAATGAACATTTGCTTTTAAGTGAATGGCCTTCTGGGCGGACTATGCTCAAAGGTTTCGATAAAATCAATTGAGTACTCAGGTCAGATGACCACTTTAAAGTACAGTTTCTTATGTCTGTAATTTGTTTTATTTCATGTTAAGCTAAAAGATCAGATTAGATGAAATAGCTCTGATGTAAGTTGCTACGGTAACAAATACACTTTTCGATCAATAAATGGATAAAGATAGTTATTTCAAAATTCAATTGAGTCGAAATTATCAGCATGTTTCTAATTTACCATACAATGCGTACAAAAGGTTTGGTCAAACCCAAAACACCGAACAGATAAATAATATATTTGTAAAGGACAAGTGACCAAGAGTCATACGTCTGCTCGGTCACTTGGGGGGCACCTATACACGTACAAAGAATGAAATTCATTAAGGATAACAAAAGCACGTAATAGTGGGATTAAAAGCTTCCCGGTCAGCCTGTTGTCCAAAAAATGAAAAATAATTCCAAGTTTAAAGACTGCTTGGCCAGTCATGATGTCTTAGAAAAGGCCCTGAGGCCGAATAAGATATATAAAATAAACTGATAAAAAGAGAAGTGTTTAAGCAGCTAGAGTCCCAGGCTCTTGGTTCGGTTCTTCTGGGCCAACTGGAACATGAGGATCTGCTGTTTGAATAGGAGGTGTATCAGTAGTATGACTGGAGGTTGAAGTAGCTGCCTCAGTTTGTCCATAAGCCACTTGGGACGCGCAGACTTAAGGTACATGTCCTTAGCATCGCCCAAGTAGTCAAAATTGGCCTGAGGATTAACCTTCCAAAAATCAAAGAAGAGCTTGAGACCAGCTGTCTCCAAGGCATTGACCTTCTCCTTCAACCTGTCCACCTCAACTGAAAGCTCCTCCTCCTTGCTTCCTTTTCCTCCTTCATCCGATGAAGAACTGCTGGAAGGGAAGTCCTCTCGTTCTGAGGACTGTTTACATCAGCAGATAAGGTCTCGATGGTCTCCTCAAAATGGTCAACAACCTCGAGATCCTTAGTCAGCACAGTGATTTTCTTTTGAGCGGCAAACAACTTCTTGTTGTCTTCACCCAATTCCAACTGAACAACTCCGACTTTCACCCTGGCTTCTTCAGTATCCTTCCTAGCAAAGTCCACCTCCACCCTCAGGGTGTTGGACAGAGCCGTGTTCTTGGAAGCAGCAG
Organism: Cannabis sativa; assembly: GCF_029168945.1. Lineage (NCBI taxonomy): Eukaryota > Viridiplantae > Streptophyta > Magnoliopsida > Rosales > Cannabaceae > Cannabis > Cannabis sativa. The sequence continues at coordinate 43,358,338 of NC_083605.1, read as the reverse complement.
ACTTAGCCTGGGAGTAAGTGTAAGCCAACTTCTAACCAGCTTGCACAAGGAAAAAACTTTAGCATTTGAGCTAGGTATGGAAGAGTAAAGGGAAGTATTAAGAAAGACTTACCCTGGTGAACACTTTTAAGACTCCGCCCACCAGAAATTCCAAAGAAGAGTCATTGTCAGCACCAGCCAGTTGCTCACTGACCTCAGGAACCAGTCTGTTCATATAATGGGCCATCATCTCCTTGCCCATTTTGGCCTTTAGAAGCACCGACAACGGTGGAGTAAGTGCCCGCACCCTTTCAAGATCACTCCTGACAAGTTGAGACCCAACCTTCGATGGTGGAGACTCCTTAGACTTGACAACTTTGGGGTAGAGGGGTTTGCAGCAGTCAGCTCCTCAGAAAGATTAATAACCTCCCCAGTAGGCCTTTTTCCCTTAGTAGAGGACCCCTCACCGCCCTTAGACTTCTTGGCTGGAGGAGAGGCACTAGAGCTTCTGCCTATTCTCTTCCTCAGAGCGTCGAGCATCAGCCGAGACATGTCTGTACAGAACAAAAACAACATGGTTAGAAAACAGACATCAGAAACATAAGGTATGAAGGTCAAGAAGCTTAGAAACAAGATGAAGTAACATGCAAGGTGACTGCCCGAACAAGACTCAGAAGTCCATCATCACTTGACATCGATCTTATTTCAGACCTAACAGCTTTCCCTTTTCCAAACACGGGAGGGGATGACCGAACAGGTTAAATGGGCTCCCTTATGCGAATCGCATGTTTAGTAGGCCTTGGCCTGGGCGGTGCCAGGAGTTTCTTCTTCCTTTTCAGTGGAGTCACCTGCTCTTCTTCAGCCTCATCTTCAAGATTCAAGGGCTCCTGAGCATACTGCTTGGCCCTTGCACCACCCTTCAACTTAGCCTCGCCCTTTAGTTGAATCAACTCATCCTCCAAATGAGCCCGTTCGGTCTAGCCAGCACCAGATTTCCTCTTCTTCCCCGTTACGGACTTAAGAGTAAAGTCCTTAGGATAGAGCCCATACCTCACAAGATTATCCTCGGAAGTCAACTGAATAATATTTTGGTCTTCCCCCAGGAGTCGGGCAAGTTTTTGAGCTCTATCCCTAAGAGCAAGAGTGAGGGGAGGGTGGTGATATGTCGGAATCTGCTGAAACCGAGTGCGAGTGATGACCGTGCCATCCACCATGAAGTACTCATCAGCAAAGCGCCCAATCTTGCTGATGGTCGTATCGTTCGTGCCCGTCAACTACTTGAAGCCTGGTTGAGAGAAGTAGAAGTACCCCGACCTGCCTTGCTTGGTGGTGGACATCAAATCAAAGTACCAAGCAACCTTGTGGGAAGAGGGCATACCCCATTTTTGGGAGGTATAGAGGACGAAGAGGGCAGACAGATACTGGATGCCCTTAGGAGTGAACTGGGCCGGGCAGAGGCCGAAGAAGTATGCCACATTCTTATCGCTAGTTATCATGCTAGTGTAAATCCAGTGAACTGAAAAAGTAGGGAATTAAACTTTCGAACATATAATAATGATTATATTCCACTGTGCTGACAACACTATAATCATGAACAAATACGTATGTTATCATGCTTAATAGAATTTATAATCATGAAATAAATCATGTGAACCATGCAACATAAAATGTGATTTCTGATCTTTACTAATTAAATCTGATTATATTGAAATGGGTTTTATTTAGGGCACAAAACCCAACAAACTCCCACTTGCACTAATATAAAAACAAAAAGTGCATTTCAAATAATCTCAACACCTTGATATTCAAATCAAGTGTAGTATGTATTATACTCTCTCCTCGACCATTACATTTCCTTAATCAAAAAATTCTAGATATTGTGAAATTCCTCTCTATATGTCTACTCCTCTAAGGATACTGGATTCTTTACATTTGGCAACTACTTTTGCGTTAGTCAGTAGGTAACACTAGTAGTTAATAAATGTTGGAACAAATGCCAAAACTGTATAGAACTTTCCTTAGATTGAATAAGTATCTTTCTTGCAAGTTTAACATTCAGCCTCTCTGGTAGAATTAGAGACTTCAGATAGGTTTTTACACTTCTCCAAAGTACGGATTACTGAATACTTTGCTCTGGGCATGCCAGTGAGGCATCCTGCTCGGACTGTGGAAAAGAGGATCTTGTCTTCCAATGTACATCCTCAAAGTTGGCATTTTAAACTTGTGGGGCAACGCCAGGAGATTGATCTCAAAAGAGAAAGGGGTTCCACGTGCTCGGTCCAACTTGAGATTGTTTCTCTGTCCAGCCATGCCTTGGAACATATTCTTTATTTCGTCTAGTTGTGCCTGCATAGCTGGACTAAGCTGTTCGACATTTTGGCTGATTTGAGTCACGTCATTATCAATCTGAGCGAGAATTTGAGCACGGGTTTTGGGCTGCACGATCGGCGTGCCAAGCTGATCGTCTAATCTTGTCCTTTTGTTCAGATCGTTTCTGAGATCATGAGTCGTTCCCAGCCTATCGAATACAGAAGCGTCTGGCTGTCTCAATGATTGATTGGCTTGGTTAACAGGTGGACTGGCACCGTTAGCCTGGTCGAAATTATCAGGTATGACTTCTCCTGATGAATTACTAGACAAGGTCTGCCCACCTACTGCCCTTCCCACAGGCGGAACCTATGACCGGATATTTGGCGGCTGACCATTTATAGTCTGGGAAGTATTCATGGCTGGATCTTCGTCTGTTTCACCCAAAGGGATGACATTCGGGGGTTGCTGCCCTACAGTTTGGTAGGCTTTTTGTATCAGCACAGTAGCTGGCCGACTACAATTTTCAATCTCTGCATGATGAGCCCTTAATGCTTCCATCTCTTTGTCTCTACAATCGACAAACATGCGCCTCTACTCTTTGAACGCGAGATTTACCGCAGCACGGAGTTCCTCCTTGTCATGATGGAGGGAGTTAGTATGATCCTGCATGAGTCCAAGAGCAACACGGAGGTTTTGAATCTCAGTATCATCTCCAATGGTTGTTCGAATGTTGGTAGCAGGCGGAACGGCTGTGTTAAGAATGCCCTGGCTGGATGTTGAACTGGTATTCCCAATCTCTTGCACACCAGGTGCAATTTCATCCACACAAGTTTTCACACCATGACCCGGGTTTGACGGTGGCTCGTGATTAACAGCTGGCAGAACCCTTCTGTTTATTAGGTTCTGCTATGCAGGATCCAGCGCCTATGGATTTGCCGAATCAACCATGTCCCTACGAGTCTATACCACCATCATACTTGTGATTAAATTTAGAATGAAGAGCAATTCTTGATTCTGCTCTCAATGAAAGCACCAAAATGTTGACCTAACTTTTAGCCAACGACAGTGAGTCTAACTTAGTAAGCGACAAGTAGTTTATAACGATTGAAATATAAAGAAGCAATATAAAGACAAAGGAATTTTATAGAGGTTCAGCCCCGAGCAATTCGGTAATAGCCTAATCCTTGTTATTTGTATTAACTCAAGAACAAGGAGAAAGGTTCATTTTCTTATAGCTTTTACAACAGTATCTCTGAATAATAGTTCTTAGACAATGTCTCTCAAGTAAAATCTTTCGACCCTTTGCCCAGTGAACATTCATCACTATTTATAGGGCTATGAGCTTGGAGAGGAAGTATTTCCTTTCTCGTTATAATGGATATAAGAAGAAAGATTGCATAGTAAATATAGAATACATTGATCGTGGGATTTGGACACCTTGCCATATCTCTGTAATCTGATGACTCACGATGCGAAAGATGAATTCGCTAATTGTTGGTCGATCTGCGCGGATTGCTGATTGCTTTGCCTCGAGCATGCATATGATACTCGAAGTCGATTCCACGTGTCACAATCATTTGATGCCACGTCAGAGTGCAAAAATTGGGCTAACACCTTCCAATCTGGGAAGAGGGTCAAAGACGTATTGTACCCCTAGTGATCTTTCTTGCACAAAAACAACGTGCATGCGAGAGTCATCTTGAATTTTTATGTAACAAGCTTTGGCTTCCTAGAAGGAAGGATAAAGTTGTATAAAATTCAAGCTTATACTTTGCTTGAAAAGATCAGGGGGTGGAAGAGTCACTGGGAGTAAAGCAGACTTGAAGCGGTCCTTCCCTTCCGGGAAAGATGGTTGAAAGACGTACGTCACTCCCAATGATCTTCCACACACGAGGAGCAGGTTGGCGCGCATCTCTGGAGCCCGGGGAAAGTTTAAGAGGTGCATGGTTACAACCCTAGTGTTATCCCAATTTTTGCGCTCTGACGGGGCATCACACGATGGTGACACGTGGATTCAACTCTGGGCACCTACTCGCAAGACACAGGCCGAACAGGACACCACATACGTTTGCTCGGACGAAGTCCTCTTAACTGAGCAGTAAGCAATTCGTGCAACACACCAAGACTAAGCAAATTCAGCTTTTGTATCGTGAGTCATCAAAGAAATCCCTATAACTTTGGGATCTGATTACAGAGATATGTCAAGATATCCAAATCCCACGATTAGTGTATTCTTTATGTACTATGCAATCTTTCTACTTATATCAATTGTAACCAGAAGGGAAATACTTCCCTCCCAAGCTTATAGCCTTATAAATAGTGATTCATACTCACTGGGCAAAGGGTCGAAACATTTTGTCTAAGAAGTCATATTCAGAGATATAATTGTAAGAGCTCTAAGAAAAGGAACCATTCTCCTTGTTCTTAAGTCAATACAAATAACGAGGATTAGGCTAATATTGAACTGCTCAGGGTTGAACCCCTATAAAATTCAAGTGTCTTTATTTTCTTTAATTACACTATACTCGTATTAAACCACTTGTCGCTTACAAATCTGACTCATTGTCGTTGGCTAAAGGCGAGTTCAATATTTTGGTGCTTTCATTGAGAGGAGAATCAAGGATCTCTCTTTATTTCAAATCTAATCACTATTATGATTGTGGTGCTGACTCGTAGGGGCGTGGTTGATCCGACGAATCCACAAACGGTGGATCCTGCACTCCAGAACCCAAGAAACACAAGGGTTCCGCCAACCGTAAATCCTGGACAGCCATCAACTGTGGGTCACGGTGTGACAACTCATGTGGATGAAATCGTACCTGGTGTGCAAGAGACTGGGAATACCAGTTCCGCAGCCAACCAGGGGATTCATAGCACAACTGTTCTGGCCGCTTCCAATGTTCAAACAACCATTGAAGATGACACTAAAATGTAGAATCGCCATGACGCTCATGGAATCATGCAGGGTCATACCAACACCCTACATCACCATCAGGTGGAACTCGGTGCTCCGGTGAACCTCACTTTTGAAGAGCAGAGGCGCATGTTTGCCGAATGGAGAGACAAGGAGATGGAAACGTTAAGGGCTCAGCAAGCAGTCATTGACGATCGTAGTCAGCAAGCCAGTGTGCTGATACGAAAAGCCTATCAAATTGCTGGGCAACAGCCCATAACTGTCATCCCCTTGGGCAAAACAGACGAAGATCCAGCGATGAATACCTCGTAGACTATAAATGGTCAGCCGTAAAATCGCCAGTCATAGGTCCCATCTAAAGGCCAAGTGGTAGGCGGCAGACCTTGTCTAGTAATTCCAACAAGGTTAATGGTGCGGTCAGCAAATTGGACAAACCAATCATTCACTGAGACAACAAGGCATTTCCGTATTTGATAGGTTGGGGACGAATCATGATCTCAGAAACGATCTGAACAGGACGAGAGGAGTGGACGATTAGCTTGATGCGCCAATTGTGCAACCTAGAACCTGTGCTCAAAATCCCACTCAAAATGAGGCTGATGTAACTCAGATCGGCCAAGAGGCCAAACAGGTTAGTCCAACCATGGAGGCATAGTTGGACGAATTAGAAAATATGTTCCCAGGCCTGGCCGGTCAGAGGAACAACGATCTCGAGTTGGACCGAGCACGCGGAACCCTTTTCTCCCCCAAGATTAATATCTTGGAATTTCCCCACAAGTTTAAGATGCCAACGTAGAAGATGTGTACTGGGAAGGAAGATCCCTTATCCCACCTTAAGTATTTCGAGATGCAAATGGACCTGCAAGGAGTACAAGGAGATGTATGTTGCAGAGTTTTTCTTGCCACCCTATCAAAAACCGCCAAATAATGGTATTTCAAGTTGGCACCCGGAAAGTTCAACTCATGGAAGGCTTTCTCCTCAGATTTCTATGCACAATTCTCCTCCTCTCGCCAACTTCCATTGCACCTAAGAGATATAATCGAAGTGAAGCAAAGACCAGGAGAGCCGCTCCGAGCCTACATCAACAGATTCATGACGGAGGCGACTAAGGTTGCACTGGTAACCGAGGACGAAAAGTTGTCCGCAATACTGGGGGCATTCAAGTCCTTGGTGAGCTTTGGAAGGACTCAAAGAAGAACAGACCAGTAGACTCGATGAGTGATTTTCTTGATCGTGCAGAAGGTTTTATCAAACTTGAAGAGGCCATTCAGCGAGCAGAAGGTGAACAAAAACCTGGCAAGTCAAAAGCTCCTTCTACTGGGACATCCGTCCAGCTCCCCCATTACCCAAGTAATTCGAGCTCAAACGGTAAACGGTCCAGCAACAATAATAGGCAAGGGAATAGGAAAAAGGGAAAGTTCATTGGCAAGACCAAACAAGCTGTCTGGGAGAATCCTTCCAAGTATACTGTATTTACTATCTTGATGGAAGACATGGAAAGTGTTTATATGGCTACTCAGTCATTAGCCCCGTAGAAGAAGCCCGCACCCATGAAAAAAGATGTCAGCAAGAGAGATATGACAAAGTTTTGTCGATTTCATGGGGATTACAGCCACGACACCAATGACTGCAACAATCTGAAGCGGGAAATCAAATTCCTGATAAGGAAAAATAATCCGCACGTACAGAAGTTTGTCAAGGCCGATCAAAGTCAGCGGGGCGATAATAACCAAGACTTGCAACAACCACCAGTAGATGGACATCTGCAAGTCATTATTGGAGGCCTGCACATAGCTGGAGATTCAGGCAAAGCTTGGGAGAGGTATGCCCGAACAGTACAGCATGAGCAAGAAGAAGTAGTACTGGGCGTGGAAGAGACAAAACGAAAGGTCCCATGGGCAGGGGAACCCACCATAACATTTAATGATGAAGATGCTGTCAAGATCAGATTTCCGCACAACGACCCGTCGGTCGTGGAAGTCCAGATAGCAAACAAGATGGTAGCCAGAACCATGATAGATAATGGAGCCTCTTCCAACATCTTATTTAAGACCACATATGAAAAGTTGGGGCTCCAACTTAAAGATCTAACCCCCTGTCTTCTGCCTGTGTATGGTTTCTCCAGTGAAGGAGTCGCACCTGTAGTGAAAATTTGCCTACCCCTCACTGTTGGACAAGCTTCGACAAGCATAACTATAATGGCACAATTTTTGGTATTGGACGTTCTGTCAACCTTTAACGTCATGTTAGGCTGACCAGCTTTGTATGACTTAAAGGTTGTTACGTCGATATTCCATTCTCGCCTGAAGTTTCCAACAAAGAATGGGGTAGGGTGTCTAAGAGGAAATCAGCAGATTGCTCGGGAATGTTATAACCTTGCCATAGCCAATGCTAAGAAGGAAGTATCCTCTAGCCAGAGCTCGGACAAGGGAAAAAACATTTCTAAGTAGGGAACTTCACAAGGCGAGGATGAAGATGTGGATCCTCGACTTGGGGACCCAAGTAGCAATGTTGGACATGTGGAAGAACTTGAGGAGATCGAGATCGATCTAGATATTTCGACCCTAAACCCTAAAAATTAGAAAAGGTTTGTTGCTCGAAGTAAAATCAGCATTGATAAAATTTCTGAGAGCATATCTAGATGTTTTTGCCTGGTCACATGAGGATATGGTCAGAATTGATCCTTCTGTAATTTTGTACGCCCTAAATATTGATCCCAACTTCCGACCAGTTCAACAAAAACGAAGGTTGTTGGACAAAGAGCGAGCTCTAGCCTTGAAGGAAGAGGTAGAGAAGCTACCAAATAACAGCTTCATAATTGAAGCTTTCTACCCGGCTTGGGTTGCCAATCCCGTACTGGTAACCAAGCCGAACAAGAAATGGCAAGTTTGTATTGATTTTACAGACCTCAATAAGGCATGCCCAAAAGGCTGTTTTGCAGTCCCAAGAATCGATCAGCTTGTGGACGCAACAACTAGGCACGAAATATTAAGCTGCATGGACACTTAATCGAGGTACAACCAAATCAAAATGCATCCACCAGACCAAGAGCATACAAGTTTCCGAACAAATATTGGTTTGTATTGCTACAAAGTCATGCCATTTGGTCTCAAACACGCTGGAGCAACATACCAAAGATGACATGGACGAATCCAGGAAGGCTGGGGGGCACATGGATGACATGGACGAATGCTTTAAAGTCCTCAAGAAATACAACATGAAACTAAATCCCTTACAGTGCTCCTTTGGAGTCAGCTCGGTTAAGTTTCTAGGCTTTATTGTCAACGCCTGAGGAATTGAAGCCTATCCAAAGAAGATTCAAGCCCTCCTAGATATGAAATCGCCAACGAGAACCAAGGAAGTACAAACCTTGACTGGCCAGATCACCGCACTCAATAGATCTGTTTCAAAATCAATAGACAAGTGTGTTCCATTCTTCAACATCCTACAAGGAAACAAACAATTTTACTGGATAGAGGAATGTGAAAAAGCTTTTCAGGACCTAAAAATACAACTCGCAAAACCTCCCGTACTCTCAAAACCTCTGGACGGAGATGAACTTGGGATATACTTAGCTGTCACGGAACATGTTGTAAGTGTCATGCTGATCAAAGAGGAAAATAACATACAACACCCGGTCTATTACATTTGAAAAATACTCATTGAGGTTGAAGGCCGATACCCATTGATAGAGAAACTCACTTATTGCCTGAGTCTAGCAACAAGAAAGTTATGGCCCTATTTTCAAGCTCATCCTTTTCGGGTGTACACTGACCAACCGTTACGCCAAATATTCCAAAAGTCGGATACCTTTGGACGGTTACTCAAGTGGGCGGTAGAACTGGGTCAGTATGAAATTACTTTCCAACCTCGAACAACAATCAAAGGCCAGGCCTTAGCAGACTTTGTGGTAGAATGCACAGGAAAGGAAGAAAACATATCGAAAGGCAACCCCGAGCCAGTACAAATACCTCAGCCAAGTAACAATGAAGACAAGCCGACTTCAAAACTACATGTGGACGGGTCATCTACAGATCAACTATATGGTGCAGCAATCGCCCTTGTCACACCTGGGGGGCAACACCTACACGCTGCAGTCAAGTTTGGATTTAAAGCTTCCAATAATGAGGCAAATATGAAGCTTTAACTGCTGGTCTTAAACTAGCCCGAGAGATGAAGGTTGAACATATTTAAATCTGCAGTGATTCACAGCTGGTGGTAAATCATGTATCTAGAAAATACGAAGCTTGGGGAGAAAATATGATAACATATTTGAGCAAAGTATACGATCTACTCGCATAGTTCAAAAGCTACGCTCTCAAAAAAATTCTAAGGGCAAAAAACACGACTGCTGATGCATTAGCTCGGCTTTCGGGAAGTAATGTGAGTGATAAAGCGAACATGGTTCCTATCTAGTGCCTCAAAGAACCTAGCATCACTGGCATGGAAGAGATCGAAATGATTGATACTTCCCCAAACTTGATGACGCCAATAGCGACCTACCTCAACACTAGAGAAGTCCCAGATAATCGAAATGAAGCTTGAAAGATGAGAAGGAAGGTTGCACAGTATATCATAGTAGAGGGAATTATGTACAAATGAGGGTTCTCCATACCATTGCTCAAATGTGTTACCCAAGAAGAAGTTGCACGACTTTTGTCTACAATGGACGATTGATTTTGTGGAAATAACGCCGTCGAGCAGAGTTTATCTCAGAAAATTATAAGGCAAGGTTATTTTCTGGCAGACAATGATCGAGGATTCAAAGGCCTATGTTAAAAAATGTGACAAATGCCAAAGATTTTTAAATATACCGCAAGTTCTGCCCAACGAGTTAACTAGATGCAAAGTCCTTGGCCTTTAGCCATTTGGGGAATTTACTTGACCGCACAATTACCCAAGGGCAAAGGTGGAGTGCAGTTTGCAGTGGTTGCGGTTGATTATTTCACTAAGTGGAAGGAAGCAGAACCACTGGCAACCATTACATCTAATAATGTTCAAGACTTTGCTGTGAAGAACATAATCTTCCGGTTCGGATTACTGTACAAAATAGTTTCAGACAATGGCAAAATAGTTTGACACCCAATCCTTTAATGATTTTTGTGTGAACCATGGCATCATCAAAAGTTTCTCTGCAGTGGCGCATCCCCAAGCAAATGGTCAAGTTGAAGTAGTCAACAAGACATTGAAGGATACAATAAAGAAAAGACTTAAGGATGCTAAAGGAAACTGGCTGGAGGAACTTCCTGAAGTTCTATGGTCATACCGAACAACTGAGAAAACGGTAACCAGACAGACCCCGTTTGCCATGACATATGGATATGAAGCAATGCTGCCCCTAGAACTTGAGCCACCATCCCACAGAAGATGGACGTATAGCCAAGAAGCAAATCACGTACTCCTTGCCGAATCACTTCATGAAATCAAAGAGAAGCAAACCACAACAAACTTAAAGTTGATGGCCCATCAGCAAAAAGTAGCTTGGTATTTCAACAAACAATTGAAGGCTCGAGAATTCTTTGTGGGAGAGATGGTCCTAATAAGTGTATTTCTAAACACCAAAGACAATATGATAGGTGTACTCGGACCTAACTAGAAAGGACCATATATGTGGTTGAAGTTCTCGAATCAGGAGCATACAAAATGGGTAAGTATGATTAAAAAATGCAACTCGTTCTGGTACCAAGGTGTTGGAATGGGGAACATTTAAGAAAATACAACCAATAGAAGAACAAGACCTCGCGATTCAGAGGTTGAGACAGCAGGGTGCTACTGCAGCTCCAGTGCCCATAGTTCCAGTGGCACCTACCCCTGCTGCCCAGGCCGAGATAGTGGTGGCGGCCAATAGATTGGAACCCCTGTACGAACGGTTCCGGAAGCAAGCACCTCCGGTTTTCTTGGGAGGTCCGGACGTGATGAAAGCCGAGCAGTGGCTGACGGTGATTACCAAGATTCTGAATTTCATGGGTGTCACCGGTAATGACAGAGTGGTGTGTGCCACTTTCCAGTTCCAGGAGGACGCTCTGGTCTGGTGGGACATGGTGTCTCAGATCCATGACGTCACCACCATGACCTGGGAAAGGTTCCAGGAACTCTTCAACGCAAAGTATTACAATGAGGCGGTCAGAAGCGCCAAGAGGAAAGAGTTCGCTCACCTGACCCAGCGTGAGAATATGAGCGTCACTGAGTATACTACTCAGTTTGATCGGTTGGCGAGGTTAGCCTCGGGAATTGTGCCGACCGACTTCAGCAAGAAAGAGAAGTACCAGGATGGGTTGAATGCGAAGATCAAACACGACTTGATGATCACCACGGACGACTGCACCACCTATGCTCAGATGGTGGAGAAGGCACTGCGAGCTGAGGGTGCAGTTGGGTGTATGTCGGAGTCAGCTAGTTCTCCGGCGAGTGGCGGGGCTCCTACCCCTCCTGCGTCAGGTTTTAGCAGGGGGAGTAGTGGTTTGGCCATTGATCAGAGGAAGAGAGCACCCACTGCTTCCGGTGGCTCGAGTCAGAACAAGAGGTTCCGGGGGAACCAGAACAGAGGGAGTCGTCCTGGTGGTACTGAGACCCGATTCTCCTATCCCGAGTGCCCTAGCTGCAAGAGGCACCATCGGGGTGAGTGCAAAGGTCAGGGATGCTTTCACTGTGGCATGCCCGGACACTTCAAGAGGGACTGTCCCCAGCTCCGATCAGAGGCACCGAGAGCTCCAGCGATACCCACTCCAGCCAGGGTGTTCGCTATCACTCAGGCTGATGCAGATGCCAGCCCATCCGTTGTCACAGGTCAGCTTTCTATTAATAACTCGCTATATTCAGTGCTGTTTGATTCTGGGGCTACACATTCTTATGTGGCGGCCAGAGTCTTTAGTAAATTGGGTAGACCATACGATAGTTATGAATCAGGATTTGGAACCCTATTACCTGGCGGAGAATTGGTTATCTCCAATAGGTGGATTAGGTCTATGCCGATCAGGATAGATGGTAGAGAGTTAAGTGCTGATCTGATAGAGATGAGTTTAGTCGAATTCGATATTATTTTAGGAATGGATTTCCTATCTAAATATTCGGCGAGCATTGATTGTAAAAGGAAGATGGTGATCTTCCAACCGGAAAGCGAAGAACCATTTGTGTTTGTTGGTTCAGTTCAGGGATCTCGAATCCCGATGATCTCGGCTATGTCAGCTAGAGAATTTTTGCACGGCGGTTGTTTAGGGTTTCTGGCCGTGGTGGTGGACACCACTCGGCCAGACACCATTCGGCCAGAGGACATCAAGGTGGTTCGGGAATTTTTGGATGTTTTTTGTGAAGAACTTCCAGGGTTACCACCTCAGTGGGAGATTGACTTCGTGATAGACTTGGCACCAGGGGTGGAACCGGTTTCCAAAGCCCCGTATAGAATGGCTCCAGCTGACCTTAAGGAATTAAAGATTAAGCTCCAAGGGTTGCTTGACATAGGGTTCATTCGGCCCAGTGTGTCACCTTGGGGAGCCCCGGTTTTATTCGTCAAGAAGAAGGATGGATCTATGAGGATGTGCATCGACTACAGGGAATTGAACAAGCTAACGGTGAAGAATAAATATCCATTACCTAGGATCGATGACTTGTTCGATCAGCTTCAGGGGAAGACGGTCTTTTCTAAGATTGATCTCTGTTCGGGTTATCATCAGTTGAGAATCCGAGAGGAGGACATTCCGAAGACGGCTTTCCGCACTAGGTATGGACATTACGAGTTTCTGGTTATGTCATTCGGACTAACCAATGCTCCTGCAGCATTCATGGACCTGATGAATAGAGTATTCAAGGATTTCCTCGATATCTGTGTGATTGTGTTTATCGACGACATCCTCGTGTACTCTCAATCAGAAGAGGAGCATGAGTTACATCTTCAGATGGTACTGCAACGGCTTCGAGAACATAAGCTTTATGCCAAGTTCAAGAAATGTGAGTTCTGGTTATCTCAGGTGTCCTTCCTAGGGCACATTGTGAGCAAAGATGGGATTAAGGTGGATCCCGAGAAGATTGAATCCGTCAGGGATTGGCTGAGACCGAAGACAGTGACAGAGATCAGAAGCTTCTTGGGTTTAGCTGGGTACTACCGTAGGTTCGTGGAAGGGTTTTCTAAAATTTCTATGCCCCTAACCGAACTTACAAAGAAGAATCAGCGATTTATTTGGTCAAACAAATGCGAAGCTAGTTTTCAGGAGCTGAAGCAGAGGTTGATTACCGCTCCAGTGCTAGCTTTGCCTTCGGACAAGGAGAAGTTCGTAGTTTATTGTGACGCATCCAAACAGGGTTTGGGGTGTGTATTGATGCAAGCCGATCGGGTCATCGCTTATGCCTCCCGTCAGTTAAAGGATTATGAACAGCGATACCCGACTCATGATCTAGAGTTGGCCGCAGTGGTTTTTGCATTGAAGATTTGGCGGCATTACCTTTACGGGGAAAAGTGTGAGATCTATACCGACCATAAAAGTCTCAAGTATTTCTTTACTCAGAAGGATTTGAATATGAGACAGAGGCGTTGGTTGGAATTAGTGAAAGATTACGATTGTGAGATCGTTTATCACCCCGGAAAAGCCAATGTAGTGGCCGATGCCCTGAGCAGAAAGGGTCCCGGGCAAGTAGCTAGTATGGTTCAGATCTCACCTCAGCTAGCAAAGGATATGGTTAGATCCATCATTGAGTTTGTGGTAGGTCAGCTTCACAACTTAACGCTGCAATCTGATCTGTTGGAAAGAATAAAAGTCGCTCAGATGACAGATCCAGAGTTAGTGAAGATCCGAGATGAGGTGTTGGCTTGTCAAGCCAAGGACTTTTCAGTGTCAGACAGTGGGATGCTTTTGTATAAAGCTAGAGTTAGTGTTCCGAACAGTGTGGAACTCAGGAATGAGATCTTTGAGGAGGCTCATTCTACCCCGTATTCTCTGCATCCCGGCACCACTAAGATGTACCAAGATTTGAAACCGTACTTCTGGTGGAGCGGTATGAAGAAGAATTTGGTAGAATTCGTATCGAGATGCCTCACTTGTCAGCAGATTAAGGCTGAACATCAGAGACCAGCAGGGTTGTTGCAGCCTCTAACCCTACCAGAATGGAAATGGGAAGATATCGCGATGGATTTTGTGGTCGGGTTACCTAGGACCACGGGTTTGTTTGATTCCATCTGGGTAGTGGTGGATCGATTTACGAAATCTGCTCATTTTCTGCCGGTTAGAACAACATTTACAGTGGATCAGTTGGCAGAATTGTATGTTAGGGAGATCGTAAGACTTCACGGAGTACCGAAGTCTATAGTTTCGGACAGGGATCCGAAGTTCACCTCCAAATTTTGGCAAAGTTTGCAAAGAGCAATGGGTACAAAGCTGAAATTCAGTACAGCATTCCATCCTCAGACAGATGGTCAGTCCGAAAGGACAATTTAGATATTGGAGGACATGTTGAGAGCCTGTGTTATGGACTTTTAAGGCTCATGGAATAAATATCTACCGTTGGTAGAATTTTCTTACAACAACAGTTACCAGAGTACGATAGGGATGGCTCCCTATGAACTGTTACACGGTAGGAAATGTAGATCTCCCATCCACTGGGATGAGACAGGGGAGAGAAAATACTTAGGTCCAGAGTCAGAGCAACGGACCAATGAGGCGATAGAGAAGATAAAAGCTAGAATGCTTGCCTCATAGAGCAGACAGAAGAGTTACGCAGATCCGAAACGCAGAGATGTTGAGTTCCAAGTAGGGGACCATGTGTTTTTACGGGTATCTCCGATGAAGGGGATTAAACGTTTCGGGAAAAGAGGCAAGTTATGCCCTCGATTTGCAGGACCTTTCGAGATTCTCGAGAAGATAGGTCAAGTGGCATATCGGTCAGCATTGCCTCCAGCTTTATCAGCAGTTCACAACGTATTCCATGTCTCGATGTTGAGAAAATACGTTTCAGATCCCTCTCATATACTCAGTTATGAGAGCCTTGAGCTACAGCCAGACATGACTTATGAAGAACAACCAGTGCAGATCCTAGATAGAAAGGATAAAGTCCTTCGGAATAAGACCATAGCATTGGTCAAGGTTCTCTGGAGAAACAGCAAGGTGGAGGAAGGCACCTGGGAGCTAGAGTCAGATATGAGAGCTCAATGTCCAGAGTTATTCAGGTTAGATTTCGGGGACGAAATCCTTTTAAGGGGGGATAGTTGTAAAGCCCGCTTAGTTAATTTGGAAATTAGCAGTTAATCTTGATTAATTATGAAATTATTTATAGCTATTTAAATAAATTATTATACTGTTATTTATGAAATTCAGAAATGCATTGCTATGTCATTCAGTAGTTTTCATATTTTGCATTTTCGGTGCCCGGTATTTTGGAACTCGGCGTTTGGCTCAGTAGAAATCACAACTTAGTATGTTAGTAGTTTGGGACGGGTTTTAGACATTGGGAATGTCGGGAATGGCCGGGAATTTAGAATTTCCCAAAAATACCCCTTTAGTATTTATTATGTGGTTTTAGTGTGGAGGGGCAAAATGGTCTTTTTGCCCCATTAGTATTTTGTCTTTTTGTGATTTTGCTAAATGAAAATAAAATGTTTAATTATGTATTACTTGGCTGAAATTAAGTGTTATATGCCTTAAAAGTCATTTTCTCTCATTTTCTACACTTAGTCAAAATTAGAAAAAACATTTCAAAATCACACACTCAAAGCTCTCTCTCTCTCTCTTTTCGGCCAAGACTTGGACTGCTAGGGCTGGGATTTTTCTGCTCAAATCTTGTGATTTTCATCTCCTCTTTGTGTAATCCTAGTCAAGGTTTGATCACTTGTAACTTCCCTTTGTGTTTTCTTGAGTTTTAAGAAAATTTGGTGTAATGCATGCATGAATTTGAAATATTGTTGCTGTTGTGATCTTGTTGTTGTTTTCTGAGGTGTAAGCATGTTGAATAGAGTTTAATTAAGCTTCTTGTAATGCTTGATTGTTAGATTATTTAAAGTTATGATTTTCTATGCAAAAATGTGATTTTTGAAGGAAATGTTGTGAATCTGTTGCTGGGTTGTTGTTAATGTTTTTAATTGTTTTCAGAGGTTATAATATGCTTGTTTAAGTAGATTCAAGCTAGTTTGATTGCATGTTAGCTAGGTTTGCTCAAGTTTGAGTTTAGAACTCAAAGCTTGAGCTTTAATGGTGAATTTTGAATTTGTGCGATCTGGGTGGTTTTGATGCTTTAGAAATGTTCTAGGGGAGGTATAGAACAGGTCTGGAAGGTTTCATGTGATTTGGGGTTGAATTGTGCAAGTTATGAATTTTTATGTTTGCTGCCTGCGAGGAACCGGAATTCCGGTTGTGCATCCGGAATTCCGGATGAGGGTTCTGAATTTTCCCAGAACCGGAATTCCGGTTGGGCAACCGGTCTACCGGTTGGGGAAAATTCAGGGACCCTAGTTTTCCTCGTTTTTATGTTTTAGGGGGTATTGACATGCTCTTTATCGATAGGGAAACTTTTAGTTCCTAGTTTAAGTCCCCGGGAAGTGATTTAGCGTGTCACTTATAGTGTTGTGATTTTTATGGTTTAGGAGCCTGTAATCCGCCGCTCAGCTAAAGTTCCAGTCAGGTTGACCGGCACACCTGAATTCGGAATCCAGGTAAGATTAGTATAACAGTATGCATATGTAGATTACATGTTTAGCGTGCATGTAGGAAGCCTGTTAGATTACATTAGTTATGTATGTTGGCTTCGAACCATCAAACCCTGTCACGTCGGTACAGGATGGAGTATGACCAGCAGCCGAAGTATGACCGGTTCGACCGATAAGGCTGACACTTGGTTGGTGGTTCTGTACTATTGAAGTATCCCGTCGGTACAGGCTCGAGTATGACAAGCAGCCGGAGTATGACCGGTTCGACCGATCAGGAGGATATAGTAACACGTCGGTACAGGCTGGAGTATGACCAGCGGCCGGAGTATGACCGGTTCGACCGATCAGGTTGTTACGTGTCAATAGTACCGTCCCTATGAACGTACAAATGTCAGTACCATGTTGGACATGGCAGTAGTGGCTCAGTACCGTGTTGGACACGGCAGTAGCGGGACTCAGTATCGTGTTGGACACGGCAGTTAGGGTTATGATCAGGGGTATGGGCGTCTGATCATAACCGGGATTATGTATGAGTATTATTATGCTTTTCTTACTGAGTCTGTCGACTCACAGTTCTACGTTTATGTGTAGGTAAAGGCAAGGCTAAAGGTGATGGAACGTGAGCGAGCTTGTGAAGATTGTACATGTCGGGGCGGTTAGGCCTGGAGCGTACGATCATCGGGACAGCGAGGCTGATTTTGTAACTAGTCGCTAGGCGACATTATTTTTTATAAACAGTTAAATCTTTTTTGTAAATGATTTTGTAATCGGGATCCCGAGTCTTTTGTAATATTATTTTATAAGTTTAATTGAAAAGCAAAAAAAATTTAATTAATCACGTTTTTCCATAAACCTCGTTGATTAGCAACGAGCTGCACAGCATGTTTAAAAATCACGTAATACGCGTATGTTAGTTAGGGTGTTACAACTCATTTCACATAAGCTGAAATATCATTTATACGGTGTAACGGTAATCTAATCCCTTTACAGTGTAGATCATTCATATAGAGGATCATTGATCAAATTAGGATTATAACAATGGATAACTAATGATGTGTCTATATGGTGGAATATATAGAGCATTCTATATACTGAGAATGCAATTCTAAGTTCTATGCGTGGATTCAACGAAGAATTAATAAGTTAGTGAATTTTAGTGCTAAATTGTTGATCTACTTATTGGAAGCTCGGTTATATAGACCCATGGTCCCCGCATTGAGATAATACTGCTTGTAAGACTCATGTAATTGGTTTTGATTAATCAATTATAATTCTCAAATTAGACTATGTCTATTTGTGAATTTTTCACTAAGTAAGGGCGAAATTGTAAAGAAAGAGTTTTAGGGGCATATTTGTTAATTATGATACTTTGTATGGTTCAATTAATAAATATGATAAATGACAATATTATTTAATAATTATTTATAGTTATTAAATAGTTAGAATTGGCATTTAAATGGTTGAATTAGAAAATTGGCGTTTTTGAGAAAATCAAATGCAGAAAAGATAAAACTGCAAAATTGCAAAAAGTGAGGCCCAAATCCACTAAGCATGGCCGACAACTTTTATAGGCATTTTAAACTGATATTTTCATTATTTTAATGCCAAATAATTCAAACCTAACCCTAGTGGAATGCTATAAATAGATAGTGAAGGCTTTAGGAAAATTACACTTTTCTTCTGACACTTCTGATTCAGAAAAAACTGAGCCTCTCTCTCTCCCTATCTTTGGCCGAACCCACTCTCTCTTTCTTCTTCCTTAAATTTCGAAATTCTTAGTGTATGAGTAGTGCCCACACACAGCAAGTGATACCTCAATCATAGTGAGGAAGATCGTGAAGAAAGACATTCAGCAAAAGGAGTTTCAGCATCAAAGATTCAGAGAAAGAGATCCAGGTTCAGATATTGATAATGCTCTGCTACAGAAAGGAATCAAGGGCTAGATATCTGAACGGAATGAGTCATTATATTCTGCTGCACCTAATGTAAGGTTTCCTAAACTTTATAAGTGTTTATTTCATCGTTTTAGAGAGTTCAGATTTAGGGTGTTAATAAACATACTTGTGAGTAGATCTAAGATCCTGGTAAAATAATTTCCAACAACTGGCCTCAGAGCCATGGTAATTGATTTACTTGCAAGAAATTTGGACTTTAAAACGATTTTTTGTTTGTTTTTGGATGGTATCATGTTGTATTGAGTGTTATTTGATGATTGATTGGTGTTTGTGAATTTTCGTTAAAAATAATTGAATATCTGTTTCTGGAATTATTTTTATTGGATATTATGGAAAAAATTAAGCAAGTTACTTTTTTACAGAACTCAATTTCGATTTAATTTGAATTAGTTATGATTTTTTGAAGATTCGAAAAAATTGGAGTTGTGCTAAAATTTTCCTGCAATAGCGAAAACTGTCCGAACAGCTCACAATTTTTTCGTTTTTCTTCGATTTTTCATGCTTTTTCATGGAATTAACTTCCAATTTTTTGTGTAGTTCTATATTTATACTATTACTATTCCTAATTCAATTCTAATTATCATTTTGAATTAATTTAATATTTTTTAAATTTAATTTAAGATATTAGTGTAATTTGAATTTGAAAATAGTTAGTATCTATCTTTTTTGCTTAATAATCTATCTTATTTTTTAAATTTGATTATATCTTATCTTATTTTTAAATTTAAGGTCAGATTTTATATATTTTTGTAAATTAATTTTTTTTTTTAAATATTTTGACCTTATTTAAATTTAAAATAAGATAATTATAATCATGTAATTTTAAATAGATGTAAGATATTTTGCTAACTTTTAAATTTTGTTATTTTATTTATTTAAATTAAATTTAAAATCTGAAAAAGATATTTAATTTATCTTTTCTAATTTTTATTTATAAAATAACATTTAATTTTTAAAAGTAGTTAGCAATTTTTTTTGAAATGATATTTAGGTTGGTTGAAACCTAATTTTTCAAAATTGTAGGTTTAATTTTTTTTTTTTTTTTAATTTTTGAAATTTTTTTAAATTTTTTTTAAATTTTTTTACGAAAATAAATTTTTATTTATTTAATTAATTATTTTTCGAAATTATTTAATTTAAAATTAAATAAATCCTACATCCAACTATCCAGCTAACCTTGTTGCAGGAGTTTGTGTTTTAGCTTATGTGTAAGTTTTCAAAACCTATTATTACTTGATTGCAAATAGCCATGGTTACCTTTTGCCAGATCTATTGATCTGATGGCTCCCTTGGTTAAGATAATAATTTGTAACAGGTATATTTACAATCTTCTTTCATCTGTGTATGACCTAGCAACATGATAGGACCCATCCAAAGTGTGCCTGTGTGAGCCTATGTGTTTAAATTCATTATAGATGCATATAGGTTGCTGTTGCTAAATAAAATGTCATAGTTCTTGATAGATTTTATTTAGGCCCATTTAGTTTTTGGGCCTATTCAATTAATAACAGTTGTTCTTATTAAGGTTAAATTCCTCTCTTTTGGGCCTTGTGTGAGAGTTGGGAGCCATAGTAGTGGGTACGACATACTGAACCTAGCACCCCCTCACATGAACCACCCCAATTGTGAAGGCCCATTTGCCTGATTTGAATAACTGTACTAGGTTAATTAAACAAGTTTAACCTAAATAAAATTGATTAGCAACATAATTAATTTCATTTATTTTGAAATTAATTTAAGAAAATTATAGTTTAAAGAATTTTATATTCTAAGCTAAACTATATGTATTTTCTTGTAATTAATTAAATATGGAATTATAACCATCTAGATTCTTTCAGCAGCTTAATTTAAAATTTTCATTAAATATTCCTCTTTAAGTTGATATTTAGTTATATACAACTAATCAACTTTAATCTGAATATCTTTTGAATTTCAAATTTCAAAATTAAGTTGAGGAATTTTGGGCATTGGTTATTAAGATTCTTTAGATATTTTTTAAGTTAATATCTTTTCGAATATTAACTTAAAATGGAATATTTTTAAATTAAGTGGTTACAACTTAATTTTTGATATTTAATTAAATTTAAATTTGAAAATATTTAAGTTCTAGATTTTTTCTAATACAACTTAAATTAGATATTTTTTCAAATTTTGTGGAAAAGATACTTAGTCAAATAAGATATTTTCTAGATAGTTATTTCTAGAGTACTTATTATTTCTAATATTAAATAGGAAAATATTATACATTGTGAAATTAATTATTTAAATAATTAATTTTGGTAAAATTTATTTTAAGTATATTTTTTCCTAGTATTAAACTAGAGATTAATAATTAAGTCTTCTCTACACTTAATTATTTATTTCTTGAATTTAATACATTTAATTAATTTGAAAATTAAATATCTAAGTTGATTTTCATTATGATACTTAAATATTTCTTTTTCATGACACTTAATTAAATAGAAAATTATTTTTAGTTGAAATTTATTTTTTCAACTAAATTTAAATAATTTTCAAAATATATTTTTTCTTTATTTTATTAATCAAATTTCGAAATTGCATTTCTTAAATGCTGGAATTTCGAATTTTATTTGAAAAATAGATTAAAGTTGTAAATTATTTATTTTAATTTTGGACCAACTTAAATCAATGATTTTTCATTTAATGATTAATTAAAATAAATGAAGTAAAATATATTTTTCTTTAATTTATTAATCAATTTTCGAAATTGCATTTCTTAAATGCTGGAATTTCGAATTTTATTTGAAAAATAGATTAAAGTTGT
The DNA here is from genome assembly GCF_029168945.1 of Cannabis sativa. Lineage (NCBI taxonomy): Eukaryota > Viridiplantae > Streptophyta > Magnoliopsida > Rosales > Cannabaceae > Cannabis > Cannabis sativa. The sequence goes on along the minus strand of NC_083605.1, from coordinate 43,336,768 downwards.
AAATTATTTATTTTAATTTTGGACCAACTTAAATCAATAATTTTTTCATTTAATGATTAATTAAAAAATAAATTGAATTAAAGTATATTATTAGAAATTGAATTAATTAGTCAAAGGAAAATCTAGATAGATGATATTTTTGCTTGAAGTATTTTTCTAATGTATTTAATTAAATAGAAAATTAATATTTAAGTTGATTTTCATCATCATACTTAAATATTTGAAATTTTTCTTATATATTTAATTAAATAGGAAAATTATATTTTTTGTTGTAAATTAATTTTATTAATTAATTTTGGGACAACATTAAATTAGAATAATTTTTCCAGGATTTATTTTTTATTTTAATATGCATTTTTCGAAAATTGTATTCTTAAATACTTTAATTTTTCGAAATGCAATATATATTTATAGAAAATAAAATTTGAGTTGTAAAGTAATTTAAATTAATTTTGTAACAACTTAAATTAATATTCTTCTAAATATTTATTGGAAATTATTACTAAGATGGAAATAATTCATGTTATTTTCATATCCATATAAGTAAAATTTATAAATATTAAATTAAAATTTATATTTAGAATTTTTCATTCTAAATTGGAAATTTTAATTAAATAAATATATATTTAAAATAAATAGAATAAATAAAGAGAATCAAAGAAAATACAACTCCTTTTAAATAATGAGCTTTTAATCAAAAGACATTCGATCTCCATTGTGGGTTTTACACCGCGTTTGTTTTAGTGAGTAATCCTCCCTAATGGAGGAACGTTCATTAGCAATTTCGCACCGTTTAACCTCGCATGATAAGTAGTTTGTAAGTGTTTTGTATGGTATGGATCACCCTAATGGTGGCGACCATACTTGACTTGCAAATTATGAAACAATGGTGGGAGCTCATAAGATAGAATTGCCTTGACTCTCGCCTAAACGGGACAACGCTGAATTCAAATCTTGATCGAATAAAAGGTTGCTAGAATGGTTATCATTTTAGATGAGCTGACAACTCTATTCAATGGATGATGCTTTGACTCTCGCCTAAACGGGACACTGTATCAGTTTGTTGAAAAACCTTGGAAATTATTTAGGATTGTAAGTTTTAGTATTTTCACTTGTCATTTCTACTTGCTATATGCTTATAATTTCTGAATAGTGTACGAATTTATATTGAACCATGTTATTTTCTGTTATTAAGTTGTAGTTTAATTTCGAATCTTCATTGTTGGTCTAACTTGGCTTGTTTATCTAATGAGATAAATCCCTAGTGGATTTTCACCATTAGACATACATAATAGTGTTAGATCTCGAAAGATAAATATTGTATATGCGACATCTAGCTGTTCATCAATTGATGACACCTTAGACTAGTATTTTTACGATATGGAACAAGAAGATTGTATAAATAAGATTACTTTGACTTTCGCTAATCGAAGCATCGTTGGATTCTTATTTTAAACGAAATTATCCTAATTCCTCTTAGCTTATTCATTTGGAATTAGCTTCAAAACATATCATTGGATGAATGGTCTATAAATCATTTCATGTCATTCTATATTTTCTCTTAAGAAATTTAAATGACGCATATGATTATAATCTCGAAATTCTATTCCCAATTGATATAAATCCTCAATCTTAGAAATCTCTAACTTGTATGGGCAAATCTAACTTAGAGTTTGTATTAGTAGTGCTGGTCGAAGATAGAATTACTCATTATATTTGGTATAAATTTAAGTCTTTGGCTTTAATTTTAGATTCCAAATAGAAATTTTCTTATATTTCTAATTCCAGAATACAATACAGTTACACTTTCTCAAGTGTTTAATATCCATCTTCTATTAATGGATTAAAACTGTATGGAATATGAGTTAGGTATTCTATGACCAGGATCCACTTACAGTATTCTAAGAACTCTTTGATGTAACTAAAACTATGTCATCAAAAGACACTACAATTTTTTTTAAATCTATGGCATTTATATCTTGTTCATAGTGGATTTGACAAGATCAATCTCTGCAAAGAGTTAATATGCCTATATCCAGTGAAAGTAAGTTCATCTCATTCGCAGATGGATGCACATTCAGGGGTGGATATGAGTCTTTCGTTGTATTCTTAAAACGATAACTCTAGATTATACCTTTTAGCAAGAAATTTGAAATGTTTGAAAAATTTCATTAATTTCTAGCAATGGTTAAAACCATTAAAGTAAGTGGTTAAAGATCTTGCGAACTGATAGGGGTGGAGAAATAGTTAGTAGATATGCAGTTCAAAGATCATTAAATTGATTTTTGAATTATATCCAAACTTACCTCCCCAGAAATTTCGAGTTGCATGTTGATGATTAGTTACTAGTCGCTGCCTAATTCCTTCTATGGTAATACAATTTCAGAATGATGTAATGGTTGGGTACTTAATGTAAATCATTACTAGATTCATGGATGACCTAATCAAAATCTTAAGAAAAGCTAGAACTATTAACCATGGTTTGTTAGCTATTCTAAGTGATTAGGGGTGGAGCATCCCATAGTCAATAGATAAGAAAGTGTTTGTTCAAACAAACACTACTAGATTCATGGATGACCTAATCAAAATCTTAAGAAAAGCTAGAACTATTAACCATGGTTTGTTAGCTATTCTAAGTGATTAGGGGTGGAGCATCCCATAGTCAATAGATAAGAAAGTGTTTGTTCAAACAAATACTACTTTTCTAAGATAATGACTAAGTCTGAAAATAAAGTAGCAAATAAATGAGATATTTAATTCTTGATTCCAAAAGTGTTCTATCATCTTATTTGACATATGATGATCCCACTGCCTCTGTTGTCTTGTCACAACCAAAGAGGTCAATACCATTTAGTTTTCTTAGACATAATTCACGGTACCTTGTCGTAGTGGGAGAGTTTTTAGGAACTCACCTTCTTACGACTTGGGAGACACTAGTGATTAAAATCCATTGTGAGTTTAAACAAGTAATGGATTGTCAAGATAAGAAACTAAGAAGAAAAGCCAATAGAACTATGGTTTAATCCATTCACAGGGAATAACCTAAAGTTTTCTATTACAAGGACATAAAATGAAATTTTAGTTAATAAGTCTATTCAATGGACTTAACAAACCTCCTGTTCCTAGTATTATAGGTTTGAGTTTATCTAAAGCTATGGCTTGTGGTATACCTGGTAATTACTTACTCTAATGCAAGCAACTTACTTTAGTGAGATGCTGAAGCATTTTCTTTCTAATGGCAATCTATAGAAGCTTCACAACTTCTTAGACATAGATTTTATTTATCTAAGGAAAAGTCTCAACTATTCCAGAAAAGATAAAGCCATGAAAGAATTTCTTATATCAACAGTGAGAGGTCTTAGATATGCTTTTGTATGCCTTAGACTAGACACCTGCTGTTGAGTGGGAGTAATGAGTAGGTATCAGATTAATCCAGGAGAAGAACATTGGAAGACAATCAAGTAAATCGTAAGATTAAGAAGAGGAACTATATGTTAGTCTATAAGGGTGTGTTTAAAACTCTTAGACTACACCATATCAGATTTCGAAATTTGCCTTTGTGCTAGTAAATCTTTCTGATAAGATGGTGATTACTCTGGGGGTGGAATAGTGATTTTGGAGAAGTGTAAAAACCTATCTGAAGTCTTTAGGTCTACCAGAGAGGGACTGAATGTTAACGTTGTAGGAAAGGTACTTATTCAGTCTAAGGAAAGTTCTATACATTTTTGGCATCACTCCAAATTGCCTTAAACTACTAGTGTTAATTTCCTGATTAACCAAAAGTAGTTGCCAAAAGTATAGAATCCAGTATCCCAAGAGAGTAGACATATAGAGAGGAATTTCACATTATCAATGATTTTGTGATTAAGGAAGAGTAATGGTGGAGAAAAGGTTGTGTTTAATTCAACCTTTCAGATCCTATTACGAGGAGTTTACTACTACTACACTTGATCTGTATATCGAGGTGTTGAGATTATTTGAAACGCACTTTTTGTTTTATATTAGTGCAAGTGGGAGTTTGTTGGGTTTTATGCCCTAAATAAAATTCATTTCAATATAATCAGATTTACTTACTAATATAGATCAGAAATAACATTTAATGTTGCATGGTTCACATGATTTATTTCATGATTATATGTACATAATGTATAAATTCATCTGAAACCCTTTTCACATACTTGATCCTGTTTATTGTGCCGTCAACACATTGGAAAGTAAACATGACTATGTGAATAAAGTTTCGTAGATTTATCAGACATAGGGTTTTACTGATATGATAATCTACAACAAGAGTTTAATTTCATTTGGAGAAATGCTATGTTCTTTCCAGAGCATTGGTTAAAGTAAAGCTCAGGTTGGATGCATGGAGTATGCATCGGAAGGGACCGATATTGAACTTTGACTTAGATTTATTAAACTTACCGTAATATCTATTCAAGTCAATATCGCCTAGTTGATCCTAGATCAAATGTTCTTAATCCTGTTATGATTAGGCTCAATCTTGAAAGGCTATTCGTCTTCTTTGATTTGTTAGTTAAGCCTACTTTTAGTTCAGGGTGATACGTACATTTTGGGAACACGGTAGTGCAATTGAGTGGGAGCGCTATCATAAACCTGAAATCTATAGCTTCTATCTGGCGAATAGTAAGCAAATGATGATCTCCTTCGAGCTTGACCAAACGAACATAAATGGTGGAGTACTCATTTCACATAAGTTGAAATATCATTTATACGGGGTCAAGTGTTCTAAGGAATAAATACATTGTAGGGTGTAACGGTAATCTCATCCCTTTACAGTGTAGATCATATATAGAGGATCATTGATCAAATTAGGATTATAACAATGGATAACTAATGATGTGTCTATATGGTGGAACATATAGAGAATTCTATATACTGAGAGTGCAATTCTATGTTCTATGCGTGGATTCAACGAAGAATTAATAAGTTAGTGAATTTTAGAGCTAAATTCTTGATCTACTTATTGGAAGCTCGGTTATATAGACCCATGGTCCCCGCAATAGTTGAGATAATATTGCTTGTAAGACTCATGTAATTGGTTTTGATTAATCAATTATAATTCTCAAATTAGACTATGTCTATTTGTGAATTTTTCACTAAGTAAGGGCGAAATTGTAAAGAAAGAGTTTTAGGGGCATATTTGTTAATTATGATACTTTGTATGGTTCAATTAAAAAATATGATAAATGACAATATTATTTAATAATTATTTATAGTTATTAAATAGTTAGAATTGGCATTTTAATGGTTGAATTAGAAAATTGGCGTTTTTGAGAAAATCAGATGTAGAAAAGATAAAACTGCAAAATTGAAAAAAGTGAGGCCCAAATCCTCTAAGCATGGCCGGCCACTTTTATAGGCATTTTAAACTGATATTTTCATTATTTTAATGCCAAATAATTCAAACCTAACCCTAGTGGAATGCTATAAATAGATAGTGAAGGCTTCAGGAAAATTACACTTTTTTTCTGACACTTCTGATTCAGAAAAAACTGAGCCTCTCTCTCTCCCTATCTTTGACCGAACCCAGTCTCTCTTTCTTCTTCCTTAAATTTCGAAATTCTTAGTGTATGAGTAGTGCCCACACACAGCAAGTGATACCTCAATCATTGTGAGGAAGATCGTGAAGAAAGACATTCAGCGAAAGGAGTTTCAGCATCAAAGATTCAGAGAAAGAGATCCAGATTCAGATATTGATAATGCTCTTCTACAGAAAGGAATCAAGGGCTAGATATCTGAACGGAAGGAGTCATTATATTCCGCTGCACCCAATGTAAGGTTTCCTAAACTTTATAAGTGTTTATTTCATCGTTTTAGAAAGTTCATATTTAGGGTGTTAATAAACATACTTGTGAGTAGATCTAAGATCCTGGTAAAATAATTTCCAACACAATAGGCCTGTGCTTGGCCGAAAGTTTTTTCTTCCTTTTGAGCGGAGTCACCTTCTCTTCCTCAACCTCGTCTTCCTACTCAAGATGCTTTTGACCATACTTCTTGGCTCCCCCACCTCCCTTCAACTTAGCTTCACAATTGAGTTGAATGAGTTCATTCTCCTGATGAGCTCCCTCAGCCTGGTTAGCACTGGATTTCCTCTTCTTCTCCATCACAGGCTGGGGATTGAAATCCTTCGGGTAGAGCCCGTACTCCACAAAGTTCTCTTTCGAGGTTAACCAAGTGATATTCTGAGTAGCACCCGTTAACTAAGCAATCCTTTGAGCTCTAACCCTGAGAGCAAGTGTGAAGGGTGGACGGTGATATATAGGGATCTGCTGGAACTGAGTGTAGGTGGTGCCCATGCCATCCACCATGTAATACTCGTCAACAAAATTCCAAATTTTGCTAACGGCCTTGTCCCTGGTGCCCGTCAACCACTTGAAGTCTGGCTGAGAAAAATAAAAGTATCCCGACCTACCCTACTTGGGAGTAGACTTCAAGTCAAAAAACTAGCTTACCTCTTGAGGAGAAGGCATACCCCACTTTTGGATGGCCAAAAGAACAAACAAGGCAGATAGAAACTTGATGCCCTTGGGAGTGAATTGGGTCAGACAAAGACAGAAGAAGGTTGCCACCTTCCTAAAGTACGGGTGCAAAGGAAATAATGCCCCTTGTTTGGAATGAGCACCCGACCAGGCACACATCCCCTTCTTTGGGTTGGAGGCTCGGTTGTTCGAGGCAGGAACATAACATTCTAGCTCGCCCAGATAGCCGCCCTGGTCGAGATCCAGTAAGCGTGCCTCAGTGACCTTGGATGGAGGACTCACCCACCTGACACCCAAGGTACTTAGTTTCCTTTGAGGAACTACAACAGTAAGCTCCTCATTGACGTAGTCCACTCCTTCAACGAGGACATCGCCGTCCGCGTCAACTGGCTCCCAGACCTTGTTCTACCCCACAAAATTTGGAGGTGCAGCTTCCTCCTCTTCCTCCGCCTCGCAACGTCTGCTAGGGCGGACATCGCCCTGTTCCTCTATCTCCTAGACTTGTGGATCCTGTTCGGCGCTAGGTAGGGTAGCGTGCTGGGCTACGTGAGGGTAAGACGCGTTGACTTTACGCATTGTCTGTTTAGTGCGAGCCATCATCCTGTGGGTAGACGGGAAGATTGAGTTAAGACGTCGGTCGCTTGAAGAGGGCGGACTAGAATAAAGACGAGGGTAATCTTCGTGCAATAGTTGAAGCAAATCCTTGTCAATTCGGTGTTCGCTTCACCAAAACTCACCAGAGTTCATCTACAAAAGACAACACGCGAGATGAGTGTTTGGTTGGGATATCGAACCGTAAATAGCCAAATATCCCGACTAGGAGTACTCAAAAGATTAAAGAATAGAAATATTCGACGAATAAGTCAAATCTTAGATGTTTAAAATTTTTGAGAGTAAGGGCAAAAATTTCGCGAAGCTTTGAATAAGCAAGGTGAAAGACAGACATTTTGCAGTCAAAAAGTAAGCATTGTGAATTGTGCAGTTGTATAAATCATTGCAAAGAAAAATCGCAGAGTTTATGAACCTATGGTTTTCTACCTATCTTCTACAACAAGGTTAAGATCGCATTCAGAAATTAAGTGTACAAAATGAAAGTAGAAGAAATTGAGAACTTACTTACTGATCGACGTCTAGATTCACTCTAAGCGAAGTTGCTTGGATGGTTCTTGTGAAAATTTCACGGCAAACTCGAGATGAAAATTTCTCTTTTTTTCCTCTGAACTTGCTTAATAGAGAAGTTGGAGAAAATAAGTTTATGAACAATGCTCAGTCATATTTATAGGTAGAAAAACAAAAAAGGAGTAATCATTTCAAAAACCTTAGATGCCTTGGTTCCCCTTAAAAGAAAATATTGGAAATCAAAAGTAATTAAGTGTAACCGTCAAACGTGGTGAGAGAAAATCAGATTTCGAAACATTAATTGCGTCAGAGCATTTATTAGCCAAAAACCGACGAGACGCCTAGTCAGCCTCACATCAAATCGCCAACAGATGCACCTGACACTTGTCACCCATCCAAACGCAAAGATAGCTCGGATGAAGTCTACACGTAACTTTGGAAGTCCCGTACAGACTTTGGGGAAAATGTTATCTAAATTTTAGCACTCTAACGTGGCCTCACACGTGGATTCAAGTCTTGGTACTCGCTCGCAAGACACGGGCCGAAAAGGTTACCACATACATTTTCTCAGACGAAATCATCTTAACCGAGCAGTGAGCAATTCGTGCAACACACCAAAGAAATTGCTATAAATTTGAGATCAGATTACAGAGATATGGCAAGCTATCCAAATCCCACGATTAGTGCATTTTGTATATACTATGTAATCTTTCTACTTATATCAATTGTAACCAGAAGGGAAATACTTCCCTCCAAAGCTTATAGCCTTATAAATAGTGATTCATACTCACTGGGCAAAGGGTCAAAACATTTTGTCTAAGAATTCATATTCAAAGATATAATTGTAAGAGCTCTAAGAAAACGAACCATTCTCCTTGTTCTTAAGTCAAGACAAATAACGAGGATTAGGCTCTTACCGAATTGCTCGGGGCTGAACCTCTATAAAATTCTTGTCTCTTTATTTTGCTTTAATTACACTATACTCGTATTAAACTACTTGTCGCTTACAAATCAGACTCATTATCGTTGGCTAAAAGCGAGGTCAACACCTAGGATCTCCCCGGTAGTTCGTCTCCTTCATCAAAGCACAGGGTATTTGAGGGGGTCAAAATCAGAAACTCAAACTTCCAACGGCCCAAGCATGTCGCAAGGGCTCCCTAATTTATTTATAATGTCTCGAGTTGCTTCCCTCTGATGTAACTCTAGGGTTGCAGCTACACTAGGCGACAAGGACAACCTAGAGTGAACTTTTCCAAAACTCACCTACTTCTACCAACAGACCATAACTGAGCCTCACTGGTAACCCAGCAGCCACCGATGGTACCGATGGTCTCCTCTCACCAGCCGCCATCATAGGATCTACTTTTGGGAAACTTCACACACCTAGAAAAGGCAGGGGAAGTAGTCGTCATGAGACAGATCTAGCCCTCTCGCCAGTGCTGATACTGGAGTTTCTAGCTGGATAGAGTCGTTGCATCTGACGACCCTTTCTGAGTTAGTCTTCATGATCGCATCGGGTCATAGCTCCTTCGTATGGCCCCAGTACCTCTTGAACTACTCTATTTACGTATAGTGATGTAGTGGTGGATCTGAGCCTGAGGATATTGGTAGTTGATCTTGCCTCTAGAGAGTTGGATGGCGTGATTTGAGCTTTTAGGGACGGATATCAGTGCGTCAAGTGCTTTAAGACTGTGTTCATTCACTTTCGCAACCTTTCTTGGGCAGACTGTCGCATCGAGTCTTTTTTTGGGCAACACCTCAAATATGCACATTTTTGGCCCTTGTTCGAACCTTGACAAGCGATCAGGAGGTCTTCCTTCTTTCCTTACATGGACCTTCTTGAAACAGGCTTGCATCGGTGGTAGCCGTGCATATCTTTTTCTTCAACTATCAATGAAAGTTCTAAATTGTTTTCCAAGTTTTTCGAAAACCAAATAATTTCAGATCTTCAGAAAGTAATGAATGCGTGGATAATGCAATAACAAGCAAAATATTTTTATGTGCTTCAGGTGTTACCTATCCTTAGTCCACGAGTCCATTATATTAGGCTCTTTGGCAAGAGATTATTTATACATATACATAATGATGGACTTTTCTCGTATTCCCCCATGTTCTTGTAGAAGAAGAAGCTTAGTGGGAATATTCTGAAGTTATTAGTAGGGTTAAAGTGTGCTGTGAAGGTCTTCGATCTTTAGGTGAGAGTCCAGAGGATGGGTCTGGATCCCTTCACTTGTGCATCAGTTAGAGTATTTATAGGCTGATTCCATTGCCCAAATCGTCTTGAACGGATCTTCGTAGGGATGAATCCCCACCGTTGTATTGGTAGGTGGCACATTTTCCGTGTTGTCTTTATCCATGTCAGATCGTACTGGCTAAATTGGCGGGGCTTTAGACACGTGTCATCTCATAGCCATTCTTATTTGAATTACTATCATCCATAGCCGTTGGATCACCTAACACGGTATGCGAGGGCAAGCATGCTCTACATGGTAGCGTGGCATAGGAGAGAAACTTTAACATCGTACATGGGAAAAGGCATGGTCAGTTGGCCTGTAGCCTGGCATTCACAGATTGAACCTTCGTCTGTTGAAGGTGTATCTCAAACTGACGCACCCTAGTGGAAGTCTCATACCCTTCATGGGAACAAAAAGGGGTCTTGTCTTCTAGAATAAAGAATGTCTCTGGTTCGTGGTCATCTCTTTTGTGGTCTCCTCCGGGAAGGCATCTCTCGTTGGGACATGTTCTACGAGTTTTATGCTACTATCTTCTCAAAGCTCATGGTAAGGAACTTAAGTGGCTCAATGACTCCTTATCCTTCATTAATTAGTATATACGTGTCGTATCAGTGAAAATGCATATAACACTTATTATTACATATCATTAATTATATTAATTTTGTCATTACTAATCATTACTTATCATTACTTACATTAATTTTATCATTACTCATCGTTACTTATAAGTAATGATAAATATGTTTATTTTTAATTACCATGAACCCTAAACTGTAAACCTTAATGCTTGAACCTTAAACCCTAAATCCTAAACCCTAAACCTTAACCCCTAAACTCTAAATTAAACCCTAACCCTAAACACTAAACACTAAACCCTTAAACCCTAAACCCTAATTCCTAAACACTAAACCCTTAACCTGAATCCCTAATCTCTATACCCTAAACCCTAAACCCAGGCCGAAAAAAAGAATTGGGACCGGAACTTAGACCTAACACAAAAACTGAATAAGGATCGGGATAGACACCTGAACCTGACCTAGGACCCAAATAGGGAAGGGACCTAGACATGGACCCAGACTCGGACCTTGACCCAGACCCGGGACCCAAACTCACACCGAGATTCAAACCCATACCCAGACCCCGACCTAGACTAAGACCCCAACCTGAACCCAAGACCCAAAATTGAAACCAAAACCGAAACCGAACCAGGACCCAAACCTGGGACCAGAAAAAACAACCAAATCCAAACCCAAACTGGGACCTGGACCCAAACCAAGACCTCTAACCCGTGAATTGGACCTAAATTGGGATCGGGACCGAAATGGAGACCTAGACCCAGATCGAGACCCAAACCTAGACTTAGACCGGGACTTGAGACCCAAGACATGGGATCAGACCCGGACTCAAACCTGAACCCAGACTTGGACCTGGACACTTCCGGGACCTGAACCAGAACCCAGACCTGGAATCAAACTAGGACCTAGGACCCAAATCTAGATTAGGAACCGATATTGGGACCTAGAACTCGAGCCTAGAATCAGATCAGTTCCAAGGACCCTACTAGAATCAGATCGGGGCATAAGATTTAGAGGCCTGGGCCTTGGACCCGACCCATGGTTGGTGTTTGGATCTAGGACCTAGACCAAGACCTTAACCCAGATCCAGACCTAGACCAAGACTAGGACCCAAACCCAGACCTTAAACTGTACCCCGTGACCCTAAGCCCTAAACCATAAACCCTAAATCCCTAAACCCCAAATCCTTTAGACTTACTCCTGAAACCCTAAGCCCTAAACCCTAAACCCTAAATCCCTAAACACTAAACCCAAAACCCTAAACCCTAACACAAACATAGACCTAGACTCGAACCCATATGGAGATCGGAACTTGGCACATAGACCTGGACTCGGACCCACACTCGAACCTAGACCCAAGTCTGGGACTCTAACCCAGACCGAGACCCGGACTCGAACAAGGATCGGGATGAGGACCCAGACTTGGGACAACAACTTGACCCAAACCCAAACTCAGAACAGAACCTAAATAGAGACTTGAACCCAGACCGAGACATGAAACCCAGGACCTGGACACACACAAGGACCCAAACCCAGACCTGGATTGGGACTCAAGAACCGGGACCCAAACCCATACCCGAATTGGGACCTCGACTGAGATTTGGGGCTCAAACTTAAACTTGGTCTTGGACCCAGACTGCGACCTAGGACCTTGACTTGGATTGGGCATTAAGATTAGGATTTTGGCCCCAAAATTGGGAGTGGTACCCGGGACTCGACATTCGACCCAAACCCTCAGTCCGAGTCTTGGGTTTGGGTCTGCGTTTTGGGTCCCAGGCTAGGTTAAGGTCTGGGTCTAGGTTCGGGTCCAGATATAGGTCACGATCCTAATGTAGGTCTAGGTTTGGGCCTGGGTTCCAATCTGAGTTTGGTCTAGAGCAGGGTCTAGGTTTTGGTCTGAGTCCTTGTCCTAATCCTATTCTAGAGTACCGATTCCAGTTCTCATTTTGGATCCCAGGTCCCGGTCTGGGGCTTGGTCTGGGTTCGGGTCCTGGTCCAATTCCCAGATCCAAAAACTGACTATGGTTTGGGTCCAAGCCCTGGCTCTCTTATCCTGGGTTGAGATCCCAATCCTAGTCTCAAGTCGCGGTCTAGTTCTAATTTTGTTCTTGAGTCTTGGTCCAGGTCCGTGAGTGAGACTGGGGTCAGGTCCTGGGCCTTGGTTCTAGTTACGGCAGTTGGGTCTAGTTCTGAGTTTGGGTCTCAGTCACTAATGCAGGTTCGGGTCCAAGGTGCGGGTCTGGGTCCCGGACCAAGTCCAAGTGTAGGTTCTGGTTTGTGTCCTGAGTCTCAGCCCAAGTTTGGATTTGGGAACAGGTCTCAGTCTGGGTCTTGGTTTGGGTCCAGGTCCCTAGTCCAATTCCAGGGTCCTAGTTCCCTTCTTGTTTCGGTTCAAATTTCATGGACAGGTCTGGGTTTAGGTTCTAGTCTCGGTCCTGGTGTGGGTACGAGTCTTGGTCCTTATTTAGGTTCGGGGCCTAGTCCTAGATCCAAACACTGACTATGGGTTAGGTCCAAGCCTCGAGTCCAAATTTGGATCCTAGTCTCTGATTCCAGTTTGGTTCCAGTTTGGGTCCCAAGTCTCGGTTTGGGTCCTAATTCCGAGTCCGGTTCAGGGGTCAGGTCCTAGGTCCCAAGTGCAAATTTTAGGGACTGATTCGCTATCCCACTTTGGAGGCCCGTATCCTGGTCCCAGTTCCAAGGCCCGACTTTTAGGTCCTGGTCCCCTATCCAGCCCCGGGTCACGGTCTGGGTCGAGGTTCTGGTTCGCAACCTGAGTCCCGATTTGAGTCTAGATCCTTGTCCGAGTCTAGGTCCCAATCTGAGTCCAGGTCCCTGTCCGAGTCCAAGTCCCTGTCCGAGTCCAGGTCCTGGTCTCGGGTCTTAGGTCTAGGTCTGAGTCCCAATCCAGCTCCAAGTTTTGGTCTGGGTCCTAGTCAGGGTCTTGGTCCAGGTTCAGGTACCGGGTCCTGGTTCGAGTTTTTTTCCATGTTTGGGTTCGGGTTTTTTTTTGGTCCTAGGTTTGGATCTTGGTCCCCATTCTAGTCAGGGTTATGGTTTTGATATAAATTTTGGGTCTAGATTTGGGTCCGAGTTTATCTCTTGGTCAGGGTAAGAGTCCTAGTCTTAGTTTTGGTTTGAGTCCTGGGTTCGGGTCCAGGTCCTAGTCTGTGTCAGGGTCTGGGTCCCATGTTTTGATCTAGCTCTATGTTTGGGTTCAGGTTTGGGTTTAGGTCTTGGTTCGAGTCTTGGTACGATCTAGATCTAGGTTTGGGTCTTGGTCTGGGTTTGGGTCCGAGTTGGGGTCTTGGGTTTTGGTGTGGGTCTAAGTTTGGGGCCAGGTTTAAGTTTTGGTTCTGTTCTTGGCCCAGGTTTGTGTCTAGATTTGGGGCCGAGTTCGGGTATGGTTCTGGGTCTGGGTCGTAGTCATAGTCCTGTTCCAGGGTCCTGATCTAGTTTCGGTTCAGGTTTTGAGTCCATGTCTGGGGCCAGGTATGGGTCCTCGTGCAGGTTCGAGTTCGGGTCCAGGTCTAGGTCCAGATTCAGGTCTTGTTGTGAGTCCCGAATCCAGACACTGACTACAGGTTAGATTCAAGCTCCAGGTCCAAGGTCAAGGGTTTAGATCAAAATCCTAGTCTAGTGTCGCGGTCTGTTTCTGGTTCGGTGATTAGGTCCCCAGTTTCAGTCTGGGTTGGGGTCGAGGACCTAGACCATGGTCGGGTCCTGGGTCTCAGTCCTGGTTCTAGATCTTGCGTCTGGCTTTGGGTCTGGGTTAGGGGACTTTATCCAAGCTTGGGTCCTAGGTTTGGGTTCGGGTTTGAGTTCAAGTCTAGGTTTGGGTTTAGGTCCCAAGTCCCTATCCGTGTTTGGATTTGGATTCATGCTCCGGTCCAGGTCTGGGTCAGGGTTTGAGTTCAAATTGTGGGGTACGGGTTTAGGTCGGGGTTTGATTTTGGGTTTGGGTTTGGGTTTGGGTTTGGGTCCTTGTCCGAGTCTAGGTCCAGGTGTGGGTCCAAGTCCTTGTCCTTGATCAAGACACTGACTACGGGCCGGGTCCAAGCGCCAAGTTTAGATTCAGATCCTAGTCTCGGGTCATGGTCCTCTTCCATTTCGAGTCTCAGGTCTCGATTTCGGGGCATGGGTCCTGGGTTTGAGTCCCCCATCCAGGTCTAGGTCCTAGGGCCTAGTTTGGGATGATGTTCGGTTTTGGGTTTGGGTCCAGGTCCTAGTCTGGGTTTGGGTCTTCGTCTGGGTATTGGGTCTTAGGTCTGGGTCTTAGGTCTCGAGTCATAGTCCTGATCTGGGTCTGGGTCTAGGTCTCGGTTCTATTACTGATCAGGGTTCGGGTCCCGGATTCTAGGTCTCGGTCTGGGCCAATTCCTGATCTGAGTTTTGGTTTGAGTTTGGATTCGGGTTTGCGTCTTGTTTCTGTCTCATGTCCAGGCCTTGGTCCCAGTCTGAAATCGGTTCCAGTTTTTATTCTAGGTTTGGGTCTATGTCCAAGTTAGTGTCTAAGTCCAGGTCTGTGTCCAGATTTCAGTTTGGGCCGAGGTATGGGTTCGAGTCCCAAGTCCAGGACTGGATCCAATTAATTGTCTAGGCCGGGTTTGGGTCTGGGTCCCTGCATTCGATCTCGGTCTGGGTCTGGGTTTGGGTTTGGGTCAAAGTGCTGGTCTGGATTCCCATCTAAGTTTGGGTTTGGGTATGGCTCCCAATTTCGAGTTTGGATCTGGGTCCAAGTCAGGGTCCTAAGTCTGTGTTTGGGTTCATGTCATGATGCACGTCCGGGTCCGGGTCTCGGTACCTATTCAGATCTGGGGCCGAGTCTGGGTTTAGAGTTCCGATCCCAATCTTGGTTTGGGTCTGGGGCCAGGTCTGGGTTCGGTTCTAGATTTTGGTATGAGTCTAATTCCGAGTTTAAGGTTTAGGGGTTTATAATTTGGGGTTTATAATTTATGGTTTGGGATCTAGGGTCTAGGGTTTAGGGAGTAGGGTTTAGGTTTTAGGGTTAAGGGTTTAGCGTTTAGGGTTTAGGGATTAAGGTTTACGGTTTAGGATTTAGGATTTAGGGTTTAGCGTTCAGCGTTTAGGGTTTACGATTTAGGGATTAAGGTTCACAATTTAGGGTTTAGGACTAGGGTTTAGTTAATTGAAAATAAATCTAATTATCATTACTTATCAGTACTAATTATTTCTTATCATTACTTATATTAACTTTATTATTACTTATTATTATTACTTATGTTTACTAATCATTATTTATCATTACATATATTAATTTTATCATTACTAATGATAAATATGCTTAATTTTATTTACCCTGAACCCAAAACTCTAAACCCTAAACCCTAAACTATAACCCTAAACCTTAAACCCTAAATAGTAAACCCTCACCGGAAACCCTAAACCATAAACCCTAAACCCTAAACCCTAAACTCTGGCCTGAAACTAGAATAGGGACGAGGACCCGAATCGGGCACAGGACCTAAATAGGGATTGGGACCCGAACCCGCCCAAGGACTCAAATAGGGAATGGGACCGGGGCCTAGACCCGCACCCAGAATCGGACGTAGACCCAGACTTGAGACCCGAACCCGAACCTGGACGTAGACCGAGAAAGGGATCTTTACCCAGACCCAGACCCAAACCTTAACTCGGACCAAGACTCAGACCCCGACCCAAACCTAGACACAGAATTGGAAACGAAAGCAGAACAAAACAAGGACCGGGACTAGGACCTTGACCTGGGACTAGAATTGTACCCAAACCCAGACAAGAACTCGAATCGAGACCTAGATATGCACTGGGACCTAGAACCTGGGACTGGACCTGGACCCAAACCCAAAGTAGGGCCCGAGACTCGAGACCCAGATTCGAGACTCAGGACCTAGATTTGGACCCAAACCCAGACCTAGTCCTGGACTCAGACTAGGACCTGAACCCGAACCTGACCCTAGAGTTGGACCGAGATCTAGGACTTGGACCTGGATTGGGAATCAGGACTGTGATTGAGGACTCGACCCTGGACCTAGGCCTAGACCTACGACCAAGACCGGGACCAGAGACTCGGGACCCGAATTGGAACCAGATTAGGACACGAGACTAAGATCAGAATCAGTACCATGGGATTGGACCCAACAAGTGGTTGGTGTCTAAATCTTGGATATGGACACAAACCTAAACTCAGAGTTTGACCTGGACCCGAACCCAAACCCGAATCTAGACCAAAACCCGAACCCTAAACCTTAAACCCTTTAGGCGCCGTTTGGAATGCAAGTTTTATTTCATGGGAATATATTTAACATTGCTTGGCAAGTGATGAAGGGAATTATAAACCTAGGAAAGCAACATTATTGTATTTGGTTGGGCGCAGTAATATTATGATGATGTCTTGGAATATGAAGATTAGTTTGTTTGGTTGACTTAGGAATGGAATGTGAGAACTTTTTTTTATAAAAATGATTGTTTTTTTTTTTGTAAAATACTAATAATTTAATACTTTTTTTTTTCTTTTCAAGTGTATGAAATAATTTTTATTTATTATTTATGATGATGCCCTTGGGAGTGAATTGGGTCGGACAAAGACAGAAGAAGTTTGCCAACTTCCTAAAGTACGGGTGCAAAGGCAATAATGCCCCTTGTTTGGAATGAGCACCCGACCAGGCACACATCCCCTTCTTTGGGTTGGAGGCTCAGTTGTTCGAGGCAGGAACATAACATTCTAGCTCGCCCAGATAGCCGCCCTGGTCGAGATCCCGTAAGCGTGGCTCAGTGACCTTGGATGGAGGACTCACCAACCTAACACCCAAGGTACTTTGTCTCCTTTGAGGAACTACAGCAGTAAGCTCCTCATTGACGTAGTCCACTCCTTCAACCAGGACATCACCGTCCGCGTCAATTGGCTCCCTGACCTTGTTCTATCCCACAAAATTTGGAGGTGCAGCTTCCTCCTCTTCCTCCGCCTCGCAACGACTGCCAGGGTGGGCATCGCACTGTTCCTCTATCTCCTAGACTTGTGGATCCTGTTCGGCGCTAGGTAGGGTAGCGTGCTGGGCAACGTGAGGGTAAGACGCGTTGACTTTATGCATTGTCTGTTTAGTGCGAGCCATCATCCTGTGGCTAAACGGGAAGATTGAGTTAAGACGTCCGTCGCTTGAAAAGGGCGGACTAGAATAAAGACGAGGGTAATCCTCGTGCAAGAGTTGAAGCAAATCCTTGTCAATTCAGTGTTCGCTTCACCAAAACTCACCAGAGTTCATCTACAAAAGACAACACGCGAGATGAGTGTTTGGTCGGGATATCGAACCGTAAATAGCCAAATATGCCGACCAGGAGTACTCAACAGATTAAAGAATAGAAATATTCGACGAATAAGTCAAATCTTAGATGTTTAAAATTTTTAAGAGTTAGGGCAAAAATTTTGCGAAGCTTTGAATAAGCAAGGTGAAAGACAGACATTGTGCAGTCAAAAAGTAAGCATTGTGAATTGTGCAGTTGTATAAATCATTGCAAAGAAAAATCGCAGAGTTTATGAACCTAGGGTTTTCTACCTATCTTCCACAACATGGTTAAGATCGCATTCAGATATTAAGTGTACAAAATGAAAGTAGAAGAAATTGAGAACTTACTTACTGATCGACGTCTGGATTCACTCTAAGCGAAGTTTCTTGGATGGTTCTTGTGAAAATTTCACGGTAAACTCGAGACGAAAATTTCTCTTTTTTTGCTCTGAACTTGCTTAATAGAGAAGTTGGAGAAAATAAGTTTATGAACAATGCTCAGTCATATTTATAGGTAGAAAAACAAAAAGGAGTAATCATTTCAAAAACCTTAGACGCCTTGGTTCCCCCCAAAAGAAAATATTAGAAATCAAAAGTAATTAAGTGTAACCGTCAAATGTGGTGAGAGAAAATCAGATTTCAAAACATCAATTGCGTCAGAGCATCTATTAGCCGAAAACCGAAGAGACACCTAGTCAGCCTCACATCAAATCGCCAACAGACGCACCTGACACTTGTTACCCATCCAAACGCAAAGATAGCTCGGATGAAGTCTAGACGTAACTTTGGAAGTCCCGTATAGACTGTGGGGAAAATTTTATTCAAATTTTAGCACTCTAACGTGGCCCCACACGTGGATTCAAGTCTTGGTACTCGCTTGCAAGACACGAGCCGAAAAGGTTACCACATACATTTTCTCGGACGAAATCATCTTAACCGAGTAGTTAGCAATTCGTGCAACACACCAACACTTAGCAAATTCACCTTTCGCATCATGAGTCATAAAAGGAATTGCTATAAATTTGAGATCAGATTACAAAGATATGGCAAGCTATCCAAATCCCACGATTAGTGCATTCTGTATATATTATGTAATCTTTCTACTTATATCAATTGTAACCAGAAGGGAAATACTTCCCTCCAAAGCTTATACCCCTATCAATAGTGATTCATACTCGCTGGGCAAAGGGTCAAAAATTTTTGTCTAAGAATTCATATTCAGAGATATAATTGTAAGAGCTCTAGGAAAACGAACCATTCTCCTTGTTCTTAAGTCAATACAAATAACGAGGATTAGGCTATTACCCAACTGCTCGGGGCTGAACATCTAAGAAATTCTTGTGTCTTTATTTGCTTTAATTACACTATACTTTCATTAAACTACTTGTCGCTTACAAACCAGACTCATTGTCGTTGGCTAAAAGCGAGGTCAACACCTAGGATCTCCCGGGTAGTTCGTCTCCTTCATCAAAGCACAGGGTATTTGAGGGTCTCTAATGCAGAAACTCAGACTTCTAATGGCACAAGCATGTCGCAAGGGTTCCCTAATTGGTTTATAATGTCTCGAGTTGCTTCCCTCTGATGTAACTCTAGGGTTTCAGCTACACTAGGCGACAAGGACAACCTAGAGTGAACTTTTCCAAAAGTCACCTACTTCTACCAACAGACCATAACTGAGCCTCACTGGTAACCCAGCAGCGACCGATGGTACCGATGGTCTCCTCTCACCAGCTGCCATCATAGGATCTATTTTTGGGAAACTTCACACACCCAGAAAAGGCAGGGGAAGTAGTCGTCATGAGACAGATCTAGCCCTCTCGCCCGTGCTGATGCTGGAGTTTCTAGCTGGATAGAGTCGTTGCATCTCACGACCCTTTCTGAGTTAGTCTTCATGATCGCATCGGGTCATAGCTCCTTCGTCTGGCCCCAGTACCTCTTGAACTACTCTATTTACGTATAGTGATGTAGTGGTGGATCTGAGCCTGAGGATCTTGGTAGTTGATCTTGCCTCTAGAGAGTTGGATGGCGTGATTTGAGCTTTTAGGGACGGATATCAGTGCGTCAAGTGCTTTAAGATTGTGTTCATTCACTTTCGCAACCTTTCTTGGGCAGACTGTCGCATCGAGTCTTTTTTTGGGCAACACCTCAAATATGCACATTTTTGTCCCTTGTTCGAACCTCGACAAGCGATCAGGAGGTCTTCCTTCTTTCCTTACATGGACCTTCTTGAAACGGGCTTGCACTGGTGGTAGCCGTGCATATCTTTTTCTTCAACTATCAATGATAGTTCCAAAATGTTTACCAAGTTTTTCAGAAACCAAATAATTTCAGAGCTTCAGAAAGTAATGAAGGCGTGGATAATGCAATAACAAGCAAAATATTTTTATGTGCTTCAGGTGTTACCTATCCTTAGTCCATGAGTCCATTATATTAGGCTCTTTGGCAAGAGATTATTTATACATATACATAATGATGGACTTTTCTCGTCTTCCCCCATGTTCTTGTAGAAGAAGAAGCTTAGTAGGAATATTCTGGAGTTATTAGTAGGGTTAAGTGTGATGTGAAGGTCTTGGATCTTTAGGTGAGAGTCCAGAGGATGGGTTTGGATCATTTCACTTGTGCATCAGTTAGAGTATTTATAGGCTGATTCCATTGCCCAAATTGTCTTGAACGGATCTTCGTAGGGATGAATCCCCACCGTTGTATTGGTAGGTGGCACATTTTCCGTGTTGTCTTTATCCATGTCAGATCGTACTGGCTAAATTGGCGGGGCTTTAGACACGTGTCATCTCAGAGCCATTCTTATTTGAATTTCTATCATCCATAGCCGTTAGATCACCTAACATGGTATGCGAGGGCAAGCATGCTCTGCATGGTAGCGTGGCATAGGAGACAAACTTTAACATCGTACATGGAAAAAAGGCATGGTCAATTGGCCTGTTGCCTTGCATGCGCGGATTGAACCTCCGTCTGTTGAAGGTGTATCTCAGACTGACGCACCCTGGTGGAAGACTCATACCCTTCATGGGAACGAAAAGGGGTCTTGTCTTCTAGAATAAAGAATGTCTCTGGTTCGTGGTCATCTCTTTTGTGGTCTCCTCCGGGAAGGCATCTCTCGTTGGGACATGTTCTACGAGTTTTATGCTACTATCTTCTCAAAGCACATGGTAAGGAACTTAAGTGGCTCAATGACTCCTTATCCTTCATTAATTAGTATATACGTGTCGTATCAATGAAAATGCATATAACACTTATTATTACATATCATTAATTATATTAACTTTGTCATTACTAATCATTACTCATCGTTACTTATAAGCAATGATAAATATGTTTATTTTTAATTACCATGAACCCTAAACTGTAAATCTTAATGCTTGAACCTTAAACCCTAAATCCTAAACCCTAAACCTTAACCCCTAAACTCTAAATTACACCCTAACCCTAAACACTAAACACTAAACCCTTAAACCCTAAACCCTAAGTCCTAAACACTAAACCCTTAACCTGAATCCCTCATCTCTATACCCTAAACCCTAAACCCAGGCCAAAAAAAAGAATTGGGACTGGAACCTAGACCTAACACAAAAACTGAATAAGGACCGGGATAGAAACCTGGATCTGGTCTAGGACCCAAATACGGAAGGGACCTAGACCTGGACCCAAACTCGGACCTTGACCCAGACCCAGGACCCAAACTCACACCGGGATTCCGACCCATACCCAGACCCCGACCTAGACTAAGACCCCAACCTGAACCCAAGACCCAAAATTGAAACCAAAACCGAAACCGAACCAGGACCCGAACCTGGGACAAGAAAAAACAACCAAATCCAAACCCAAACTGGGACCTGGACCCAAACCAAGACCTGTAACCCATGACTTGGACCTAAATTGGGACCGAGACCCAAATGGAGACCCACACCCAAATCGAGACCCAAACCTAGACTTAGACCGGGACTTGAGACCCAAGACATGGTATCAGACCCGGACTCAGACCTTAACCCAGACTTGGACCTGGACACTTCCGGGACCTGAACCAGAACCCAGACCTGGAATCAAACTAGGACCTAGGACCCAAACCTAGACTAGGAACCGATATTGGGACCTAAAACTCGAGCCTAGACTCAGATCAGTTCCAAGGACCCTACTAGAATCGGATCGGGACATAAGATTTAGACGCTTGGGCCTTGGACCCGACCCATGGTTGGTGTTTGGATCTAGGACCTAGACCCAGACCTAAACCCAAATCCAGACCTAGACCAAGACTAGGACCCAAACCCAGACCTTAAGATGTACCCCGTGACCCTAAGCCCTAAACCCTAAACACTAAATCCCTAAACCCCAAACCCTTTAGACTTACCCCTAAAACCCTAAGCCGTAAACCCTAAACCCTAAATTTCTAAACACTAAACCCAAAACCCTAAACCCTAACACAAACATAGACCTAGACCCAAACCCATATGGAGATCGGAACTTGGCACATAGACTCGGACTCGGACCCACACTCGAACCTAGACCCAAGTCTGGGACTCTAACCGAGACCGAGACCCGGACTCGTACCACGATCGGGATGAGGACCCAAACTTGGGACAAGAACTGGACCCAAACCCAAACTCAGAACAGAACCTAAATAGAGACTTGAACCCAGACCGAGACATGAAACCCAGGACCTGGACCCACACAAGGACCCAAGCCCAGACCTGGATTGGGACTCAAGAACCGGGACCCAAACCCATACCCGAATTGGGACCTCGACTGAGATTTGGGGCTCAAACTTAAACTTGGTCTTGGACCCGGACTGCGACCTAGGACCTTGACTTGGATTGGGCATTAAGACTAGGATTTGGGCCCCAAAATCGGGAGTGGTACCCGGGACTCGACATTCGACCCAAACCCTCAGTCCGAGTCTTGGGTTTGGGTCTGCGTTCTGGGTCCCAGGCTAGGTTAAGGTATGGGTCTAGGTTCGGGTCCAGATATAGGTCACGATCCTAATGTAGGTCTAGGTTTGGGCCTGGGTTCCAATCTGAGTTTGGGTCTAGAGCAGGGTCTAGGTTTTGGTCTGAGTCCTTGTCCTAATCCTATTCTAGAGTACCGATTCGAGTTCTCATTTTGATCCCAGGTCCCGGTCTGGGTCTTGGTCTGGGTTCGGGTCCTGGTCCAATTCCCAGATCCAAAAACTGACTATGGTTTGGGTCCAAGCCCTGGCTCTCGTGTCCTGGGTTGAGATCCCAATCCTAGTCTCAAGTCGCGGTCTGGTTCTAATTTTGGTCTTGAGTCTTGGTCCAGGTCCGTGACTGAGACTGGGGTCAGGTCCTGGGCCTTGGTTCTAGTTACGGGTGTTGGGTCTAGTTCTGAGTTCGGGTCTCGAACACTAATGCAGGTTCGGGTCCAAGGTGCGGGTCTGGGTCCCGGACCAAGTCCAGGTGTAGGTTCTGGTTTGTGTCCTGAGTCTCAGCCCAAGTTTGGATTTGGGACCAGGTCTCAGTCTGGGTCTTGGTTTGGGTCCAGGTCCCTAGTCCAATTCCTGGGTCCCAGTTCCCTACTTGTTTCGGTTCAAATTTCATGGACAGGTCTGGGTTTAGGTTCTGGTCTCGGTCCTGGTGTGGGTACGGGTCCAGGTCCTTGTTTAGGTTCGGGCCCGGGTCCTAGATCCAAACACCGACTATGGGTTAGGTCCAAGCCCCGAGTCCAAATTTGGATCCTAGTCTCTGATTCCAGTTTGGTTCTAGTTTGGGTCCCAAGTCTCGGTTTGGATCCTAATTCCGAGTCCGGTTCAGGGGTCAGGTCCTAGGTCCAAGGTGCAAATTTTAGGGACTGAGTCTCTATCCCACTTTGGAGGCCCATATCCTGGTCCTAGTTCCAAGGCCCGACTTTTAGGTCCTGGTCCCCTATCCAGCTCTGGGTCACGGTCTGGGTCAAGGTTCTGGTTCGCAACCTGAGTCCCGATTTCAGTCTAGATCCTTGTCAGAGTCTAGGTCCCAATCTGAGTCCAGGTCCCTGTCCGAGTCCAAGTCCCTGTCCGAGTCCAGGTCCTGGTCTCGAGTCTTAGGTCTAGGTCTGAGTCCCAATCCAGCTCCAAGTATTGGTCTGGGTCCTAGTGAGGGTCTTAGTCTAGGTTCAGGTCCTGGGTCCTCGTTCGAGTTTTGTTCCATGTTTGGGTTCTGGTTTTGTTTTGGTCCTAGGTTCGGATCTTGGTCCCCATCCTAGTCAGGTTATGGTTTTGATATAAATTTTGGGTCTAGATTTGGGTCTGAGTTTATCTTTGGGTCAGGGTAAGAGTCCTAGTCTGAGTTTGGGTTTGAGTCCTGGGTTCGGGTCCAGGTCCTAGTCTGTGTCAAGGTCTGGGTCCCATGTTTTGATCTAGCTCTAGGTTTGGGTTCAGGTATTGGTTTAGGTCTTGGTTCGGGTTTTGGTACGGTCTAGATCTAGGTTTGGGTCTTTGTCTGGGTTTGGGTCCGAGTTGGGGTCTTGGGTTTTGGTGTGGGTCTAAGTTTGGGGCCAGGTTTGGGTTTGGGTTCTGTTATGGGCCCAGGTCTGGGTCTAGGTTTGGGGCCGAGTTCGGGTCTTGTTCTGGGTCTTGGTCCTAGTCCTAGTCCTGTTCCAGGGTCCTGATCTAGTTTCGGTTTAGGTTCTGAGTCCATGTCTGGGGCCAGGTATGGGTCCTCGTGCAGGTCCAAGTTCGGGTCCAGGTCTAGGTCTAGTTTTCAGGACCTGCTGTGAGTCCCAAATCCAGACACTGACTACAGGTTGGATTCAAGCTCCGGGTCCTAGGTCAAGGGTTCAGATCAAAATCCTAGTCTAGTGTCGCGGTCTGTTTCTGGTTCGGTGATTGGGTCCCCAATTTTAGTCCGGGTTGGGGTCGAGGACCTAGACCATGGTCGGGTCCTGGGTCTCAGTCCTGGTTCTTGATCTTGCATCTTGTTTTGGGTCTGGGTTTGGGGACTTTATCCAAGCTTGGGTCCTAGGTTTGGGTTCGGGTTTGAGTTCAAGTCTAGGTTTGGGTTTAGGTCCCAAGTCCCTATCCGTGTTTGGATTTGGATTCATGTTCCGGTCCAGGTCTGGGTCAGGGTTTGAGTTCAAATTGTGGGGTACGGGTTTAGGTCGGGGTTTGATTTTGGGTTTGGGTTTGGGTTTGGGTCCTTGTCCAAGTCTAGGTCCAGGTGTGGCTCCATGTCCTGGTCCTTGATCAAGACACTGACTACAGGTCGTGGTCATGGTCCTCTTCCATTTCGAGTCTCAGGTCTCGATTTTGGGGCATGGGTCCCGAGTCCGAGTCCCCCATCCAGGTCTAGGTCCTAGGGCCCAGTTCGGGATGAGGTTCGGTTTTGAGTTTGGGTCCAGGTGCTAGTCCGGGTCTGGGTCTTTGTCTGGGTATTGGGTCCTAGGTCTGGGTCTTAGGTCTCGAGTCATAGTCCTGATCTGGGTCTGGGTCCAGGTCTCGGTTTTGTTACTGATCAGGGTTCGGGTCCCGGATTCTAGGTCTCGGTCTCGGCCATGTCCCGATCTGCGTTTTGGTTTGAGTTTGGGTTCGAGTTTGGGTCTTATTTCTGTCTCATGTCCAGGTCTTAGTCCCAGTCCGAAATCGGTTCTAGTTTTGATTCTAGGTTTGGATCTATGTCCAAGTTAGTGTCTAAGTCTAGGTCTGTGTCCAGATTTCAGTTTGGGCCGAGGTATGGGTTTGAGTCCCAAGTCCAGGACTGGATCCAGTTAATTGTTTGGGTCCGGGTTTGGGTCTGGGTCCCTGCATCCGATCTCGGTCTGGGTCTGGGTTTCGGTTTGGGTCCAAGTCCTGGTCTGGATTCCCATCTAAGTTTGGGTTTTTGTATGGCTCCCGATTTCGAGTTTGGATTTGGGTCCAAGTCAGGGTCCTAAGTCTGTGTCTGGGTTCGTGTCATGATGCACGTCCGGGTCCGGGTCTCGGTACCTATTCAGATCTGGGGCCGAGTCTGGGTTTAGTTAAGGTTCCAAGTGTGGGTCCAAAGTTCTGATCCCAATCTTGGTTTGGGTCTGGAGCCAGGTCTGGGTTTGGTTCTTGTTTTGGGTATGAGTCCAATTCCGAGTTTAAGGTTTAGGGGTTTATAATTTAGGGTTTGGGATCTAGGGTCTAGGGTTTAGGGAGTAGGGTTTAGGTTTTAGGGTTAAGGGTTTAGCGTTTAGGGTTTAGGGATTAAGGTTTACGGTTTAGGATTTAGGATTTAGGGTTTAGCGTTCAGCGTTTAGGGTTTAGGGTTTAGGGATTAAGGTTTACAATTTAGGGTTTAGGGCTAGGGTTTAGGTAATTAAAAATAAATCTAATTATCATTACTTATCATTACTAATTATTTCTTATCATTACTTAAATTAACTTTATTATTACATATTATTATTACTTATCATTACTAATCATTATTTATCATTACTTATATTAATTTTATCATTAGTAATGATAAATATGTTTAATTTTATTTACCCTGAACCCTAAACTCTAAACCCTAAACCCTAAACCTTAAACCCTAAATATAAATCCTCACCCGAAACCCTAAACCATAAACTCTAAACCCTAAACCCATATCCCTAATCCCTAAACCCTAAACCCTAAACTCTGGCCTAAGACTAGAACGGGGACCACGACCCGAACCGGGCACAGGACCCAAATAGGGACTGGGACTTGAACCCGCCCAAGGACTCAAACAGGGAATGGGACTGGGGCCTAGACCCGCACCCATAATCGGACGTAGACCCAGACTTGAGACCCGAACCCGAACCTGGACGTAGACCCAGAAAGGGATCTTGACCCAGACCCAGACCCAAACCTTGACTCGGACCAAGACTCAGACCCCGACCCAAACCTAGACACATAATTGGAAACGAAAGCAGAACCAAACAAGGACCGGACTAGGACCTTGACCTGGGACTAGAATTGTACCCAAACCCAGACAAGAAGTCGGATCGAGACCTAGACATGGACTGGGACCTAGAACCTGGGATTGGACCTGGACCCAAACCCAAACTAGGACCCGAGACCCGATACCCATATTCGAGACTCAGGACCTAGATTTGGACCCAAACCCAGACCGAGTCCTGGACTAAGACTAGGACCTGAACTCGAACCTGAACCTAGAGTTGGACCGAGATCTAGGACTTGGACCTAGATTGGGAATCAGGACTGTGATCGGGGACTCGACCCTGGACCTCGGCCTAAACCTACGACCAAGACTGGGACTAGAGACTCGGGACCCGAATTTGAACCGGATTAAGACACGAGACTGGGATCTGAATAAGGACCATGGGATTGGACCCGACAAGTGGTAGGTGTCTAGATCTTGGATTTGGACACAAACCTAAACTCAGACTTTGACCTAGACTCGAACCCAAACCCGGATCTAGACCAAAACCCGAACCCTAAACCTTAAACCCTTTAGGCGCCGTTTGGAATGCAAGTTTTATTTCATGGGAATATATTTAACATTGCTTGGCAAGTGATGAAGGGAATTATAAACATAGGAAAGCAACATTATTGTATTTGGTTGGGCGCAGTAATATTATGATGATGTTTGGGAATATGAAGATTAGTTTGTTTGGTTTACTTAGGAATGGAATGTGACAACTTTTCTTTATAATAATGATTTTTTTTTTTGTAAAATACTAATAATTTAATACTTTCTTTTTCCTTTTAAGTGTATGAAATAATTTTTATTTATTATTTTTCATATAATTTTATAAAAAAATTGACAATAATAAATAATTATAAAAAGTTAATATAGATATATATAGTAATGTCAATTGGGTCGGGTCGGGCTCAACCCACTAATGACCTAGCCCGACAGGATATCTCTTTGGCACGATCTGGCCCCACTACTTCTTTCAGCCTAGTGGGTCAGGCCCTACTGGAGATAAACCGGTCGGGCTTGACCCGACCCCTTTCTTCTTCTTTTTAATGGTAGAATTTTTAAATTTATATGACCGAAGACCCAGCCCGTAAAAAAAGCCTAAATTGCCATTCCTATATATATTTGTCAGAACAATTAATTGCAAAATTAATTTTTAAGTAATTTTTCCAAGATTAAATTATTTAAACAACAATAAAAGCTCTTTAACACATAATAGTATATATTAAAAATGTTGGTTAAAATCACTTTAAAAAAACAAATATTGATTAAAATTTTAAATTCCCAAAGTTTGCATATTATCTAATTTATAATCCAAAATATGACATATTATTATATTGTCAAAAGTTTCTTCCAAAAGATGATATTAACCAACCAAAAGTTTTTTAAAAGTAAAACACTTACGTTACATAAAGTCACCCCAATAGTATTTTTCGAAATACCATAAACTATTAAATCCTATATTACTTAAACAAACCAAGAACCAATGCCAACTTCATCATCCAAAGTGAATAAAAGGTCCTTATAAGCTTGATTTTGGACAACAAGTTTTCTAGCTTCAATTCGTGTTCAAATGACAGTGCATCGATTTTTTTTTCAGTTCATCGATCACTTTTAGTCTTCTACTTGCACCTTTTGTCTCGAATTGGAAACAATCAACAATTCTTCTAATACTATCACCAGTAGCAGCTTGTATTTTATCGAATTTGTTCACTCTGGGTAGTCAGTACCTTAACTAATGAATCTACATTCCTAGACATCTTTCTCTTTCTTGATTGGGCTGAAGTTGTTCCAGTACTTGTCTGACTATAGGTTGCATTACCAACAAGATCATCTATTGGGGAAAATGGATCAAACTCACATTGTTGATCATTTTCTGTTTCTCTATCAATCTCATCCATTGTTTCAGAAAAACCCACACCACCTTGTCCATTTCCACGATCCTTCCCAAATATAGTAAGAAAGTAATCATAATGAGGAAACGGTTTATTCCTTAAGACCAAGACATGGACTTGGACATGGACCAGTACCTGGAGCTCAGGACCAGGACGTGGACTGGGACCCGCACCTAGACTCGGGCTGCGACCTGAGACCTGAGACTTGGACTCGACCCGTAGTTGGTGTTTGGATTAGGGATCTAGACTCGGACTCAGACCTGAACGCAGACCTAGACCAAGAAATAGACCCAAACCCATACCCGTGACCTAAAATCAGAATTGGAACCGGAAACGGACACTTAAATCCTAAACAATAAAACCTAAACCTTTTACACTTACCCCTAAACCTTAAACCTTAAACGCTAAAAAACTAAACACTAAACCCAAAACCCTAATCCTTAGACCCTAAATCCTAAACCATTAAACCCTAATCCTAACCTGAACATGGACCAAGAGACCCATATAGAGCTCGTAACACGGGCCCGAACCCGGACCTAGACTTGGACCTAGACATGTCCCCCAAACTCGAGACCTGAACTTGGACTGGAATCTGGACCCAAACCAAGATGCAGACACAAACACGAACCCGAACTCAAACTCAGACCTAGACTCGGACCCCAACCAAAACCCGAACCCAAAACTAGACCGAGATTATATGTCACCCTGAACCAGAATAGGGACTAAGACCCGAACCTGAGACCAAAACTGGACCCAAATCGGGACTTAGACCCCGACGAGAACCTGGAACCCAGGACCTCGACCCAAACTGACACTCAAACCCTAACCCAAACCTGGACCTGAGACTTGGGACACGGGACCCGTACTAGGACCCGAACCCAAACCCGGATCGAGACTTGTACTCAGACCGAGACCTGAACACGAACACGAACCCGCACCTTGACCTAGACCGGGACCTAGGACCCAAACCTAGGACACGAACTGGACCCAAACTCAAAACCAAACCCAAACCAGAACTCAGAATTGGAACCGGGACCCAAGACTCTAAGCTAGACATGGACCTGGACCTAGGACCCGAACCAGGATCACAGACCTGAACAGGAACCGGACTGGGCCCGGAGACTGGTAACCAGGTCTGGACTCGGGGCTTGGACCCGACCCCTAGTTGGCGTCTCGATCTGGGACACGGACCTGGACCCGAACTCAGACGCAAACCTGGACCCAAACTCGAACCCAGACCCAGATCCGAACCCGTACCTCATGACCCAAAATTAGAACCGGAACTGGAACAGGAAGCGGACCCCTAATCCCTGAACCCTATGCCCTAAGCCCTAAAACCTTTACAATAACCCATAAAGCCTAAACCATAAAACCTAAACCCTAACTCCCTAAACACTAAACCCTAAACCCTAAACCCTAAAAAACACTAAACCCTAAACCCTAACTCTATCATAGACCCAAACCTGGACCTAGACCCACACCGGGATCGGAACCCAGGACCCGAATCCAAACCAAGACTAAGACTTGGATCCTCACTCGGTACGCGAACCCGTACCCAGACCCAGACACAGACTGGGATTCTTACCCAGCCCCATACCTGTAACCAGACTCGTATCATGACTCAGACACCGAACTCAGACGCAAACCTGGACCCAAACTCGAACCCAGACCCTGATCCGAACGCGTACCTCATGACCCAAAATTAGAACCGGAACTGGAACAAGAAGCGGACCCCTAAACCCTGAACCCTATGCCCTAAGCCCTAAAACCTTTACAATAACCCATAAAGCCTAAACCATAAAACCTAAACCCTAACTCTCTAAACACTAAACCCTAAACCCTAAACCCTAAAAAACACTAAACCCTAAACCCTCACTCTATCATAGACCCAAACCTGGACCTAGACCCACACCGGGATCGGAACCCAGGACCCGAATCCAAACCAAGACTAAGACTTGGACCCTGACTCGGTACGCGAACCCGTACCCAGACCCAGACACAGACTGGGATTCTTACCCAGCCCCATACCTGTAACCAGACTCGTATCAGGACTCAGACCCCGAACTGAATCGACACCCAAACTAGGACAGAGAATTGAAACTGGTACCAAACCAGGGTTAGGACTAGGACCCATACCTGGGACCAAAGCTGAACCCAAACCTGGACTAGAACCAAGACCAGGTGCTAGAACTCGAGAATCGGACTGGGACCCAAACACAGACCCAAACCTGCACCGAGACCTGGACTTGAACTTGGACTGAAACCCGAACTTAGACATGGATCCAGACCGGGATCTATGACCCTAAGTTGGATTGGTAACCAACACAAAGACCTAGACCCCATAAACAGAACTAGGACCGAGACTCGAGACTTGACCCTAGACCCAGACCCGAACTTAGGACCCAGATGCGGACCCAGACAAGAATCCAAACCCAGACCCGGACCTAGACCCAGACTTAGATCAGGACTCAGACCCCAACCCAAACCCGAACCCAAAATAAGAACCAAAACTAGAACCAAACATGGACCAGGACCAGGACCCAAACCTAGGACACGAACTGGACCCAAACTCAAAACCAAACCCAAACCAGAACTCAGACCTGGACCTAGACAGGAACTTGGAACCCGGGACCTAGACCCGAACCCAGAGCTAGACTCGGGACTTAGGACATGGACTTAGACCTGAATCCAGACCGGGAACTAGACTAAGAGCAAGACCTTAACCTGTACCCAAACCAGGAACTAGACCGGGACCTAGGAAATGGACCTAGATCGGGGATCGGGACTAGGACCCAGTACACAACCCTAGACCTAGACCCACACCTAGGACCCCAGACTGGTGCTTGCGACCCGAACAAGAACCAGACTGGGACCCGAGACTAGGATCTAGATTTGGACCCAAGGCATGTACCGACCCGTTGTTGGTGTATGGATTTCAGAACTGGACCTGGACTCAAACCCAGACCCAAAACTGGACATCAATTCTTAACCGATGACCTGATATCAGAACCAAAACCGAAAGTGGTACCCTAAACCCTAAACCCTTTACGCTTACCCCTAAACCCTAAATCCCTAAACTCTAACCCAAAATCCTAAACCCTAAACCCTTAAAAACCCCTTAAACCCCAAATCCTAAACCCTTAAACCCTAACCCTAACCCAAACACGAACCCAGACTAGACCAAGGGATCGGAACCCAGGACCCGGACCCAAACCTAAACCCGACCCCCGACCTAGGACCTGAACCTTGATCTAGACTCAGACCTAGACAGGGATCTGGACCTAGACCCAGAGTCGCACTTGCACTAGGACTCGAACCCTGATATAGACTCCAATTCGAACCTAGACACAAAATCAAAAACAAAACGAGAATCGAAACAAGATCGAGACTAAAAACCAGAGTAGGACATGAACTGGACCCAAACCTGAACCCAAACCCAAACCAGAACCCAGACTGAGACTTGGACCGAAACCGGGACTGGACTCAGATCGCGACCCGAGATCCAGAACTTGGACCTAGATTCGAACCTTGATCAGGACCTAGAAAGAAATTTGGACTCGAACCTGAACCCGGACGTGGACCCAAACCGAGACCTAGCACCCAGACATGGATTGGGAATTGGGATCCAAACACAAGCTCTAGAACTGCGGGACCTGGGAACCGAACAGGAATCAGATTTGACCTGAGATCGAGATCCAGATCTAGACCTAGGGCTTAAACCCGACCCGTAGTTGGTGTTATGATTTGGGACCTAGACTTGGACCTGCACTTAGGACCCAGATTAGGACCCAGGACCCGAATTGGAACCAGATTGGGCCTCGAGACTAGGATCCAAATTTGCACTCAGGGCATGGACCCAACCCATGGTTGGTGTACGGATTTTGGACCTAGACTCAAACTGAAACCCGATCCCAAACCCAAACCTGGACCAAAATTTGTAACCCATTACCTAATATAAGAACCAATACCGGAAGTTTTACCTTAAACCCTAAACCCTAAGCCATAAACCCTAAACCGTTTACACTTACCCCTAAACCTTAATCCCTAAACCCCGAATCCCTAAACTCTAAAACCAAAATCCTAAACCTAAACCCTAAAAAGACCCTAAACCCAAAATCCTAATCTGCTAAACCCTAACCGTAACCCTAACCCGAACATAAACCCAAACCTAGACCCATATAGGGATCGGAACCTAGGACCTAGACCCAAACCCAAACTCGAACCCTGACCTAGGACTTGAAGTCGGATCTGGACTAGGATGTAGACCGGGATCCGAACCTAGACCCAGACCCGCAGTCGGGCTAGGACTAAAACCTTGACCTAGACTTGAACTTAGCCCAGACCCAAAATCAAAAACAAAACTGGAACTGAACCATGACTGGACTAAAACCAAGATCTAGGACATGAACTTGACCGAAACCCGAACCCAAACAAGAACCAAGACTAAGACCTAGACAAAAACTGGGACCTAGACTAAGACTGCAACCCAAGACCTGGGACTTGGACCTAGACTCGAACATTATCAGGACCTGGACCCAAACAAGACCCCAAACTCAGACCCAGAGTGAGACCTAGACTCAGACCGGGACCAAAACCGTAATCTTGACATGGACTCAAACTAAAACCTAGGACCCAAACTTTGTTTGGGAACCGAGATCGGGATCCAGGACTAGAAGTAGAACGAACTGGACAGGGAACCAAGACCAGGATCCAGATCTGGACCGAAGGCTTGGACACAAACTGTAGTTGGTGTCTTAATCTAGGACCCAAACCCAGACCCGAGTCTGCACGCGAACTTACACCGGGACTTGGACGAAGACCCCGACCCAGACCCATACTAGGACCCAAACCCGTACCCTTGACCCCAAGTTAAAACCCAAACCAAAAGCAAACCGGCATAAGAGAATAGGACCGAGACCAAGACCCAGACCCAAAATTAGAACCAGACCAGGACAAAAACTCAGACTCGAACCCAGACCCAGACATGGAACCGAATTGGAACTCAGACTAGGACCCGAATAAGGACCAAGACACTGATCGAAACCCAAACCAAGACTTTCGACCAAAACACAACCTCGAACCCGAACTTAGATCTGGTCCCAAACTTAGGACCAAAACGTGGATAGGGGACCTAAACTTGGACCCAGAACTTAGACTGGGACCCACGAATGGACCCCAGTCTTGGTCTTGGACATAGGCTTGGGACATGGACCAGGAACCGAGACTGGGATCAAAATATCGACTTCGGACCCGAGGCTTGGACCCAACCCTTAGTCGATGTTTAGATTTGGGAATCAAACCACAACCCTGAACCCGAGATTTGTGACCTAGGAACTGGACCAAAACTTGGACCCAAACCAGAACCTGGACCCAGACACGGACCAGACTCAGACCCAAACCTGAACCTGAGACCCAGACCAAAACTCGAACCCAGACTGGGACTGGCAGCGGGTTTGGGTCTAAGTCTAGGTCTGAGGCTGAGTTTGGGTCTACGTTTGGGTTTAGGTGATGGGGACCAGGATTGGGACCCAAATTCAGAACTGGATTAGGACCTAATCTGGACCAAGACTTGAGACTCAAAACTCAAACCCTAGACCTGAGAACAAGACAGGGACCTAGACCTGGACTAGGCCAGGACTCGGACCCAAACAAGAATCGGGACTCGAACTCGGACCGACACTGGAACACAGACCTGAGCCCAAGAATTGGGACCAGGACATGACCTTAGACCCTGACCAAGATCTATGACCCAGACTGGGACTCAGGACCCAAACTAGAATCAGATCGGGACTTGAGATCGAGATCTGGATCTGGATGCAAGACATGGGACCTGGGGCTTGGATGTGACACTTATTCGAAATCTGAATCTTGGACTTGGACCCGAACTACGACTCAGACCTAGACCAAGACCAGGACCCGAACTTGGATCGGACCCAGACCCGGATCGCGACTTGGACCTGGATCCAAACCCAAGCTGGGACTCAGGCCCCAAACTTCAACCTGAACTTAGACCCAGAACTCTAAAACCTAAACAATAATCTTAAAATCCTAAAACCCTAAACCCTAAACCTTGGACCATAAACCCTAAACACTAAGCCCTAAACCCCTAAACCCTAATACCTAATTCCTCAACCCTAAACCCTAATTCCTTATCCCTTAACCTTAAACCCGAAACCCAAAACCCAGACACGAAACTAGAAGTGGACCCAGACCTAGATCGAGGATGGACTGGGACCTAGATCTAGACACGGATCTAGACCCATACCGAGACCCGGACCCAGACCCAAACCCAGACCCAGACCAAGACCCATAAACAGACCTAAGACCTGGACCTGAACTTTGACCCGCACCCAAACTCAGACCTGAACCTAGACCCAAACTTGGACCCAAAACAAGACTCAGACTTAGGCCTAGACCCAGACTCAAACCCAAACCCAAACATGGGACCCAAAATAGGAACTAGAACTAGAACTAGACTAGGACCAAAACAAGGACCTGGACCCAAAACCAAAACTAGACCCAAACTCAGACTACAACCAGGACTCGGACTTGGATCCAACTTGGGACCCAAAATTGGACAAGGACCTAGACCCAAACCTGGACTAGAACCCAAACACAGACCCAGGCCTGGTCCTGCACCTGAACACGAACCCTTACCCAAACCAAGACCTAGACCTAGACCTGGACTTGAACCCAGATCAGACCGAGTCCCATATCGCACCCAAACCCGAACTCGAACCTGAACTTGAACTGGGACCTAGATCCCAAACCTAGCACCCGAACTGAAACTGCACTGGGACCCAAGACAAGGATCTAAATGAGGATTTGACCTAGGACTAGGGACCCGAGACTTGGACCCACCCCGTAGTGTATGTCTAGTTCTGGGACCCGAACCCAAACTTGGACCTAGACTAGGACCCAGACTTAGACCCGATCTGTTCCTAAGTCCCAGTCCCAGTTTTGGGTCTCGAATCCTAGTCAGTGTCTGAGTTTGGGTTCAGGACCCGAGTCCCAGTCTAAGTTTTGATTTGGGTCCAGCAACCCAATCCTGGTCTAGGTTTGGGTCTAGGTCTTCCAAATTCAAACACCAACTATAGGTCGGGACCAGGCCCCAAGTCCTGGGTCCAGATCCAAATCTCAATCTGGTTCCGTTGTCAAGGTTTGGGTCTAGGGTCGAGTCTTGAGTCCTAGGTCTGGGTTTGAGTTTTAGATTTGAGTCTGGGTTTGTGTTTGGGTCTGTGTTTAGGTTCCAGTCCGGGTCCTGGGTCACAGGTCTTGGGTTTTGAGTTTCGGATCCCAAGTCCAGGTTCAAGTTCAGGTCCGAGTTCGAGTTTTGGTTTGGGTCTCGATCCCAGCCTGGGCCTAGGTTTGGGCCGAGGTTCCAATCTCGGTTTGCGTCTTGGCCTAGGTCCTGTTTTGAGTTTGGGTTCTACTCTTGGTCCCGATCCTTTTCTAGGGTCATAGTTCGAATTCCGGTTCTGGTTCCAATTTTAGGTGCTGGGTTTGGGTCAAGGTACGGGTCTTGGTCCAGGTCTTGGTCCGAGTTTAGGTCCTAGTCTGATACGCAAATTTAGACACCGACTATGCGTTAGGTCCAAGCCCCGTTTCTTAGGTCTTGAGTTGAGATTCGAATCCCAGTCTGGATCCAATTTGAGTCCCGAGTCAGGGTCTGGGTCCCCAATCTAGATTTGGGTCATGGGTCCAAGTGTAGGTCTAGGTTTGGGTTCCTGTCTTGAGTCCCAGTTCGGGTTTGGATCTGGGTTGGGGTCATAGTTAAGGTCCTCATCAAGTTCTTATTCCAAATTTAGGTCCAGGTTCTATTCTGAGTCCCGTTCGCGGGTCCTGGTCTTCTTTCAATTCTAGTTTTGGGAGATGGGGTACAGGTCTGGGTCTGAGTCTGGGTCCTTGTCTAGGTCTAGGTCCTGTTTATGGTCCGAGTTTGGGTCCCAGATCCTGACACTAACTACGAGTTAGTTCCTAGCCTCAAGTCTAGATCGCAGGGTCCTAGGTCCCAGTCCTAGTCCAGGTGCTGGTCTGGGTTCGGGTCTGGGTTTAGGTCCCGGCCTGACTCCCATTCCAGTTTCGGTTTCTGTTCAAGTTTCTATCACAGAGTACGGGTTCAGGCCCAGGTTTGGGTTCGAGTTTGTTGTTGGTCCGACTTTGGGTCCAAGTGCGGGTTCAGGTTCAAGTCTGGCTCTAGATCCTAAATCAAGACACTGACTTTGGGTCAGGTCCAAGCCCCAGGTCTTGATTTAGATCTTGATCTCAGGTCCCGAAACCCAATCTAGGTCCTAGGTTTGGGTCTAGGTCTGGGTTCGGGTCCCAAGTCTCACTCCCAATTTCGGGGCCCAAGTCACTATCCTTGTTCAGGGGCCTGGGTCCTCCATCCAGGTCCAGGACCTAAGTCCTAGTATGGGTCCAAGTTTGGGTGCGGGTTCAAATTAAGGTCTCAGGTCCTAGTCCGAGACCATGTTTCCGTCCGAGTTCAGCGTCAGGTCTGTGTCCTAATACCGATCCAGGTTTGAGTCACGATCTCTGGTCCTAGGTCCCAATTTGAGTCCAGGTCCGAGTTCCAATTCCAAGTTTGAGTTTAGGTCCTAGTCCAGGTCCCAGTCCCAGTCAGATTCTCAAGTCTCTGGTCTAAAGTCCTGGTCTTGGTTTGGGTTCAGATCCTGGTTT
Organism: Cannabis sativa; assembly: GCF_029168945.1. Classification (NCBI taxonomy): domain Eukaryota; kingdom Viridiplantae; phylum Streptophyta; class Magnoliopsida; order Rosales; family Cannabaceae; genus Cannabis; species Cannabis sativa. The sequence continues at coordinate 43,299,616 of NC_083605.1, read as the reverse complement.
GGATCTAGCTCCCAATTTGGTTCTAGGTCTAAGTCTGAGTTTGGGTCCCAGTTCCTAGGTCACAGTAAGGGTCGAGGTCCTTGTACGAGTTCCATTCTGGGTTTGGGTTTCGGTTTGGGTTTTGTTTCGGTTTTAGTCCCAAGTCTGGGTCCTAGTCCTGGTCCCGGTCCTATTCCGATTTCGGGTATGGGTTCGGCTCTGGCTCTTTGTTGGGGTTTGAGTTTGGGTTTGAGTTTGGGTTTGGGCTCAGGTCCCGGGTTTGGGTCCAGGTTTTGGTTTAGGTTCAGGTCCGGGTTTGGGTCTAGGTCTAAGTTTGGGTCCAGGTCCTGGGTTTTGATCCAGGTCTAGGTCTTGGTCCGGGTTCGGGTCTAGGTTCGGGTCTAGGTCTTTGTTTGGTTCCGGTTCCTCGTCCAAGTCCGGATTCAAATTCTTGTTTGTGTTTGGGTCTGGGGCCGAGTTTGGGTTTCGGTTTGGGTTCGTGTTTGAGTTTGGCTCTCGGGTTTGGGCCCAAATCTAGGTCTAGGTTGGGGTCCCTGGTTCTAATCCCAGTCTCGGTTTGGGTCTGGGTTCGGGTTCAAGACTGGGTCCAAGTCTCGGTCTCGTTCTCAATTCTTGTTCGGGTTTAGGGTCAGGTTTTGGCTTGCTTTTGGTTCCACATCCGTGTCCGGGTCGAGGTCCGAGTCAGTGTCTAGGTATTGGTCCTGAGTTCTAATCCTGGTTTGGGTTCGGGGACGGGTTTGGGTTCGATTCTAGTTCTAAATTCCAGATTTAGGATTTTTTTTAGGTTTTAGGGTTTATTTATTTAGGTTAAGTATTTAGGGATTTAAAATTTAGGTTTTAGGGTTTAGGGTGTAGCATTTAGTGTTTAGTGTTTATGGTTTAGGGATTAGGGTTTAGGGTTTATGATTTATGACTTAGGCTATAAGGATTAGGGATTAGGGTTTACGGTTTAAAGTTTTGGGTTTAGCGTTTACAGTTTTGGGTTTAGGTTTGGGTCCGGTTCGATCCCAAGTCTCAGATCTAAGTCTTGGTCCCGATCCTAGACTAGTTCTTGTTCCGATTCTGATTATGGGTGCAGGTTCAGGTCGAGTTCGAATCTTTGATCGAGTTTGGGTCTGAGTTCGTGTCTAGATCCTAGTCTAGGTCTAGGTCTGGGTTCAGTTCCTAGGTTCGGGTTTAGGTCTTGAACTTGGTTCAGGTCTCGGTATGGGTCCGGGTTCGGGTTTAGGTGTGAGTCCTATGATCCAATCTCCGTCTGTGTCTAGGTCTGAGTCCAGGTCTGGGTGTGGGTTCGACTCTGGGTTCAGATTCGGGCCGTGGTTCTGGTCTGGGTTTGAATCCCCATCTAGGTGCGGGTCGGGGTTTGGGTATGGATCCAAGTCCATGTCCAGGTCTCGTGTTCCAATCTTGCTCTGTGTTTGGGGGAAGGGTTTCGGTCTTTGTCCGAGTCCTGGTCCAAGTCGTAGTCAATATTCACGTCTAGGGGAGGTTTGGAGTCGGTTCTGGTTCCAGTTCCAAGTCTAGGTCCGAGTTTGAGTCTGGGTCAAGGTTCGAGTCCGAGTTGTGCTCTTGGTCCAGAATTCTGAATCTGATTTGGGTCTGGGTCCGAGTCTGGGCCTGGCCACGATCCCTATTCGGGATAAGGGTCGTGTCTAGGTTTGATTCTGCTTCTGGGTCTAGGTCCGAGTTTGGGTTTAGATTTAGGGTTTATGATTAGGGTTACGAACAAGACCTAGTATGGTACGAGTAACTAAAGGGCTGACAGATACACAAGACGCCCTAATGAAAGAACAACTACTAACTGCTAGGATGAAAGAGACCATGGAGAAGGTACAAAATATGTTTAACGGTTTGACTGGATCAGACGGGGAACCATCTATAAAAGAGGTAGCTGAAGGGCAAGCCCAGATGCAAACTAATGTTGGAGCTCAGAACCCTCGTACGGACAAGGCTAAAGTTACGTGGGAGAACCCTCATGCATAACCGTTCCTAAACCTCATCAGAAACATGCTCCACTTGTCGAACAACCCTCGAGGACGTAGAAGACCATCGGTGCCTTTGGGCTTGGACACCCATCTGGCCCTCGAAATACGACTGTGCAGAAAGGATCGGCGGCGATGTCCTCAGGCCTAGAAGATGAATGGATCTCCCAAGCGATTCCGTCAATCATGATGTAAGGACCACTGCCAATCACAAAGAGGATAGTTGGTCTACGATGGATCTGCAATGGTAATTAGATGCAAAGTACGAGAGGTACAAGAGCGAGAGGGTGAGGACACATGGGGGTAGGGGTGTACATCGGTCAGTTTTGTCGGGTTATAGTGTATTTTTACCAACCCAATATAAATGTCGGCTTGTAAATATCTAATTGTAACCCGTCCAATGAAAAAATAGAAAATGTGTAACCCATCCTATGATTTTTGTCGATTTGGTCGGGTTAATCCGTTTAAACTGATCTTTATTTTTTACTTTTTTTCATTGTGGTTAGTTTTTGGCGTTCAAATAATTGATTTGAAAAAATAAATGTATAGCATATGCCTTTTAAGATTAAAATACTTATAATTTAAATTAATTTTAAAAAAGTAAATATAAATTGAATAAACATTAAAATATTAAACAATATTTTTTAAGAAATAGAACAAAAATGTATACTCATATGTAAATTTTAAATTTCAACTTCAATATTCAAATACAATTAAAATTATCAACTACAAATTCTAAATTTTAAATTAAACACTATAAAATATAAACTTTAAATGGAAAATAGTTTAACTATTAAACGTAATTTATATATTATGTTATAAATAATTTTAGTGAAAAATATGTAAATCGATTTATTTGGGTGGGTTAGAATAATATTCAACCCGCCCAATATGTTCATTGGGCGGTTTGAATTTTTCGGAAAGTTATTCAGGTTATATTTTTTATCGGTTTATTCGGTTTAGTTTGGGCAGTTTATTCGGGTTGGGGGGTTTGTAAATTTTTTTGAGCAACCCTACGTGGGGGTGACCTAAGGAATAATATGTGTGACAAACTAAGGGGGTGTGACCTCCTGAAAAGTGACGCCAAGAGGATGGAAGAAAAAATTGTTGCCCTGATGAAGTTGGTAAAAAACCAAAGTAGGGCATTGTCGCATTCCAAGGATGAAGACCCAAAACCCTGCGTAAAAAGGATCACAGAAATCCCTCTTCCCAAAAACTTCAAGATGCCACGCATCAAGTTGTACAAAGGAAGAACTGATCCGCGAACGCACTTAGCTAAATATTAACAAGACGATGCAATTTCCTCGAGTTAGTGACGATGTTAAATGTTTGTGTTTCTCCCTGACTTTGACCAAGTCTGCCGAAGAATGATGGAAACGACTGGCCTTAGGATCGATTGACAGTTGGAAGGATCTATAATCTGCCTTCCAGGGCAATTCATCGCTGCCCGTGAGAAAGACCTGGAGGTTGGGTCTTTGACAAATGTCAAACAACAACACAATGAGAGCTTAAAAGCTTTCATTTAGAGGATGTCGGGGGCAGTCGCCAAACCAATGTCAGCGATGATCTGAAACTAATGGCTCTCCAGTCAGGATTGGCTATGGGTTCCTTATTGTGGGGGGAGATGCAAAGAAAAAGCGCTGAAACACTAAGTGAGTTTATGTCCAAAGCACAAGGCATAATTAACCTTAAAGATGCCTACATCCAAGCATTAGAAGTCCTTCTAGCACCAATGGGTATGAAAGCCGCTCCAAGTTTTGCCTCTCAGACTGTCGCCCCATCCTTATCGCTTCCCGGATCTCAATTTTCCCCAACTGTTTACGGACTTACTACATTTGGCCTTATCGCAACGCATACCCATTTCTCTGGGTATAGGACAGCACAGACTGGGTGCAGTGTGGTTTCTAGATAGTCTAAATTTGAGGTCCCGGACTCTAGCGCAGGGCAGTCATGGAGAAAGAGGGGAGGAAAGAGCCACAGTCGGAATGATTCAGTGAAGAAACCAAGGAAGACCCAAAGTACATCGAGTATAGGAGTCTAATAGACACTCGGGAAAATGTCTACAAAGCAACATGCAACATGATCCATTACTGGAAACCCCCGTGTATGTCAAATGGCAAAAGGAACAAGCAAGATTAAAGCAAGCAATGTGAATATCACACGGAAAAGGGTCACACTACAAATATGTGTGAGTACTTGAAAGGCGAGATCAAGATGTTGGTCCGAGTCGGGCATTTGGGACAATGGGTCTGTATTCCAATCATTTATCCCAGATAGGGGGTATTCAAGGGAAACATTATGCTTCATGGATAGCAGGGCGTTGTAAATCCCCCACAGGGGCTTGCATGCCTTCAAGCTCCAAGAACGTCTTTATATGCTCTTGTAGTCCAGCCAGCTCGAGCTGGGGTGGCATTGCTAGCTCTCGAACCAAGAACCCCATATCCTCTCAGAATTGTTCCACCACCTGTGGACGAGCACGTGGCCACAATATCCGGTGGACCCCATCCCGCCAGAAGTACCCATAATGTATAAAAAACATACATAAAGGAAGTGGAAGACGGGGAAGTCTATGCAATGGTACAATCTCCCACAGAGTGTTCGAGAATGATGAATCTCTCGATAACCTTCACCAAAGAAGACACTAAGAATGTACGCTTCCCCCACAACGATCCTTTGGTAATCAATGCACAGATTGACAACAGTACTTCCGTTAATATCTTGTTTAAGTTTGTGTTCCAAGCAAATAGAGTCACTTAAGCAGATCTAACTCCATGCCCTGTCCAATTACAAGGCTTTAATGGCGACACTTTGATGCCCATGTGAAAAATCAATCTACCAATCACCCTCAAGGGTGAAAACAAGACAAGTGCATATAAACACTCAACCTTCGTTGTAGTTGACTGTCCCACAGCTTACAACGCCATATTGGGCCGACCGACTCTGGTGGACTTTTGTGTCGTGACCTCCATCCGATACCTATGTCTGACGGTCCCATGTGATGATGCATGCATCGTACATTAAAGTAAACTAGCAGAGCGTAAGAAATTGCTATAATGTTTCAACCCGAGTCGTGTACATGGTTAAGGAAGAAGCGCTCGGGGAACTTGGGTTGGAGGACCTGATGGATACGGAGGCTATACCAAAGGCATATGAAGATGAGTTAGATTCAAGAATCAAACTTGAGCAAAATTTAGAACTAATGGGGGAGATTGAGGAAGTGAGCATCTGCAAGGAAGACCCCACTAAAACAATTTGTGTGGGAAAGCACCTTCCTCCAACCATGAAAGAAAACGTAATTAACACGGTGAAGGAAAATCAAGACGTACTGGCCTGGAGTCATTCTAACATGACTAGAATTGATCGAAATACCATTTGCCATGCTTTGAACATCGACAAAGATGCAACTCTATTCCGTCAAAAAAGAAGGCCTCTAGATCCTATGAGGGCTAATGTAGTAAAAACAGAAGTTGACAAGTTGACTGCCAATGACTTCCTCTAGAAGTCATTATCTCCAGCCTGGCTTGCAAACCCAGTTCTAGTCCCAAAGCCCAACGGTACGTTGAGAATGTGTATAGACTTCACAGACCTAAATAAGGCCTACCCAAAATATTATTTCCCACCACCACGAATTGATCAGACGGTAGTTGCCACATCAAGATTTAAATTGCTTACTTCCATGGATGCATACTTTGGGTATAACCAAATTAAAATGCACATTTCTGACGAGACCACACCAACTTTTAGACTAACAAAGGCATTTATTACTACAAGATGATGCCATTTGCACTCAAAAATGCGAGAGCGACGTACCAAAGAATGGTGAACTGGATGTTCAAGGACAAGTTGGGCTGAAACATAGAAGTATATGTGGATGACATGCTGGTAAAGTCCAAATATTTTAATGGGCATGACTGAGACCTGGAAGAAGTCTTTTCGGTCATAAGGAAGTATGGGATGAAGTTGAATCCCAAAAAGTGAACCTTTAGGGTCTCTTCTAGAAAGTTCTTGGGATATATCGTAAGTTCTCGGGGGAATCGAGGCATATCCAGAGAAAATGAAGGCCTTCATTGATATGCCCTCTCCCTAGAAGCATAAAGATGTCCAGAGTGTTACAGGGCTTGTTGCTGCTCTTAGTCAGTTCATTTCAAAATCTACCAACAAACGTATCCCATTTTTTAATGTGTTGCGAGGCAAAAAAAAAATTCGTGTGGACTAAAGAGTGCGTAGTCACTTTTTAGAAGTTAAAGGACCATCTCACAAAGTCTCCTATCTTATCTAAACCTGTGGAAGGAGAAGATTTTTTCTGTCCTTGGCAGTGTCAGATCATGCTGTTAGTGCCGCACTTGTGCGAGAGGAAGACAAGGTCCAGTATTGGTGTATTACGTGAGCAAAAGATTACTAAGCGCACAGTTAAAATACCCTATGATTGAAAAGCTAACTGTTGCTCCAGAATTCGCCCAAAATACGTGGACCAGTCGAGAGGGGACACGTGGATCAGATAACTTGGAAAGATTTGCTAAGTCTTTGTGCGCCACCAGGAAGCACTGTTAGCATGGGTCCCGGAGGAGGCACCCGGAGTACAAGGTACTCCAGGAAGCTAGTATAGCGTGAAGGCTCTCCGAGATATGTCAGGTCTCTCCCGAGCGATCAAGTCGCATTTAATGCTGCATGGGAGGAAGCATGTTGGGACTGTAACACGCAATAAAGTCTGACGGCACAACCCCCAAACAGCAGCGCTACAGTAATGATCATTTAAGTCTAGCGACGGCTACTCTGCGAAGAGTCACGTCAATCACAAGGCAAAAAGGACATTCTCCATAAAAGCCCTACAGCACCTAGGGATTTGACCATGCATCACCCATGGTATATTCATCGGAAATGCCCAACTTTATGGATACTTACAGACACATGTGTAAGAACAATTCTAGGGATTACCCCACCAAAACACTATAAATACCCCCTCAAAGCTCATTTAATGGGGTAGAGAATCTTGGGTTGCAAAAGAGCAAGAAGAGAAAATACTCACCAAGAACATTCTCTGTATTTATGAGAAAGACATTCTCTCAAGTGTAGAATCTGTATTAAATACATCCATTAATAACAGTGGCTCGTGGACTAAGGCTCATTAACGCCCCAACCACGTAAAAAATCTTCATCTCACTTTCTTACAGCTCTTTATTATAATCATATTTTAATAGTTGCCGAAAACCTCGGTCAACATTTTGGTGCTTTCATTGAGAGCTGAGGAAAGCTGCTTCACAACAAGCATTTAACTTCACAACAATGGTGGAGACAAGAGCTACACGTCATCCTCGCCCTCTAGAAGACGCTCAAGACCCCAATGAGGAAGATGTAGCCTCAAGGGCAGCAGAGGAGTCCGAGGAAGAAGAAGAAGAAATAGTTCCCGACGAGAACTACGAGGAACACCTCGACGAGTATGCCTACGACGGAGGAAGCTACTCGGAGTTGGTGCTCCTTAGACAAAAAGCTATCGATCATGAAACTGAGATCGAAGCTCAGAAAGTGCAAAACCAAAAAATGCAGGAAGTGATGCTAGCCATGTAGAAAGCCATGGAGGCAGCTGGTATTCACGTGCATCCCAAAGCGATGGCCGCTGGGCTCGACGGGGAGCCAGCGACGTCTTCGCCTAATTCCCAGCAGCAAAGACCTAGGGAACCTAGCCCTATAAGGCACCCTGCTGAGGAAAACCAAACAAAAAACCCTACTTCTACCCCTGGTCGGAAGAAAAAGGTGCAGGATCCGCGAAGGGTCCGCTCGGATTTCCCTAAAGGGAAAGGTCCGCAGAGGGGCAAGCCCCAAAGAGGGAGTCTTGGCCCTCAGGATCGAGGGGACCGGAAAAGCGTTTCCGTGCACCAGGAACCAGGGGTAGAGGAAGAAGAGGACAGAGATGTCCACCCATTGATCTGAGAAATCAAATCAATGGGAATCAAGGTGACCTCCGGGATCACCTTGACCAAAAAAGATACAGGCCCGTGGTCTCCTCGGGTACTGTAAACGAAGGGATTATGGCAGAACTTGCCATACTTCGAAAAGATATTGCTCGAGTCTCCCGGAGGCAGAAGGGAGACGACTCCGACTCGGACAGTGAGGATCGGGAGCCTTGTGCCAAACATATCCTGGAGGCGGAGCTCCCTAAAAACTTCAAGATGCCCGAAATGGCGGCATATGCGGGAACTCCGACCCCAGTGATCACTTGTCACGGTTCAACCGGGTCATGACAGTCATGCGGGTCAGCAATGACGCCAAATGCTTGTGCTTCCCCCTCACTCTGAGCGGATCGACAGAGGAATGGTTCAAAAAATTGGAACCAGGATCGGTGGGTTTCTGGAACAAACTCCAAACCAACTTCCGGAGACAATTTGTCGCTGCCAGGAAGGTCAACTTGGAGGTTAGTGCCTTGACCAACATCAAGCAACTGCCCACCGAGACCTTGAAGAATTACATCAAGAGGTTCCGAGAGGAAGCCTCGAAGACCAAGAAGGTCGACGACGGACAACAGCTTGCGCTTCTCCAAGCAGGAATCCGCACTGGGACTCCCTTCTGGAACGAATTACAGCAAGAAGGCGCTGCTAGCCTTCAGGACTTCCGAGCGAGTCCAAAAATATATTAACCTCGAAGAAGCCCGGATCGTGGCTTACGGAGGCTATTATCCCACCGGGATAGCGGGATACATGCCGGGAGTGTCGCCCTCGGCATCGTCACGACCGCAACTCCCGGTAAGTGGCATACGAGTTCCTTCCGCCACTCCCGGATACAGCCTGTGGTCAAGCTTTGGCCCCGGCATCTTCCCATTACGGCAACCCGTCCGGGGTGAATGGACGGACTCCTTCACAGGCTGCCCCGACTGCTAGCTTAACAGGCCCTACCCAGGGGTCGAGGAGCAAAAGGTCCTCCAAGGGCAGCACCCGAACGGGAGAGAAGCGCCAAAAGAAGGGGTACACACCCCAATACACCCAGTACACGGAGCTCACGGACTCGCGAGAACGTGTATATTTTGCCACAAGGCGAATACACACTACCGGGAGACCCCGGCCATTGTACAAAGACGGCTCCGGAGAGATCCGAGGAAACGGTGCGAGTACCACAACGACATTGGTCATAGCACCAATGAGTGTAAAAATCTCAAAGACGAGATTGAAAATTTGATCCGTTTGGGCCACCTCATGAGTGGATCAAAAATAGGTTGCCCCACCTTAATCCGGGGCGGTGGCGGGGGTATGCTTCGGGGAACGCCGGGGGCTACGGCGGGAGTATTGCCTCCTGCCCCGCCGAGTGACACCCGGCATATACCGGGCTACCGCCCGGCCTAATGGACGGGTAGCCATGATCTCCAGGAGGTCCCCATATCGGAGGAAACACTCGCAAGGAGCGAAAAAGATATGCCGAGGCCGCAAGACACAGTGAGGTGTGGGAGGTCACTCAACTCCTGGCTCAAAGACCTCGGCTAATGGACCAGCCCATAACGTTCACGGAAGAAGACGCCAAGACGGTGCGTTTTCCTCACCACGACCCGCTGGTCATAGAGACCCCCATCGCAAATAAGGTGGTGGCTAGGGTCCTGATTGACAATGGGAGTTCCGTGAATTTGCTCTTCAAAGAAGCCTTCAACTGCGATAGGGTTGACCGTAGGGACCTCTCGCCTAGTGGATCCCGGCTCACGGGGTTTAACGGAACGACGCTAATCCCGATGGGAAAAGTCGGGCTCCCGGTCACCTGTGCCCGGATACCCCCAAAGCACATTCAAGTATTGCACCTTCGTGGTGGTAGACTGTCCAACAGCCTATAACGCAATCCTAGGCCGACCGGCCCTCGTCGACTTTGGTGCAATTACTTCAATCCGACATCTATGCCTAAAATTCCCTACCCAGGAAGCCGGAGTCGGAACGGTGAGGGGAAATCAAGGAGAGGCCAGGCAATGTTACAATGTTGCCACCCACTTGCCAGTACTCATGGTCCGGGGGCCCCCTGAGATAGAGAAGGCTGAAGAGGACGAGTTGGATCCTCGCATAGGGTCTGAAAGGGTCGTGGAACCAATGGAGGACGTCCAAGAAATACCAGTGTGCGACGACGACTCCACCAAAGTACTCCGGATAGGGAGGAGCCTGGATCCGGAGGAAAAAGATAAAATAATAAAAACACTGAAGGGCGCCATCGACATCTTCGCATGGCGCCAAGAAGACATGACCGGCATCAGCCCTCATGTCATCACCCATGTACTCAATGTCAACCCGGACTTGCCCCCTGTACAGCAAAAGAGACGCCCGCTCGACTCGGTGAAAGCCGAGGCCTTAGAGAAAGAGGTGGATAAACTTTTGTCCAATGGCATGATCCGCGACGTGTATTATCCGGAATGGCTGGCCAATCCGGTCCTGGTGCCCAAGCCGAACGGGACTTGGCGGGTTTGTATAGATTTCACAGATCTAAACAAAGCCTGCCCAAAGGACTGCTTTCCGCTGCCCAGGATCGACCAGATGGTAGACGCCACGTCCGGATTTAAGCTGCTATCTTTCATGGATGCCTATGCTGGGTACAACCAAATAAAAATGCATACGGCAGACCAGGAGTGCACTAGCTTCAGGACCGATAAGGGGGTATACTGTTACCTAGTCATGCCTTTCGGACTGAAAAACGCCGGTGCAACCTATCAAAGAATGGTTAACCGGATGTTTAAAAGCCTCCTGGGACGAAACATGGAGGTATACGTAGACGACATGCTCGTCAAATCCAAAGCATGCAACAGCCATGCAAACGACTTAGAAGAATGTTTCGAAGTCGTCCGGAGATACGGCATGAAGCTCAATCCGAAAAAATGCACCTTCGGGGTCAAGTCGGGAAAATTCCTGGGCTTCATAGTCAGCCAAAGGGGGATCGAGGCGAACCCAGAGAAAATCCAAGCTCTCCTGGATATGCCATCCCCCAAGAAACATAAGGACGTGCAGAGCCTGACCGGAAAGGTAGCCGCACTGAGCCGCTTTATCTCACGATCCACGGACAAGTGCATACCATTCTTCAACATACTGAAGAAATGCCAAAAATTTGAATGGTCAGATGAATGCGAGGAGGCATTCAAAAGGTTAAAAGACCACATGGCCAAACCTCCTATCCTATCAAAACCCGTCCTTGGAGAAGACTTGTTCCTTTACTTGGCCGTCTCCGAGCATGCGGTCGATCTTGCCTTGGTCGGGAGGAAGAAAAAATTCAGCACCCCGTGTACTATGTTAGTAAGCGCATGGTAGGGGCCGAGACAAGGTACCGGTTATTGAAAAATTAGTATTACGCCTCACGATGGCATCAAGGAAGTTGAGACCATACTTCCAAGCCCATCCGATCAGAATCTTGACCAATCATCCACTCCGGCAAGTTCTCCAGAAGCCTGAAGCATCCGGAAGACTCCTCAAGTGGGCAATGGAGCTGAGTCAGTTCGACTTACATTACGTGCCCCGGATTTCCATAAAAGGCCAAGCCTTGGCAGACTTCATCACCGAATGCAATGAAGCCGAGGCAACAGCCAATACACCGGAGCCACCAATCCCCACTTGGAGAGTATTTGTGGACGGAGCTTCTAATGAGAACGGTTCAGGAGCCGGAGTGGCTATGATATCACCTACTGGATTGCGGCTCCAGGCAGCACTCCGATTCAACTTCACAGCTTCGAATAACGAAGCCGAATATGAGGCCCTGATAGCAGGGCTAAAATTGGCTAAAGCTGTAGGAGCCAAGAGAGTGGAAGTCTACAGTGATTCTCAGCTGGTCGTAAACCAAGTTTCCGGAGAATACCAAACTCGCGACGAGCGGATGGCCGCGTACGTAGCCATAGTCCGAGAATTGCTCCACGAGTTCACGGACTACAAAATAGAAAGAATCCCCCGAGAGAAGAATGCTCATGCGGACTGTCTGGCTAAGTTAGCCTCGGACAGCGAAATCGAAGAGCTGGGGGTAGTACCAGTGGAACGCTTGGCGGAGCCAAGCATCAAAATAAAAGAGACCACACAAACGGCTGGTCAAGAACCCAGCTGGATGGTCCCCATCATAAAGTACATAACCACAGGTGAGTCGCCCCAAGAGAGGGCACTGTCTCGAAAGATTTAGTATCAGGCTCATCGTTATGTAATGATGGATCAAATTCTCTACCGGAGAGGACTCAGCATGCCTTATTTAAGGTGTGTATCGGACCCTGAAGCTAGGCAAATCATGCTGGAGGTCCATGAAGGGTTCTGTGGAGATCATACAGGAGGACCCAGCCTCTCAAAGAAAATATTGAGGCAAGGGTACTTCTGGCCAACAATGAAAAAAGATTGTATAGACTATGTCCAAAAGTGTGACTCGTGCCAAAGGTACGCAAACATACCGAGAGCTCCTCCAAATGAGATCACTTTGATGACCAGCCCCTGGCCCTTCGCGGTCTGGGGAATAGATCTCATCGGGTCTCTACCCACGGGAAAAGGAGGGGTAAAGTATGCAATAGTAGCAGTGGACTACTTCACCGAGTGGACAGAGGCTGAGCCTATGAAGACAATAACTGCTAAGAAGGCATTGGACTTTGTTATTAAAAACATAGTGTGTCGATACGGCTTGCCTCATAAAATAGTCTCAGACAATGGAAAGCAATTTGATTGCGAGGAATTTACTGACTTTTGCAACCAACACGGAGTGGTAAAAAGCTTCTCCGCGGTAGCCCGGCCTCAAACAAACGGCCAGGCGGAAGCAGTAAATAAAATCCTAAAGGTCACCTTGAAAAAGAAGCTACTGGCCTGTAAAAATAACTGGCCTGAAGAATTGCCAAGGGTATTGTGGGCCTACCGGACGACCCCCAGAACCACAACCGGTCACTCGCCGTTCTCAATGGCATACGGTTGTGAAGCAATGGTCCCGGTGGAAACATTATTCCCATCCCACAGGAGGACGACTTATGATCCGGCCACTAATCGAGCCTTCGCTCCAAGAGGCTTTGGATCAAGTCGAAGAACTCCGGGATGAGTCTCAAATACGGATGGCTGCTTATCAAAAGAAGGTGACCAAGTATTTTAACTCCAAGGTTAAAAACAGAAAATTTGCTATTGGGGATATGGTCCTAAGAAGGGTTTTTCCAGCCACCCAAGAACCCGGAGTGGGGGTACTTGGAGCAAATTGGGAAGGACCATATGAAATCGAGGACGAAATCGGTTCTGGCACTTACAAACTGAAAAGAATGGACGGAACTACTGTCCCAAGAGCCTGGAATGCCGATCACCTCAGAAAATATTACCAGTAGCAAATTAAACTTAGATTTTGTTCAAAGGGTTTGTACCGTCCAAATGTATGCCTCCTCTATATTAAATAAAAATGAGTGCCTTAAAAACAAAGTTTCTATGCCACTCAGGGGGGTACTAGGGTATACCGCACGGACAAACAAAAACAAACTAAGTAAAATATCCTGACCCAAAGGGCAAGTCAAAAAATATGCGCAAAAATAAAAAGCATAAGTATAAAAATCCTAGCCCAAAGGGCAGGTCATATACATATAAATGGCCCGGGGACAGGCCTTAAAATATAATTGTCTCCCCTTCAAAGGAAAGCTGCCGCCTATATGTAAATTGTTCTAAGGCAGCAGCAAATATGTACAAACAAAAAAAAAGAGTTATAAAAGAAACGGGTAGAATCTGGGTCAATAATACGGCAGCTCAGTCAGCCCGCGGAGGAAGACGAGGTCCAATCCGTGCCTCAGCGCGGCATCAAGCTTCTTCTTCTTTTCCCGAAATGCGGCAATCATCTCCTCGGGTTTGGGATAAAAAGTAAGCTTGATACTACGATCATTGGTGGCCCAAGCCATGTAGACACCATCATCAAAGCGCTTCGGGCACGGCGCGAGAAACGAGGGGAAAGGAGCTCGACCCTCTTGGCCTTCCTGGTGGACTGTTCTTTGAAATCCCTAAGCTCCTTCAGCTCCGCAGCTAAAGCGGCCTTGGATTCAATGTCTGACTGGTGAGTCTCCTCTAGAGATCTCACCTTGGCGGCCATTTCATCCAAAGCCTCCCTTGCCTCCCGGAGATCTCGTCTGGCCTTCTCGGCAGCAGCCCTTAGTTCCTCCTGATGATGGGCCTCCATCCTGTCTCTCCGCTGAGCCTCGTCCCGGATCATGGCCTCCGCCTGAGCCTCCCTCCGTCTGGCCTCCTCTTCCTTGGCCTTGGCCGCTGCCTCCTGGCGCTCGGCAGCCTCCTGGTAGATCTGCCTCTCCGCTGTGAGGTCTTGGAGGACCTTCCTGACGTCATTCATGTCCCCAAAGTCGGACAGAGCGAAGCCATGGTTTATGATGTTCCCGGAGAGGCGGCCAGCCTCAGCAGCAAGCTGAACCATAACGAGATATAAGGAAAAATTTCTCAAAGGAAGAAAACAAAATACAAACAACAAAAAGGAAACGCAAAAAATCGCAAAGTACTTACCACCGTGAGAGAATGGCTGAGGTCCTGGACCTGGAAGATGGAGTTCAGGGAAGCACAAGTGGCAAACCGCTTGGGCGCACAACGTGTAAGATGAGAGGCGAACTCGCTGGTCATCTCCGCGGCAAAGGGAGCCAAAGTAGGCCCTAGGAGAGGCCGGAACCAGTCCGTTAAGGGGTCCAGATTGAGGTTCCACGGATCCCGGTATTCCGGGTGGTTGATGCTCGCCTCAATCTCAGCCCGCAGAATCCTCCTAAGGGCCTCCACTTCGGCATACGCCCGGGAGTACTCGTCCATAGCGTAGTTGTGTTTGGCTATGCGAAGCTCCTGCCTCCCCTCATCCCCCAGAATCGGGGTAAGCTCGATGTGGGGAGGAGTAGGATTTTCCTCCATCGGGGAGACCCCGCCGTCTAGGCCATGGGCAGGAGTGTCGGCCCTCCGAGGCCTCTTCGGCTCTTCCTGGGCAATCATCTTGCCCTTACGCTTGCGGATTAGGGCCACTTCAGGCTCCTCCTCGTCCTCCTCTGCTACCTTCGGAAGGGCTTGAGGCTCTCCTGCACCCTCAACGGCCTCTCCCAGAAGCACCTCCTCGTCATCCACTAAGTCAATGGTTTCGGGAGGAGCGCCGGAAGGAACCTTCAAGGAAGGGGCCGGGGGAGAGGGGGTGAAAGCCGGAGGAGCCACGGGAGTATGAACCCCGGCAAGCTGTTCCAAGATGGCATCCATGGAGGTACCTGTTCCAAAAAATAAGCAAGTGTTAGAAGTTCGTGAGAAACCGCTTATAAAAGATACAGCAAATAAGCTACTCCTACCCGAACTTCCTAATTCGGCCCTAGCAAAGTCCTGAACTTTAATGCTGGCAGCATCATCTCCAAGATAACTGTCCGAGGGCCGAAACCAGCTGGACGCTATGTAAGCTGATGGACCTAAGGGAATAGGTTCCGGAGGGCCGGAGCCCATCCGGGACCGACCTAGGTAATCTCCTAAGTTAGTAAAATAAAATTCATTCAATCGATCCCCTTACCGGGTCAACGGCATCTTAAATCTACGAAGACGCTCGTCGAACCCTACGGGCCTATGATTGGTATATTCATCAACGGAAGGAACATAGCGTATTATCAAGGGAGACTTACCGCCGGCACCGGAAGTGCTAGCACCGGGAGCACCCGAGTTTGGTTCAGGGGCTGAAGGCTGAGGCCAGGAAGTCTGTCTCTCGGAAGAATCTTCAAGACGAAGGGGCCCCCCGGCAGGACGATCCTCAATCTCTTCTTGAAGTATCTTGTCAAAAAATTTTGCTTCGGACTTCCCGCCAATGGCTTGGCTCCTTCGCACCACCGGACTCCCCACGCGAAGCCCTCTCCCAGAGGCAGCCTGGGCCTTAGAGTACGCCTTCTCCTGGGCCTTCCGGTAGAGATAATCTTGGTACTTCTTCTCTGCCGTAGCAATGAGCTCATCCCGGAAGGCCTTCTCCGCAACCGACGCCCTCACATTGGGGCAGATGACCCGTGAGAGGTTGGAGTCATCCACGGATTGGTGAGAAAGGATAAGTTTGGCCTTCCTACAGTTCTCCGTGGTGACTAGGCCCCCGACATCAAGATCGGCGTGGTCGTAGGAGGCAAAGGCTTGGGCCCTTCGAAGGAAAGCCTGAGTGGGAAGTGTCCGTTGATAAGGTGGGATCCGCAACCACTCCGTGAGAAGCTCCGGGTGGTCCACGGCCCGGAACCCGGAAGAAAAGAAAAAGCGGTGGCGGTACTCCTTAACATGAGTCTGCCTATTATACGGAACCACCCCCTCGTTAGCAGGGTGGATCCGGAACCCATAAAAACCATCCTTAAGTTTGTCCCCTTTCTTGGGGACGGATACAAGTTCATAAAAATATAAAATTTCCGCCGGGCTGGGAGACCCCCAGCCACGGGCGGTGTAAAAAATAAATAAGCCTGAGAGCAGGCGGTAAGCTTGAGGAATAAGTTGGTATGGCGCAAGGCCGACAAATACAAGAAAATTAACAAAGTAATCTTGGAGCGGGAGCATGGCACCGGTCATCAAATGGGTCTGACTCCAAGCCCCGAAGCCGTCATAGTTATGATTAGGCGTCTCCGAGTCGCGAGGAGGCCGGTGAAATGTCCCTGAGGTGGAGGGTTTGATCCCGGCCACATTAATACTGTTCTCCAGCTGGTGAGGACAAGTCAGGGTTGATCGAAGCTCGGCCGCTTCCCAACCGGTTGCACGGGACTTGTACCCCTCCTGGGCAACGGGTCCCAGAGAAACCTCCTCCAGCGTGGCCATATTTTTCCCTTTCTTCTTCGAAGATTTTGAGCCAGAAGCAGACATTTTGTGTTCTGAGAAAAAACAAAAAGGGAAAAAGAAAAGTCCAGCAGTTAGGTCCCATACCAAACCCTAAATCAAGAAAAAGGGAGTGGGGGTCCCCTAACCGCTGGAAAGAGGCCCCCTCCGGACACGTGTCACATGGGAAACTCTGGAGAGAATCCCTGAACAAGTGTCGGGTGCAGTGAAGTCGCAGAAAGTGGTTTTGCAAAAAGAAAAAAAGAAAAAAAAAAGAGAAAAGCCATCATATGCCCTAAGCTACTGTTAAACGAAGAACACATGGCCCTCTTCAAACAGAACTGTATAACTACAACAGGGGCACGATAATGGCTATTCTACAACTAACGCAGTAAACATACAGCAGAACTCGAAGAACTTAAACACTCACAGAAGCCTCTAAGTACGAACCCAGAAAACGAGCGAAGTAAATATAAGCATGTTATTATCTAAGGATGCAAGAAACTTACAGTCGATCGTTGAACTGGAGGTACTGAATGTGGTTGAGTGAGAGTTGAGAAGAGCTGGCAACGTCAAACACCGGAAAACTGAATGAAGTGTCTGGGTATTAAGACAGTTCGTGCTACTTCGAGGAATTTTCTCTCTAGGAAATTCGAGCAGAAATGGCAAGGAATGGAAAGTAACCGAAATGAAGGAAAGGTGGTGGCTTTTATAGGCAAAAATGCATGAGGAACAGGTGTCACCACCTACCAATCGCACGGTGGGGGAGACGCACGATTCGAATTCCCAAAGATCCACGGATCAGATCAATCTACCATTAAGGCGGTGGAAACGTTTGAGTATCCGTCTGACACCATTAATGCGCCGCATCAATCATGGGGTGGGAAACGAATCGACCTCTGCAAAAGCGAATCGCTGCATTGAATGCCATTATCAGACGCACCTCCACGCGCCCCAGGATCGTATTAGAAGACCGAGGAGGCGGCTGGAGACATTCCTGCAAAAAGCAAATCGGTGCATTAAATGACATCATTTAATTTGCCCCCACGCGCTCGAGGCTCGAGCTAGGGAAACGAGGAGTCAACCGGAGACACTTGAACAAGCCTTGGTTTATTTTTACTAAGTAAACAAGGCTTGGGGGGTAAATGTTGCTCCAGAATTCGCCCAAAATACGTGGACCAGTCGAGAGGGGACACGTGGATCAGATAACTTGGAAAGATTTGCTAAGTCTTTGTGCGCCACCAGGAAGCACTGTTAGCATGGGTCCCGGAGGAGGCACCCGGAGTACAAGGTACTCTAGGAAGCTAGTATAGCGTGAAGGCTCTCCGAGATATGTCAGGTCTCTCCCGAGCGATCAAGTCGCATTTAATGCTGCATGGGAGGAAGCGTGTTGGGACTGTAACACGCAATAAAGTCTGACGGCACAACCCCCAAACAGCAGCGCTACAGTAATGATCATTTAAGTCTAGCGACGGCTACTCTGCGAAGAGTCATGTCAATCACAAGGCAAAAAGGACATTCTCCATAAAAGCCCTACAGCACCTAGGGATTTGACCATGCATCACCCATGGTATATTCATCGGAAATGCCCAACTTTATGGATACTTACAGACACATGTGTAAGAACAATTCTAGGGATTACCCCACCAAAACACTATAAATACCCCCTCAAAGCTCATTTAATGGGGTAGAGAATCTTGGGTTGCAAAAGAGCAAAAAGAGAAAATACTCACCAAGAACATTCTCTGTATTTATGAGAAAGACATTCTCTCAAGTGTAGAATCTGTATTAAATACATCCATTAATAACAGTGGCTCGTGGAATAAGGCTCATTAACGCCCCAACCACGTAAAAAATCTTCATCTCACTTTCTTACAGCTCTTTATTATAATCATATTTTAATAGTTGCCGAAAACCTCGGTCAACACTAACCTTTTGTATACTAATAGCATTGCATAAGCTACGACCATACTTCCAGGACCACGACAAATACTGTAAAAGCCAGAATTGTCTGGCAAATTACTGAAGTGGGCTATGGAACTTAGCCAATTTGACATCCATTACCAGCCACAGGTGTCAATAAAATAATAGGCCCTCACTGACTTTGTAGCAAACTGCACAAAGCTTCAACGACCTCCCAAAAGAGCCCATTTCTAAGCTACCCACTTGGAAGATCTATGTTGATGGTGTGTCCAATGAGAAAGGGGTTGGAGCTTTCTTAATTTTAATCTCTCCATAGGGACACCAGCTCCAAAGTGCCCTACGTTTTGGGTTCCGTGCCTCGAACAATGATGTAGAAGAGGAAGCTATGATAGTAGGGTTGAAGCTAGCGAAAGAAGTAGGCGCTAACAAGGTGGATATTTAAAGTGATTCCCAGCTAGTGGTGAATCAGGTCTCCCGTGAGTATCAGACAAAAGGCGAGTGAATGGCTTCCTATGTCCTAATGTTGCGTGAGTTACTATAGGGATTTAAGGGTTATAATATAAGGCAAATCACGAGGGAACAAATTCATTCGCTGACATATTGGCTAAGTTGGCTACAAATCAAAAAATTGTAGAACACGGAATAGTCCATGTTAGTCACCTAAAAAGATCCAGCATCGACGTCCAGGGGTTGAGTGCACTAGTTGATAATTCACACTCATGGATGGCACGAATTTATCAGTTGTTTAGCACGGGATAACTCCCCGTAGATTGGGCTGCATCCCGAAAGGTCCATGTAAAAACTGCTTAGCTTTAATTTGGAAATTAGCATATAATTAGGGCCTAATTATGAAAATATTTAATTATTTATTTATGTTGATTTATTTGAATTCAGAATGCATTTTTATGTCATATATAGAAATTTCATAATTTTTGCATGTTTTCTGTCCGGCAACATTTGAACGCGGTGTTTGGCTATTAGAATCACATCCTAGTATTTTTTTTAGTATAGCGGGACAATATAGTTAGACATTGGGAATGTCGAGAATTGTCGAGATTTTAGAATTTTCGAAAATACCCCTAAGTGATTTTGTGATTGTTTAGTGTGGGCAAGGGCAATTTGGTCTTTTTGCCCAGTTGTGTTTTGTCCTTTAGTGGACTTTGTTTTATTTAATAATTTGATTTTTATGTTTAGTTGACAGATTATTTTTAATAAAACAAACAATTTATATCTCATTTTACGTAAAAAAATCAAATGTTAATCAAAAATCAACTTATCTCTCAAGTCTCTCTCTCTCTCTCTTTTCGAACCCCCTAGACCAGGAAGGGTTCCTTGTTTGTCCATCAATTGTTGTGATTTCTAGCAGTTCTAAGAGGATTTAAATCAAGGTAAGTCTTTACGCAACTCTTTCTTTAGTTTTCTTAAGTTTCAAAGTTTGGATTTTGCATGATTTTGAGAAATTGAGCTATGTGGTTGCTGTTAGTGTTTGGTTTTGTTTTCTGAAGTTTAGTTATGTTGTTTTATGTTGATTTGAGCATGAATTAAGGGGTTGTTAGTAGGGTTAATCAACTTTTGAGTTTTAGAACTCAATCTTGGACCTTTAATGGTGTTTTTCAATTCTGAGCTTAGATAGTTGTTTTGTTGCTTGGACATGGTTTATTGGGGTATAATATGCAGATCTGGAAGGTTTGGTAAGGTTTGGAAACGATTTGGTTAGGGTTTGAAATTTTTTGGTTTTTCTGGGGAAAACCGGCTAACCGGTTTTACAGGGGCCTGTAAAACTTGGTAACCGGTTTTTGCAGTAGGGATTCTTGAAAATTTCAGGTTATCGTTTCACGTTAGTTTCAGGTTTCAGGTTGGTTAACTCCCTGCTAGTTTAGGGTATTGCCATATTATTTTGTAGTAGATAGGGTTTTTGTTTAAACCTAAGTCCCGGTAGTGGTTTGGGAGTCACTTATTTGTGATTATTGTTGATGTGATTTAGGAGCCTATAATTCGCCGAGCAGTTGTTCCACTCAGGTTGGCCGGTACACCTGAATTCGGAATTGAGGTAAGATTAGTATAATGTCATGCATATGTTATTACATGTTTAGCGTACATGTTGTTTGTGCCTGTTAGATTACATGGATAGCAGTAATAGTGTACATAGAGTTGTACTGATTACTGATAAATGTATGTTGGCTGAAATACTGATCGATGTTGTCACATCAATATGGCTAGAGTATGACTAGCATATTGAGTATAGGCTGACACTATGGTCGATAGTATTTTCGTATGAACGTTCTAGACTCAGTACCGTGTGGGACACGGGGATTAAGGTTATGATCGGGTGTATGGGCGCTAGGTTATAACCAGGGATATTAGTATGTTTTATGTTATGCTTTTCTTACTGAGTCGCACCGGGCTATTTTCATGTGTAGGTAAAGGCAAGGCTAAAGCTGTGGAGCCGTGAGAACGAGCATATGAAGATTGTACATGTTAGGGCGGTTCGGCCTGAGTGTACAATCTTAGGGGACATCAAGGCTTTTGCTGACAATCGCTAGGCGACAAAACTTTTGTATTAAACTAGTAAAATTTTGTAAATTTAATTTGTAACGGGATCTCGGAATTTAATGGATGTATTCCTTTATGTTTCTAATTAGCTAAGCAAATTTTAATTATTCACGAGTTTCAATAACCTCGTTGATTAGCAACGAGCTGTTGTTAGGGTGTTAGAGTCCAATACCAAGCTCCTCGCTATGTGATAATGGACGAGAAGCTATATCGCAGGGGGTTTTCTATGCCATATTAGAGGTGCATCACTAAGACAAAAATTAGCGTAGTAAGGCATGAGGTCCATGAAGTTTTCTACGGAGATCACACTTCTGGACCTAGCATTTCCAAGAAAATCCTAAGGCAAGGGTACTTCTGGCCCACCATGAAGAAGGATTGCATGGAATACGTGAGGAAGTGTGATCGATTCACTAATGTCTTGCGCGCACCACCAACAGAAATCACCCTAATGAGAATCCCTTGGCCTTTTACAATTGGGGGCATTGATTAGTAGAATCCCTCCCCACCAGTAAAGGTGGACTCAAATACGCCATTGTCGTTGTTGACTACTTCACCATGTGGGTTGCGGCTGAACCTATGAATACGGTTACCTTCAAGAAGGCGCTGGATTTTGTTATCAAAAATATCATTTACTGATACGCACTCCCCTATAAGATTCTGTCAGAGAATGGGAAGCAGTTTAATAGTGAGCATTTCACCAACTTCTGTGTCCAGCACGAAATTATGAAAGGCTTCTCTACTATAGCTCGACCACAAGCTAATGGACAAGTGGAAGCTGTCAACAAAATTCTGAAGACCACGTTGAAGAAGAAGCTGCAAGCTTGTAAAGCCCATTGGTCGGAGGAACTCCCTCAAGTTCTATGGGCCTATAGAATGACCAAAAGAACTATGACGGGGCATACGCCATATGCAATGGCCTATGGATGCGAAGCAGTAATCCAAGTAGAGACTACAATCCCATCCAATCAGTAAGACACCTACGACCCTTCCCGTTGACACTCTCTGCTTCAGGAGTCACTAGACTTAATAGACGAGGTCTGGGATAACTCCCAGGTCTAGCTCAAAATGTACCAAGGAAAGATCGCCTGGCATTTCAACTCAAAGGTGAAAAGTCGTACCTTCGATATTGGCAATCTTGTACTGCGAAGAGTCTTCCTAGCTTCCTAGGAACGAGGAGTGGGGGTGCTTAGCCCAAACTAGGAAGGCCCCTAAGGGATACTTGAGAAGGTGGGACAAGGTACTTTTGTCTAAAATTGATGGATGGATCGAGGGTCCCCAACCCCTAGAATGCGGATCATTTATGCCGATATTACAAATAGGCGATACACACCGGGCAGTGATTTAATTTGGAGTGTTTTTGTAAACAGTTTATGTAATTAACTTCTGGACAAATTGCCTCCATGCATCATCCAATGAGAACAAAAGTATTTTATGCTAACATTTTACATTATGTTTTTAGGCCACAAGTTGTGTTTTAAACAAGTGACCAGTAAGGTGGAGACATCCACACTTCTTAGCTCACTTTGAGGGTATCATACCTAGTTGATTGTGCCAAGTTGATTGTGCCCCAAAAAACGTACGGTGTGTCGCATTATGTTCAATTTATTTTTTGATGATTCTTTGCTTAAAATAGGATCCGTTTTCAACAAAGTTCCTTAAGCAAAGGAACAACTGCTTGAATTCCTTCTTGAAGCTTAATATATACACTCAATTGGGAGATACTTGCCTGAATTCCTTCTCAGAAACTTTTATAAGAATGTTCATATAAAAAGATTAAAACTATTAAGGCTTCACTTGAGCTCCAATAGATTTTGGTATTATCGTTACCAAAATACCATCCAAAATCCATAGCGTGTGAAACCGACCTTCTTAGATAAAAAAAAGGCCCTAGCGCCTGAAAAAATATCAAAGTCTTGTGAAAATAAGGTTATCTTGGAGCTCCATGGGAAACCATTCATGTTTTCAATAGCATTAGTTGTCTCGAGAAATTTTTAAAAAGGATCAAGATTATCTCTCCTAACAAAAGGAAGTAGGTACTTCTTGAGTACCTCCTAAGCTAGTAGAGGGATAGAAAGTCCATAAATGTCAAAAAGTTGGAGTGATGGCCGTTGGAACCACACACTTCAAAAAAAACCCTTAACAAGCAACTATACATTGCAAATGTCAAAGCCTAAATATATTGCTATGCTAAAAGATGTTCCTAGAAACAAGTATCACAAAAAACCTCGTAGACCAGGCAAAAGTAAGTACAATTTTACGGCTGTACAAAAAAATTAAACATGTATGTGTATGTCTAGAATGGTTGATGCATGTGTTGGAATTATTTTACCAGAATCTAGATATACTAACAAGTATGTTTCATTAACATCCTAATATGAATTTTTAAAACAATGAAATAAACACATAAGGGTTAAAGAAAACATTACATTGATTGCAACAAAATATAATGACTCCTTCTGTTTAGATCTTTAGCCCATGATTCCTTTCTGTAGCAGAGCATAATTAAGATCTGAACCTGGATCTCTTTCTCTGCTTCCTTGAGCCCGATTCTCCTTCTTGTTGATTGGATTCTTCACAGTCTGACACACTGTGATTGAGGTACCACTTGATGTGTGTGGGCACTCACTCTATCACTCAAGGTATGATAACTTGAAGAAGAAAAGAGGAGAATGTTGTTTCGGCCTAATAGAAAGAAGGCTCGGGAAATTTTTTTCTGAAAGTGAAATTTCATCAATCTTTAAGTGTGAGCCATCACTATCTATTTATAGGTAACCACCTAGATTTAGGTTAGATTTAATTAGCATTAACATAATAGAAAAATAAATTGTAAAATCCATGCATAGTGGGCGGCCATGGGTTGGATAATGGGCCCCACTTTGTAATGTTGCCATTTTGTCATTTTCCCATCTTATTTTCTCAAAAACGCTAATTTTCCAACTTAACCACTTAAATGTCAATTCCAATTATTTAATAACTAAAAATTAATTATTAAATAATATTGTCATTTAATATATTTATTAATTAGACTTAATAAAGTCTCTTAACTAATAAATAAGACTTAGAATCTCTTTTCTTCACATTTAAGCCCTTGCTTAGTGAAAATTCATTAAACTAGACATAGTCTAATTTTAGAATTATAATTGATTAATTAAAATCAATTAATTGAGTCTTACAAGCAGTATGGTCTCAACTAGTATGGGGACCATGGGCCTATATAACCGAGCTTCTAATAAGGTGATCTAGAATTTACCAAGTAAATCCACTAACTTATTAATTTCTCATTGCATCAACTCATAGAACTCAGAATTTCACTCTCAGTTACATAGAATGTTCTATATGTTCCACGATATAGATACGCTATTAATTATCCATTGTTATAATCCCAATAATCAATGATCCTCTATATATAGATGATCTACATTGCATAGGGATAAAATTACCGTTACACCCTTTCAATGTACTTTATCCTTAAAACTCTTGACCACCTATAAATGATATTTTAGTGAAATATTATAATCACTAAAATGAGATCTTAATCATTTATCTCTATTCAGCCAAGCTCGAAAGAAATCGTCGTTTCACTTCTAAATACCTATAGAAGTTATAGATTCCATATCTATGTTTAGCGCTCCCACTCAATTGTACTACCGTGTTCCCAAAATGTACGTATCACCTTGACCAAAAAGTAGGCTTAACTAACAAATCAAAGAACACGAATAACACTCTTGAGATCGAACCTAACCATGTCAGGATTAAGATCATTCGATCTAGGATCAACTAGGTCATATTGAATTGAATAGATGTTACGGTAAATTTATCATATCTAATCAAAGATTAATATCGGTCCCTTCCAATGTATACTCCGTACATCCGATACTGGTAAATTTTGCCAATGCCCTGGAAAGGACATAACACTTATCCAAGGTGTAAGTATACCTATCGTTGATTATCATGCCAGTCTAAATCCAGTGAACTGACAAATCAGGGAATTAAACTTTTGAACATATAATCATTATTATATTCCACTGTGCTGACAACACTATTATCATGAACAAATACATATGTTCTGGACCTAATAGAATTTATATACATGAAATAAATCATGTGAACCATGCAACATAAAAGGATTTCTGATCTTTATTAATTAGTAAATCTGATTATATTGAAATGGATTTTATTTAGGGCACAAAATCCAACAAACTCCCACTTGCACTAATATAAAACAAAAGGTGCATTTCAAATAATATCAACATCTGGATATCCAAATCAAGTGTAGTTTGTAGTATAGTTTTCGTAATAGGATCTAACAAATTGTATTCAATTCAACCTTCCCTCCACCATTACATTTCCTTAATCATAAAATACTTGATATTGTAAAATTCCTCTATATATGTCTACTCCCTTAGGGAAACTGGATTCTTTACTTTTGGCAACTACTTTTGCGTTAATTAGGAAGTAACACTTGTAGTTAATAAATGTTGGAACAATGCCAAAAATGTATAGAACTTTCCTTAGCCTGAATAAGTATCTTTCCTGCAACTTTAACATTCAGTCCCTCTGGTAGACTTAGAGACTTCAGATAGGTTTTTACACTTCTCCAAAATCACTACTCCACCCCAAGAGTAATAACCATCTCATCAGTAGACTTTCTAGCACTAAGGCAAGTCTAGAAATCTGATTCGGGGTAGTCTAAGAGTATTAAATACACCCTTATCGACTAACATATAGTTCCTCTTCTTGATCTTAAGATTTACTTGATTGTCTTCCAAAGTTCCTTTCCTGGATTAATCTAATACCTACTCTTTACTCCCACTCAACAACATGTGTCTGGTCTAAGACATACTAAAGCATATCTGAGACCTCTCATTGTTGATTGAAGGAATGCTTTCATGGCTTTATCTTTTCTGGAATAGGCTAAACTTTTCCTTAGATAAATAAAATCTATATCTAGAAGTCGAGAAGCTTCTATAGATTGCCACAACTTACTAAAGAAAGTTGCTTGCACTAGAGTAAGTAAATTATCAGGTATACCACAAACCATAGGTTTAGATAATCTCAAACCTACAATACTAGGAGCAGGAAGTTTTGTTAAGTCCATTGAATAGACTTACGAACAAAATTTCCTTGCTTGTCTTTGTAATAGAAAACTTTTAGTTGTTCCATGTGAATGGTTTTAACCATAGTGTTCTTGGTTGTACTTCTTAGTTCCTTATTCTCACAATCCATTACTTGTTTAAACTAACAATGGATTTTCATCACAAGTGTCTTCCAAGTCATCACAGAGTGAGTTCCGTGAAACCCTCCCACTACGACAAGGTACCGTGAATTTTTTGTCTAAGAATACTAAATGGTATTGTCCTCTTCGGTTGTGTCAAAATAACAGAGGTAGTGGGATCATCTTATACAGAATAAGATGATAGAACACTTTTGGAATCAAGAAAAATATCTCCTTTATTTTGTACTTTGTTTTCAGACTTAGTCATTTTCTTAGAAAAGTAGTATTTGTTAATACAAACACTTTCTTATCTTAATGACCATGGGATGGTCCACCCCTAATC
The DNA here is from genome assembly GCF_029168945.1 of Cannabis sativa. NCBI lineage: Eukaryota > Viridiplantae > Streptophyta > Magnoliopsida > Rosales > Cannabaceae > Cannabis > Cannabis sativa. The sequence goes on along the minus strand of NC_083605.1, from coordinate 43,272,880 downwards.
ACTTAGAATAGCTAACAAACATGCAAACCTTGGTTAACAGTTCTAGCTTTTCTTAAGATCACGATTAGGTCATCCATGAATCTAGTAATGGTTTATACTAAGTACACAACCATTCCATCATTCTAAAATTTTCCTATCACTAGGGTATTTCCTTAGAAGGACTTAGGCAACGATTAGTAACTAATCATAGACCTTATATTATCATCAATATGCAAATCGAATTTCTGGGGAGGTAAGTTTCGATATAATTCAAAAATCAACTTAATGATCTTTGAACTGCATACCTATCAAATATTTCTCCACCCCTATCAGTTCGCAAGATCTTTAACAACTTACCTTAACGGTTTTTCACCATTGCTAGAAATTTATGAAATTTTTCAAACATTTCAAATTTCTTTGCATAAGGTAAAATCTAGAGTAATCGTTTTAAGAATATAACGAAAACTCATATCCACCCCTGCATGTACCTTCATCATTGAATGAGATGATTTTCCTTTCAGTGGATATAGGCATATTGACACTTTCCAGAGAAGGATCTTGTCAAAACCACTATGAATAAGATACAAATGCCATAGATCTATATAAGAATGTGGTTGTGGTCTTTCGATGACTTAGGTCTAGTTACATTAAAGAGTTCTTAGAATAGTGCAAGTGCATCCTGGTCACAGAATACTAAACTTATATTCCATACTTTAACATATACAGTTTGAATCCATTGACAGAAAATTGATATTAAACATTTGTGAAAGTTGAACTGTATTGTATTCTGGAAACAAAAATATAAAATTTCTATTTGGAATCTAAAATTTAAAGTAAAAGACTTAAATTTATACCAAATATACAATGAGTAATGATTATAGCTTGGACCACCACTATGTTAGGTTATATTTAGCCTATGTTTTGGGTCTTTAAAGTTAGCATTTTCTCGTCTATTGGTGTCTTTTGGAGCAGTTTTACGCTTGATTTTCATTATTTCAGGTTCCCGGGGTGTTAAATTTCAAATTCAGTCAAATGGCAAAAAACTGGGACAAACTGGAAAAAAATTTGAAAATTCGGCTCCAGACGCGTCAGTAGTCGCGACCTCCAGAGAGCCAAGTCGCGACCCTTTTTCCTGGTCGCGACTCTGGTCGCGACTTCGAGATTTGGCAGAACCTCTGATTTTCGAGGTTTGCCTATAGTCGCGACCAGCTTAAATGCTAGTCGCGACAAGGTACGGAAATCGCAGATTTGACCTAATTTTGATTTTTTCTCAAATTGGAGGCACACCTCTCATCCCTATATAAGGAATATGACACTGAAGGTCAGGGTAAGCAGAAATAGACCTAAATAGTGGATGCAAGTGGAGAGGAAGCTATCTTGAAGACCCGGAGCGATATCACCTTCTAGTTTCTTTCTTTTACCCTTAATTTCTTCTTTTATGTTTAGTTTTGTTTCTGAATTAATCATGGATATTTTTAGAGTTATGTTGAACTAAATTTCCCAATAAGGGAGGATGATGAATGTTGTTTAAGTTTATGCCTAGTTAATAAATAATTGCCATTCCTTCATCTTATGCGTGAATACTATCTATATTTGTGTTTAATTCCACGTGCAAGCTTGATCACCTTTTACATGTTTAATGATCTCAATTCGAAATTTGAAAAGTGAGAATTGAGAATGCTAAAATTGGATAGTCTAGGTTTTGATGTGAAACGAAAGTATTTACATAGCCTCAATGACAAATAGATTATTGCGTAATGCTGATTTTGTGTTGATTTAATTAAGAAGTTAATTAGAGAACATATTATTTAGAACCTAAAAGATCTGAAAAGAGTTAGGTTAATTATAATCTGTCTTTCACATTGAGACAAGGATAACAATTAGGTATTAACTTTGGTAACTTATCAACAGGATTCACCTCCCTAATCTCTCATCTTGATTAATCTTCGTTTATTTTCTCTTTAATTTTTTGAGTTATTTACTTTTAAATTGCAAAATTATTATTTTACCAAATAGAATCATAAGTATAGTTTAGTAGTACTTAATCCAATTCCCTGTGGTTCGACCTCACTTGCGTGAGATACTACTTGATTGCGTATACTTGCGTAATAAACATAAAATTCGTAACAAGTTTTTGGCACCGCTGCCGGGGAACTGTTTAAAGATCAATACTGCACAAAATTATACTAACTTCTACATTAGTATATTTTCTCTTGTTGATTTTCTAACCTTTTTCTTGCAATATTTTCTTGATCTATTTCAGGAATCCTAAGTGTATGCGCCGTCAAGGACAAGCAGTCATATTACTAGTTGATCCTGAAATAAAGAAAACTTGTAGGAGAAACTGAAAGAACAAGAGGCAAGAAGGAGTTTCAGCAACTGCTGAAACTTCAGAAATCATGGTTGCTAATGTGAATGCTAATGCTGCAAACAATGGAGGTAATAACGGTAATAATGGTGGCGCCGTGGAAGATCAAGCTAATGGTCGTAGCTTGAGAGATTACATTCTCCCTACTCTGACGGGAGTGCAGTCATGTATCAGGCCACCGGCAGTGGATGCGAATAACTTTGAGATCAAACCTGCCATACTTCAAATGGTGCAGTCGTCAGTTCAGTTTGGTGGCCTCCCTTCTGAAGATCCTAATCTGCATCTCTCTAACTTCATGGAACTTTGTGAAACTTTTAAAGTTAATGGAGTTAGTGATGATGCCATTCGACTGAGACTGTTCCCATTCTCGCTCAGAGAACGAGCCAAGAGTTGGTTAAACTCCTTGCCACCCAACTCTATAGCCACCCGGAATGATCTGGCAACGAAATTCTTGTCAAAGTTCTTTCCTCCAGCTAAGTCTGCAAAGCTGCGAGAAGAAATCAACAACTTCTGCCAACAAGATAATGAATCTCTCCATGAGTCTTGGGAGAGGTTTAAGGATCTGATCAGAAAGTGCCCTCATCATGGTATAGAGAAGTGGATGCTGGTCCACAATTTCTACAACGGGTTGGTTGGTAACACTAGAACTCTGATAGATGCAGCAGCTTGTGGAGCCTTTATGAGAAAGAGTGCTAATGAGGCTTACGATCTATTGGAGGAGATGGCTCTAAACAATCAGCAGTGGCCAACTGAAATGAGTCAAACTAAGAAGGTAGCTGGTGTGTTAGAGGTTGATGCCATCACAAAGTTGACAGCTCAGGTTGAGGCATTGACAAAGCTAATTGCAGGGCAAGCTAAGCAAGCCAAAGTTGTTTGTGAGTTATGTGGAGGAAGTCATCACTTTTCAGAGTGTCAAGCAGATGTGGATGATTTGCCAATGGATGAAGCTAAAGCCATTGGAAATTTTTCGTAGAATAACAACAACAACTATGGGTTCAACAAAGGTGGTAACCGAAGAAACAGTGGGTTCTATCAGCAATGAAATCAGAACCAGACATAAAACCAACAGTTTAATCAGCAACAAGCCTCTGGTTGAAATTCTAGTTTGCAAACAGATTTACTGCTACAATTCATGACTGAAACTAGATCTTCAATCAAAGACCTGCAGACTCAGATGGGCCAACTAGCAACTTAGGTAGCAACCCATCCTCAAGGAAATTTGCCTAGCACAGCTGAAGTCAATCCCAAAGAAAACTGCAAAGCAATTACCCTGAGAAGCGGTAAGAATTATGATGGTCTTGAATTGCCACAACCAGCTGATGGAGACAAGGAGAATAAAGCTCAACCAATGCCAACCCCAACACCAACAGCAGAGAAGGCTACTGACAGCCCAACACAACCACAAAAGTCTCCACCTATTAGCATTGATCACCATGTGAAAATACCCTATCCTCAGAGGCTCAGAAAGTCAAGTCTAGACAAGCAGTTCACCAAATTCCTAGAAGTCTTCAAAAGACTTCACATTAACATTCCCTTTGCTGAAGCTTTAGAGCAGATGCCAAGTTATGTGAAGTTCATGAAGGAGATTCTGTCAAAGAAGAGAAAGATGGAGGATTATGAGACAGTGGCTCTAACTGAAGACTGCAGCGCCATTCTACAGAAGAAACCCCCTCCCAAACTCAAAGATCCAGGGAGTTTCACTATTCCTTGTACTATTGGGAGAATTGAAGGAATAAATGCACTATGTGACTTGGGAGCCACATTAACTTGATGCCTCTATCAGTGTTTAAAAGATTGCACTTGGGTAAAGCAAAGCCAACCACGGTAACTCTCCAATTGGCGGATCGATCACTAGCTCATCCTAGAGGAGTCATTGAGGATGTGTTAGTTAAAGTTGACAAGTTCATCTTTCCAGCTGATTTCATTGTTCTGGATATGGAAGAAGATAGCAATGTCCCAATCATTCTTGGGAGACCATTCTTGGCAACTGGCCAAGCCTTGATCGATGTTCAAAAGGGTGAATTAAAGCTGAGAGTCCAAGGAGAAGAAGTGGTCTTTAATGTGCTAAAGGCTATGACATACCCAAAGGCAAGTGATAACTGTTTCTTCATTGATTTGATTGATGAAATTGTGGGTGAGAAAAAGCTGCTAGATGATCCTCTCGAACTGAGTTTAACTGAAGTTGAATTGACGGAGCAAGAGGGACAAGAGGTCATGGGTTATGTGAAGTGGCTTTATTCCTATGGGCCCTTGAACAGAAGGTATTATGAGGAATTGGGAGTAGTTCCAAAAGAGCTGATGCCATCTACTGAAAAGCCTCCAGAACTTGAATTGAAGGTGCTTCCTAGTCACTTGAGGTATGAGTTTTTGGGTAAAGATAAAAAGCTGCCAGTTATTGTGTCAGCTTCTCTTTCTTATGTGGAAACTGATAGACTACTGAGGGTACTCCGAGCTCACAACTAGGCTATCGCTTGGACACTAGGTGATGTCAAAGGAATCAGTCCTTCAACGGTGATGCACCGAATTATAATGGAAGACAATCCCAAACCGACAATCGACGCTCAACGAAGACTCATTCCACCCATGAAGGAAGTTGTCAGAAAAGAAGTAGTCAAGTGGTTGGATGCTGGAGTTACTTATCCCATTTCAGATAGTAAGTGGCTTAGCCCGGTGCAAGTGGTTCCAAAGAAAGGTGGAATGACTGTGATCAAGAATGAAAAGAATGAGTTGATTCCTACGAGAACAGTCACTGGTTGGAGGATTTGCATCGATTACAGGAAACTCAACAAAGCAACCCGAAAAGATCACTTTCCTTTGCCCTTCATTGATCAAATGCTAGACAGATTGGCGGGGCAAGAGTATTACTGCTTTCTTGATGGCTACTCTGGATACCACCAGATAGCTATAGCACCTGAAGATCAGGAAAAGACTACTTTCACATGTCCCTACGGTACCTTTGCTTTCAGAAGAATGCCATTCAGTTTGTGTAACGCCCCTGCTACTTTTCAAAAGTGTATGATGGCTATCTTTTCAGACTTGATTGAATCTTGTATTGAAATCTTCATGGATGATTTCTCGGTCTTTGGTTCCTCCTTCGATCATTGTTTAGAAAATCTAGAAAAGGTGCTAACAAGGTGCGAGAAGTCTAACTTGGTGCTAAACTGGGAGAAGTGCCACTTTATGGTAACAGAAGGAATTGTTCTTGGGCACAAAATTTCAAAGGCAAGAATTGAGGTGGATAAGGCTAATGTTCAACAATAGAAAATTTGCCACCTCCAGTTTCTGTAAAAGGAGTGAGGAGTTTCCTAGGACATGCTGGCTTCTACTGAAGATTTATCAAGGACTTCTCAAAGATCTCAAAACCTTTGTCCAGTTTACTTGTCAATGGTGTTCCATTTGAGTATGGAGAAGATTGCTTAAAGGCATTCAAAGTTCTAAAGGAGAGATTGATTTCAGCACCAATAGTCACTTCACCAAATTGGGAATTGCCTTTCGAGTTGATGTGCGATGCAAGTGATTATGCAATTGGAGCGGTCTTGGGTCAAAGAGTTGACAAGGTGTTTCACACAATCTATTATGCTAGTAGAACTCTGAATGATGCTCAATTAAATTATGCCACTACAGAAAAAGAAATGCTAGCAATTGTGTTTGCTTGTGATAAATTCCGACCCTACCTGATTGGGAATAAGGTAATTGTCTACACAGATCATTCAGCGATCAAATACCTTATGACTAAGAAAGATGCAAAGCCGAGACTGATTCGGTGGGTACTTCTACTTCAAGAGTTTGACTTACAGATAAAAGATAAGAAGGGCACCGAAAATCTGGTAGCAGACCACTTGTCAAGACTAGAGCTGGAAGAAAGTCAAAATACAAAGGAGGTACAGATAAATGAGCAATTTCCTGATGAACAACTCTTTAGTGTGAGGGAAAACCTGATGGTACCATGGTATGCTGATTATGTCAATTTCTTGGCTGCAAAAATAACCCCTCCCGAGCTTTCGCGTCAGCAATTGAAGAAGTACTTTTCTGAGGTGAAACATTATTACTGGGAAGAGCCAATCCTCTACAAGCACTGCGCCGATCAGATAATTAGAAGATGTGTGCCTGAAGAGGAGATGTATTCTATCCTAAATCATTGCCATGCTTTACCATGTGGAGGACATTTCAGTGGAACCAGAACTGCTGCTAAGGTGTTGCAAAGTGGATTCTTTTGGCCAACACTATTCAAGGATGCTACTACCTTTGTTAAGGCATGTGATCGTTGTCAACGGACAAGTAATATCTCAAGAAACAAGGATTTTAGAAGTGGAATTATTTGATGTGTGGGGGATAGACTTCATGGGTCCTTTTCCTTCATCCTTTAGCAATTAGTACATTCTATTGGTTGTCGACTATGTGTCTAAATCTGAAAAGTGAGAATTGAGAATGCTAAAATTGGATAGTCTAGGTTTTGATGTGAAACGAAAGTATTTATATAGCCTCAATGACAAATAGATTATTGCGTAATGCTGATTTTGTGTTGATTTAATTAAGAAGTTAATTAGAGAACATATTATTTAGAACCTAAAAGATCGGAAAAGAGTTAGGTTAATTTATAATCTGTCTTTCACATTGACATAAGGATAGCAATTAGGTATTAACATTGGTAACTTATCAACAGGATTCACCTCCCAAATCTCTCATCTTGATTAATCTTCGTTTATTTTCTCTTTAATTTTCTGAGTTATTTACTTTTAAATTGCAAAATTATTATTTTACCAAATAGAATCATAAGTATAGTTTAGTAGTACTTAATCCAATTCCCTGTTGTTCGACCTCACTTGCGTGAGATACTACTTGATTGCGTATACTTGCGTAATAAACATAAAATTCGTAACACACTACTAATCTAACATTAAGTCTAATTTTCCTAAAGTAAGCATATATAAGTAGGAAATTCTAAGATCGAGGATTATATCATTTCGGGATAGAATGTCAGGATTAGAATCATTTGTGCCATTCAATTTCATAAAAGAAAATAGAATGACATTATAAGTAGATGATTTGTAAACCATTCATCCATGGACTACTACAAAAAGAATATTTTGCAACACCTTTTTAGCAACACATGAGAAAAAAGTGTTACAAATTTATTAAAATACTTATTTAGAAACATATACAATAAGTGTTACCAGATAATATTAACTTAATAAAAATATTTATTTGAATAACAAACTTAAATGTCATAAGGCAACACTTCTAAAATAATTGTTGTCTCATATTGCACTATAATAAAATCTATCATGCTTTTTTAAAAAGTGTCACTAATTATAATTATTATATTTTAACAAAAAATTAAAATAGATATTAAAAAGGAGGCAACTACTTTTTAGAAAGTGTTGCATGTAATTACCCCACTAAGTCGTTTTCTTCTCCTACTAATACGATCGTGATTATTGTTTTCTTCTCCAACAATCATTATTCCTTCAAACTCTAATGCAGAGAAATCAAAGAAAGCTATATATGTATATCTCTATGCTTATTAAATTAACTCAATTAATTCATATTACTTTTATGGTTTAATTCTTTTGATCAATCAATTCTACATTTTTATTTGTCTCACAGATTTCGATTTTGCTATGAATATCACATATTTGTTGACTATACAAAGTAAGTTATTTAAGTATATATGCTATCTTTAATTGATGAATCTGTTTCTTATTTTTTTTTTCGATGGTGCAGCTAACATACGACATGGATTGACTATGAAGGATGGAAAATTAGAATTACACAACTTTTCTTCTTCGTGAAATGATTAAAAGTGTTAGAGGATGAATATATTTATACATATATATCATATATATTGATAAATTAGATATATTATTGTAACAATTCAAAATAGTATTTAAATTTATTAATTTTTTGATTGAATAAATTGTGTACTTAGCATTTATGATCAGAGAAAATTGATTTTGTTAATTCCATTTTTGGCATATTTAATTGACAAAAATATTTTATTATTTAATGTATATTTCGGCTGGCATATATTGATATGGTTTCCCTATTTGTGTAAATCTAAACTTGGAAGGAAAGTTTAACTAGCTTTCCTATTTATGGAAATTGAGGTAAAAATGGTAAGTTTTGATTACACATTGATTCTTTGCTAACCAGCTGTTATTCTGATCTTGTGTTGAGTTTCCCATTTTCTAAGATCAGGTTTCTTGAAGAGAAAACCGAAGCTAAACTTTCCTTTTCTATAAAAGGAAAGTTGTAGTTACTGCCCACGATTCTATAGGTACAGAAACGGAAATTCCTGGACTGATTGAAGAATTATTTTAGGGAAGTTTCTAGTGGGTTGAGGTCTTGTTCAGACCGAATGTAAGCTGTCTATGAGATGTATATTCATTATAAATACATCTTATAGCTGCTAGGTTTTGTATCTCTTTCACACACTTAGAATTATATTCATATCTTAAGGAAAGAGTGTCTTTGTTATGTTAACTCTTTTATTCACTTTCATATCTTAAGAAAAGAGTGTCTTTGTTTTGTAGAGAAGAGTTGTTCTACTCTTACTCTGTTTATTTGTTGTTTGTATTGTCTTGAGTCTATATTCAAGTCTACAACGAAGAAGAACATCAGTGCACCTTCGGGAGAAGGGTATTTACAAGCTTTCGGGAGATTGCTTTTGAAGTCTTGCATCGGGAGGATACAAGCACACAACCTTCGGCAGATGGTTGTATAGGCTTTCGGGAGATAGCCTTTAAGCCTTGAATCGGGAGGATTCAAGCACTCTTCAAGGTGATCGAAGGGAGTTCGAGCTCTTGGAGTTTTATCAAGATTCGGTTAGTAGGTGGAATACATCAAGCTTGCGGCATACAATAAGAGGGAGTCTATTTATGCATAAGTCAATTACTTTGTATTTTTGATACCGATCTAATGAATCTTATCTCTGGGCGTGGCCCCGTGGACTAGTAACAATCTGAAAGGATTGTTGAAACCACGTACAAAAATCTTGTGTGTTTTTACTTTTATGCACTGTTTGTTTTTCTGGGTTTCTCTGGAGTTACAGAGTTGCATTCTGTAACTACAGAAAACTGTTTTCAGTACCAGTTTTATTATTCCGCATTTAATTAATCATTTAATTAAATAATCAAACTGGGAATATTAAAATACGGAATTTCAATTGGTATCAGAGCAAGTCACTAAATTCTTAGTGAGATCTTGAGGTTATTCCGTTTAACTTGTTTTGTGTGAGATGTCTTTGTTTGCAGAAGGAAGCTCTATCTCTAGACCTCCTCTATTAAATGAGTCGAATTATCCTTATTGGAAGGTCAGGATGAGAGCATTCATCAAATCGCAAGATGAGAAGGCACGGAGAGCTATTCTTACAGGTTGGTCTCAACCTACTGAAAATGATGAAAAAGGTAATATTCAGGTAAAATCTGAACTCAGTTGGACCACTGAAGATGAAAAAGCACGGTTATAATAATAAGGCTTTACATGCTATTTTTAATGGTGTTGGTGAAGGCTTTATTAAATTAATCTCATCTTGTGAATCTGCAAAGGAAGCATGGGAAATCCTTCAAATTCAATTTGAAGGTACTGCTGATGTAAAGAGATCACGATTTACCATGCTACAAACTAGATTTGATGAATTGAGAATGTCAGATACTGAAACTTTAAATGATTTCTATGAAAGATTATCTGATATTTCTAATGAGTTTTTTGCCTTGGGAGAAAAACTAGATGAATCTGTCTTGGTTCGAAAAATTGTTCGAGTTCTTCCTGACAGGTTTGATACAAAATTACTTGCAATGGAAGAGGCAAAAGATTTTGGCAAAATGAAGGTTGAGGAACTCATGGGATCTTTAAGAACCTTTGAGTTGAATCAACAAATCAAGAAAAAGAGTAAGCAAAATCTCTTGAATGAGAAAAGCAAAGGTATTGCCTTTAATGCTTCTGAAAATATTGTTTCTGATGATGAAAATGATGATGAAATGGTTCTATTGGCAAAAAATTTCCAAAAATTCATGAAATCTGCTGGAAATAAAAAGATCTTTTCAAAGAACCCAAAAGGTAACATTTCTGGTAATATTCCCTCTAAACCTTTTTCATCTAACAATAAAAAAGGTATTAAATGCAGAGAATGTGAAGGTTTTGGTCACACTCAATCCGAATGTGCTAATACCTTAAAGAAAAATAAAAAGGGATTAAATGTTACTTGGAGTGATGATTCTGAGAGTAGTGAGGATGAAAAAGAAAAAGTTGTCCTAACAAGTGTTTTGTCAAGAAATTTGCAGGAAAAAGGAAAAAGCATTTGCTTGAACAATATCCTGATCAATGACAACAAGGAAGAATCCAGATCCGAATCAGATGAGTCAGAAATTGATGAGGATTCCATGGTTGAATCCTACAAGGTAATGTTTGGTAAGTGGTTGGAAACTTGTGCTGAAAATCGCTCCCTGGTTAAAGATAATAAAATTTTGTGTAACAACATTAATGAGTTGGAAGATAAACTCAAATGTTGTGAATCTGAATTGTCTTTAAAAGAGTTAAAGATTATTTCTTTAACAAAGGAAATTGATAACATTAAAAAGAATGTTAAAATGCTAAATCCAGGTTCCACCATCTTTGAAAAAATTCAAAAATCTGGCCAAACCAATCATGCTGGGCTGGGTTATGTTCCAAATCAACCTGTTTCTAATACCACTAATAGTTTTGTTTCTGGAAGAACTGTTTCTACCTCGCAGGTTTCTGTCTCTACAGCAAAGCACTCTGCTGTTACAGAAAAGAAGCAGCACGGTAAGTTTGACAATTTCAAAGGGACTGGAAGACGTTTCATTCCTATTTGCCATTTTTGTGGAGTAAAAGGTCACATTCGACCTAAATGCATAACCATGCATAACATGTTTAAATCTAATTACATTGGAAATAAACATGTTTTACAAAAACAAAAATGGGTTGTCAAAAACAAATGCTTGGTAGGTTCTACTTGTTTTAAAACTGTTGCTTCTAACATGTGGTATTTTGATAGTGGTTGTTCTAGACACATGACAGGTGAAAAAGAATTTCTTGTGAACATAAGACCAATGCACTGTGGAGAAGTTACATTTGGTAACGGTCTTACTGGTAAAGTCATAGGAATGGGAACTCTCAAGTTCGAAGGGCTTCCTAAACTAAAGAATGTCATGTTGGTTGAAGGACTAAAAGTTAATCTTCTTAGCATTAGTCAGATTTGTGATCAGGGTTATACTGTGAGCTTTGATAGCAATCATTGCTATGTATATAATATTCTTGATGAAACTGTGTTACAAGGGCTGCTATCTAGTGATAATTGTTATACTCTCACTACGCATGCCACTTGTCATTCTGTCATTGAAAATGTTACTGACCTATGGCATGAAAAACTTGGTCACATCCATTTCAAAAATCTGAAAAAATTATCTGTTTCAGGGATTGTTCGAGGATTACCTAAATTAGGTAAAGAGTCATTGGGAAAATGTGGACCATGCCAGTTAGGTAAGCAACTGAAAATTTCTCACAAGAGTGTCCCGGATGTGAATACTTCTAGAGTTCTCGAACTCTTGCACATGGACTTAATGGGTCCAATCCAGGTAGAAAGCTTAAATGGTAAGAGGTATATTTTTGTTTGTGTTGATGATTTTTCTCGATTCTCATGGGTGGATTTTTTGAGAGAAAAATCTGATACTTTTGAAGCTTTCCAATCTCTGTGTTTGAAATTACGAGTTGAAAAAGATTGTAACATTGGCAAAATTGTTAGGATTAGGAGTGATCATGGTAAGGAATTTGAAAATACCGTATATGATGAATTTTGTAAAACTAACGGTATTTCTCATGAATTTTCTGCTCCTAAAACTCCTCAACAAAATGGAGTGGTTGAAAGAAAGAATCGTACTCTAACAGAAATGGCTAGAGTAATGTTGAATAGCAAGAAGCTCACAAAGCGTCTTTGGGCCGAAGCCATTAACACTGCTTGCTATACCATCAACAGAGTATTCTTACGTCCAGGTACTCACAAAACACCATATGAAATCTGGAAAGGTAAGAAACCAAATGTAAGTCACTTTCATGTGTTTGGATGTGTGTGTTATATTTTACGAGATCGTGATTACATTGGTAAATTTGATGCTAAAAGTGATGAAGGTGTTTTCTTAGGATATTCCACAAATAGGAGGGCATATCGTGTGTATAACATGAGAACCCAAACTGTTATGGAATCTGCTAATGTTGTTGTTGATGATCTAAAAGATTTTTCTGAGTTTTCTACAAAAGAACAGATTGAAGATTTGCTTGAAAAGCCTGCTGCTGAGGAAAAGGAACCTGACGAAGCCTCGGAAGCAGTCGTCGAGGCTACTGTGCAGGAATCTGTTGCTACAGAAAAACCAACAACAAAAGAATCCGAGTATCCTTTAAATTCAATCACTGATCCAATACAGAGGGAACCATCCTCCAGGGTTAAAAAGAATCATCCTTCAAATCTCATCCTCGGGAACTTGGATGAGAGCATGGTTACAAGAAGAAAATATGCAAATATAATTCAATTTTTATGTTTTATTTCTTCTTTAGAACCTAAATCTGTAAAAGAAGCACTAATGGATGAAGATTGGTTTTTAGCTAAGCAGGATGAGCTTCATCAGTTTGTTCGAAACAAAGTCTGGAAAATGATTCCAAGACAACCGTTTGTGAACATCATTGGAACCAAATGGATCTTCAAAAATAAGAGTGATGAGTTTGGCACTATCATTCGAAACAAGGCAAGGTTGGTTGCTCAAGGATACACTCAAGTTGAGGGTGTTGATTTTGATGAAACATTTGCTCCAGTAGCTAGACTGGAATCGATCAGGTTACTTCTTTCCATAGCTTGCATTCTTGGTATTAAATTGTATCAAATGGATGTCAAATCCGCTTTTTTGAATGGGCTGTTAAAAGAAGAGGTGTATGTGGAACAACCTAAAGGGTTTGAGGATCCACATTTTCCTGATCATGTTTATAAGTTAGACAAGGCTTTGTATGGTCTAAAACAAGCACCACGTGCTTGGTATGAGCGTCTAACTGAATTCTTGCTTTCTCATGATTACAAGAGAGGAAATGTTGATAAAACACTTTTCATCAAAAACATTAATTCTGATGTGATTGTTGCTCAAATATATGTTGATGATATTGTGTTTGGCTCTACTTCTAACTCTGAAGTGCAGGTTTTTGTTTCCCAAATGCAAAAGGAGTTCGAAATGAGTATGGTAGGTGAACTCACTTATTTTCTCGGTCTTCAAGTGAAGCAATCAGATGAGGGAACTTTTGTCACTCAAAGCAAGTATGCAAAGAATTTGGTGAAAACGTTTGGTCTTGAGAAAGCCAAACATACCAACACTCCCATGAGCACAACCTTGAAATTAAACAAAGATGAACAAGGAGTAAAGGTAGATCAAACTTTGTATGGAAGTATGATAGGTAGTTTGCTTTATCTTACTGCTAGTCGTCCTGACATTTGTTATAGTGTTGGTGTTTGTGCACGATATCAGGCAAATCCCATGGAATCCCATCTTTCTGCTGTGAAAAGAATCATTCGCTATGTAAATAGCACTATTGATTTTGGGATTTGGTTTTCAAAAGACACTAATTCTAACCTTGTTTGCTTTAGTGATGCTGATTGGGCAGGTAATGCAGATGATAGAAAAAGTACTAGTGGTGGATGTTTCTATCTTGGAAACAATCTGGTTTCATGGCATAGCAAGAAGCAAAACTCAATCTCTCTGTCCACAGCGGAGGCTGAGTACATTGATGCGGGTAGTTGTTGTACCCAATTGTTATGGATGAAACAAATGATGGTAGATTATGGGTTTGATTTGAAAACTTTAACCATCCTTTGTGATAACACTAGTGCTATAAACATTTCTAAGAACCCTGTTTAACACTCTCGCACAAAGCACATAGACATTCGTCATCACTTTATTAGAGAGCTTGTGGAAAATAAAATTCTTGTCTTAGAATATGTTGAAACTAGCAAACAAATTGCAGATATTTTTACTAAAGCTCTTGACTCGGTCCTATTTATTTCACTAAGGAAATCCTTAGGGGTTTGTACTGTTTAATGCTTTTATTTTTTCATAATCCTTGATATTTGAGTTGTCTTAGAGTTCATAATGTATTGTCTTTGTCCTAGAAGAAAATTTCAACCTTATAAGAATTTCAGTCATTATTTTATTGCTAATGTTGTAATATTATGATGTCATACAGGTTTGTCAGGAAAATTGTCCACTCCTCACAGGAATATTCAGGTTCATCAAACAGTGTTATGTAAGCTACCATTTTCGAATAATGTTGTTCAAAAACTGTGTGTTCAAGCTCCATTGGATGAATAGAGCTACCTATCTCAATGTGTGAAAGCCATCTCTGAGTAAGTTGGAACTATGTAATTAGGAGTTATGTAGAAGATACGCTACCATTGAAAAGGTTCGTGATCGAGTTGTCAAGTGAGCTTTGTTAAAAATTTTTTTGTTATTTTTTTTGTTATGTTTCATTATGTTCTTAGACACAATTTTTTGCTCTTAAGTGGTGATTAGTGCTTTTTGTGTCTTGGTGTGTTCTCTTGTTCTTTATTTGCAATTTTTCTTTTCGAATATTTTTCGAATCCTTGTAATTTTTTTCTTTTAGTTTTTTCATTTTATGGAAACATGTTTTAATTGTATTTATTTATTTTGAATGTTTCCTTTATTTGTGGAGATTTGGTCTTTTTGGTGTGTATAGGAAACTTGTACTTAAACAATTAATTATTTTTTGTTTCCTTTTTGGTGGCAATTTCGGTTTTGGTAAGGGTTTTTAAATTCTTAGATTTTGTGGGGACATTTGGTTTCCTTTTTCCATTTAAGGAAACTTTGACCATTTTTGAAAAACATCTTTTGGTTTCCTTTTTTTTCTCTCCCCACGTGGTGATTAAGGTAAGTAAGTTACTTTCCTTTTTTCTATTTTTTTCTTATTGGGTAATTAAAATTGAAATGTTATATATTCTCAACTACCCATTAACCCACGATCACCACTCTCTCTTTTCTTTCTATTTTTTTTCTCTCAAAGGTCTAATATTTTTCAAAGTGTCAGAGTGTTTGTGTTCTAGGGTTTCAAAGAAAAATGGCCAAAACTGAGAATGCCCAACCGTCCAAGAAGCCCTCTCGTGGCTTTGCTTCTGCTTCTCCGGTCACCCCGCCTGCGCCGCCTGCACAAGCAACCGGAGCTTCTGGTTCGTCTTCTGCTCCGACGAAGTCTGCCAAGAAATCGAAGACCCAAGCTCGAAAATCAGTGGCAAATTTCTCATCTCCTCTTGTTGGTGCCTCTCCTATTGCTTCTCCAACACCTGGGTTGGGTGATCATGATGAATCCCATTCATCCGATCACACATTGTCGAAGTCCTCTTCTTCGAATGGTGCTCCTAATGTCGACCAAACTTTGGTGACCTTGCCCACGGTGAGTTCTCGACCTAGGTCCAAGGTTTCCACTCCTAAAAAGCCTGAAGTGGTTAAACCTAAAATTGCATCCAAAGGGAAAAAGGTGGTTTCTTCATCTTCAAAAGGCAAAAATCTCAAGGAGAATCCCCCTTCGGTCTCTTCCTCGGATTCTGAACCAGAAGAAAGTGAGGAGGATCATGATTCAGAGGGCTTGTCCGATTCAAGTGAAGAATTTGTGCCCAAAGATCTTCCTGTTGTTGATGATTCTGGATCCGAGAGTGAAGAACCAGAAACTGAACCTGTCACTACAGAATCTGTTCCAGTCCCTCCTGCTGTTCCAAAGAAGGACAGAGGAAAAAGGCCCATTATCTCTACAAATCCTGTTCTTCCACAGAAAAGAAAGAGGCCCTCTGGTATTTCTCTTGATAACTTCAAGCCCCACTCTCATTATTTTTGTTATAATGATCATGCTAGAGATATGAAATTCTATGAGAATAGGAATTTTACTGTGGAGAAAAATTTTAATGTTATTGCTCATAAGCCTTTTGGAGTGTATAACATGTTGAAAGAAAGACAATGGGTAGATACCTTGATCGGTTTTGATGGGTATGTGGATAGAATTGTGAAGGAATTTTATGCTAACATCACTGATGAGTTTCTCGATGAGGACTCTTTCATGTTTGGCAAAGTTTTTGTCAGAGGACACTGGTATTCCTTTACTGTGAAGGATGTTGCTGAGGCTCTCAATTTGCCTATGGGAATTGAGCCAACTGATGTGGAGTTTGATCGTCAAAAGGTGTTCGGTTATCTCTCTGGTGATAATGAAATTGAACTCTCCGACACCATGCACATGTCTCAACTCACCTATCAACATGCTGCTCTCATGAGGTTTGCCCTATCCAATTGGTTTCCTTGCTCCAATCCGGTAAATGTTTCAAATGAACTTGCTTTCTTTTTGTATAAAGTTTCAATTGGTGCTAAAATTGATTTGGCTGACATGATTTGGGAGCAAATTGTCTCTCTTCGAAAGGGTAAGAAACCTAGGCTCAATCTCATTTTTCCTCACTTAATCTATAAAATTTTATCTGATCAAGAGGAATTGATTCTTGAGAATGAATCAATTGAGATGCCTGTTGTTGGAACCACTTTCAAAATTCCTGAGAAGCCTCCTCAAGGAAAAGCTGCTCAAAGAAAGGCTCGGTCTGCTTCCCCTGGTCTTACAAATGATCCTACTGCTGGATCTGCTTCCACTTCTGCTCCTACAGAAATGGCAGAATTCAACTTGCGTTTGGGAAGAATGGAGAAAAGTCAGGCCTTGCTTCTTAGGAAGATGGACAACATCATGAAATACTTCCGACCCAATGATGATGAATAAGTGGTTCAATCTTTTATCTTTTGCTTTTTATTAATGTTTATTTGAACTTATGACTTTGTCCATGTTTGTTTTTGTTATCTTTGGCTCCTTGATAGACAAAAAGGGGGAGTAGTATTATTTTTTGGATTCATTGAACTCTTTGTTACAACTCTGGACCCTTGGTTTTAGGGGGAGTTGCCTGTTTGTGGTTTAACACTTTTCCGTTTAAAAAGTTGTTTGTGGTTTAACACTTTTACATTTAAAAAGTTGTGTTCTTCGGTTTGCAAGCTTTTCCGTCCAAAAAAAGTTCTATGTTTTATGTGTTAGAGAGCTTTCATGCAGGGGGAGTATTTTCTATACTCTTGTATTTTTAAAAAGCTATTTGCTTTGGATTCTAACACTTGATGCAGGTTTTCTCATAATAAAATGTTTTGTCAATCAAAGTGCCAAAGGGGGAGATTGTTAATTCCATTTTTGGCATATTTAATTGACAAAAATATTTTATTATTTAATGTATATTTCGGCTGGCATATATTGATATGGTTTCCCTATTTGTGTAAATCTAAACTTGGAAGGAAAGTTTGACTAGCTTTCCTATTTATGGAAATTGAGGTAAAAATGGTAAGTTTTGATTACACATTGATTCTTTGCTAACCAGCTGTTATTCTGATCTTGTGTTGAGTTTCACATTTTCTAAGATCACGTTTCTTGAAGAGAAAGCCGGAGCTAAACTTTCCTTTTCTATAAAAGGAAAGTTGTAGTTACTGCCCACGATTCTGTAGGTACAGAAACGGAAATTCCTGGACTGATTGAAGAATTATTTTAGGGAAGTTTCTAGTGGGTTGAGGTCTTGTTCAGACCGAATGTAAGCTGTCTATGAGATGTATATTCATTATAAATACATCTTATAGCTGCTAGGTTTTGTATCTCTTTCACACACTTAGAATTGTATTCATATCTTAAGGAAAGAGTGTCTTTGTTATGTTAACTCTTTTATTCACTTTCATATCTTAAGAAAAGAGTGTCTTTGTTTTGTAGAGAAGAGTTGTTCTACTCTTACTCTGTTTATTTGTTGTTTGTATTGTCTTGAGTCTGTATTCAAGTCTACAACGAAGAAGAACATCAGTGCACCTTCGGGAGAAGGGTATTTACAAGCTTTCGGGAGATTGCTTTTGAAGTCTTGCATCGGGAGGATACAAGCACACAACCTTCGGCAGATGGTTGTATAGGCTTTCGGGAGATAGCCTTTAAGCCTTGAATCGGGAGGATTCAAGCACTCTTCAAGGTGATCGAAGGGAGTTCGAGCTCTTGGAGTTTTATCAAGATTCGGTTAGTAGGTGGAATACATCAAGCTTGCGGCATACAATAAGAGGGAGTCTATTTATGCATAAGTCAATTACTTTGTATTTTTGATACCGATCTAATGAATCTTATCTCTGGGCGTGGCCCCGTGGACTAGTAACAATCTGAAAGGATTGTTGAAACCACGTACAAAAATCTTGTGTGTTTTTACTTTTATGCACTGTTTGTTTTTCTGGATTTCTCTGGAGTTACAGAGTTGCATTCTGTAACTACAGAAAACTGTTTTCAGTACCAGTTTTATTATTCCGCATTTAATTAATCATTTAATTAAATAATCAAACTGGGAATATTAAAATACGGAATTTCAAATTTTATTAATATTATAATTGTACTGCAAATTTTATTTAGAAAAAATTATCCTAATATTATTGAATATTTTTTATATATATTTTAATTTTTATTTAAATATTAATAATTTAAATATGGTGAAAGTAATAATAATAATAATAATAATAATAATAATAATAATGGGCTAAACATATAGCAATACTTGAATTAAATGTGATAATATAAGCCATATTTTTTAAGAAATGAAATATCATCTTAAGCAACACTTTTACAAGTTTTATCTAAAGTCTTAATTTTTGGCAACGGTTTGGAAGCAACACTTTTATAAGTGTTATCTTTTAATATTTTTTAGTTAAGAAAAAGTGTTGCTAAACATAATTTTTCTATGTAAGCGAATTCAAAATGAATAAGCTGAGAGGAATAAGTAAAGGATAATTTCGATATAAAATAAGAATCCAACAATATCTCGGTAGGCGAGAGTCAAAGTTATTCTTATTTGTAAATGTCTTCATTGTTTCATATTGTAAATACTTGTCTAAGGTGTCATCTATAGATGAACAGCTAGATATTGCATTTACAAATATTTATCTTTCGAGATCTAACACTATTATGTTTGTCTAATGGATGACAATCCATTAGGGATTTGTCCCATTAAAAACAACAAGCCAAGTTAGACCAACAGTGAAGATTCAAAATTTAAACTACAATTAATAAAAGAAAATAACATTGTTCAATATAAATTCACAACACAATTTCGAAATTATTATGCATCTATCAAATAACAAAGACATGTGAAAATACAAAACAAGCACATCCTAAATAATTTCCAAGGTTTCCAACAAATTGATACAGTGTCCCGGTAGACGAGAGTCAAAGTATCATTTATTGAATAGAGTTGTCAGCTCATCTAAAATGAAAAACATTCTAGCAACCTCGACGAGAGTCAAGGCTATTCTTATTGTATGAGCTTCTATCATTGTTTCATACTTCGCAAATTTATCTCTAAGTAGTCACCGTAGGAGAGAGTCTAATAGAGACAAAAACTTACAAAATACATATCATAAGAGATAGTTACAGTGTTAAATGCTTCAACGAATAACCATCCATTAGGGGGACGAAGTCTAGCGTCTCGAGGTTATATTGAAAACATATTAACCATGTTGGACCAACAATAGAGATCGAATATCTTAATAACTAAAGCTCATTATTTTAAAGAGTTGTATTGTCTTTGATACTTATTTTAATCTATTTATTTTAATATATATATATATTTATTTATTTAATTAAAATTACCAATTTAGAATAAAATTCTAAATGTAAATTTTAATTTAATATTTATAAAATTATACTTAAGGAAGATCTGGAAAAATAAAAATAAATTATTTTTCATCCTTAGTATTAATTTTCTAATAAATATTATGAAAATTATTCAATTTAAGTTGATCCAAAATTAATTAAAAAATTTCAACTCAAATTTAATTTTCTATAAATATATAATGCAAAATTCAAAAAAATAATGTATTTAAAATAAATACATTTTCGAAATTGCTTAAAATAAAATAAAATAAAATAAATGCTTGAAAAATTATTCTAATTTATGTTGGTCCAAAATTAATTAATAAATTAATTTTCAACATAAATAAAATTTTCCTATTTAATTAAATATTTAAAAAAATTATCAAATATTTAAGTATCATGATTAAAATCAACTTAATATAAATTTTCTATTTAATTAAATATCACTGGAAAAATACTTCAAGCAAACAGACAATAACTATCTAGACTTTCATTGACTAATTAATTCATTTTCTAATTGTAATATATTTTAGTCCATTTATTTTAAATAATCATTAAATGAAAAAATTATTGATTTAAGTTTGTCCAAAATTAATTAAAATAAATAATTAATTTTCAACTTTTATCTATTTTTCAAAAATTCAAAATTTTTGCATTTAAATAAAAAAATGCAATTTCCAATTGTTATAAAAAAATGATTAATAAAGTAAAATAAAATATATTTTGAAAATTATTCAAACTTAAGTTCTTCTGAAATTAAAATTTCCAACTTAAAATAATTTTCTATTTAATTAAATATTCTGAAAAATAATAATATTTAAGTATCAAGAATGAAATCAACTGAAATATTTAATTTTTCAATTTAATTAAATGTATTAAATACTAGAATTAAATAATCAAG
This sequence comes from Cannabis sativa, assembly GCF_029168945.1. NCBI lineage: Eukaryota > Viridiplantae > Streptophyta > Magnoliopsida > Rosales > Cannabaceae > Cannabis > Cannabis sativa. Next base: position 43,251,893 of record NC_083605.1, on the reverse strand, counting down.
TATAAAGGAAACTTAATTATTAATTCTAATTTAATACTAGGAAAAATATTCTTAATTTAAGTTGGTCAAAAATTAATTAAAATAAATAATTAATTTTCAACTTAAAATATTTTCCTAATTCAAAAATTAGAAAATATAACTAGTACTAGAAATAACTATCTAGAATATATTTCAATTAACTAAGTGTTTTTCTAAAATTAACATTAAAATATTAAATGAAAAATAAATTTCATATATTTTAAAAGTGAATTATGTTGCTAATTCAATTTTAATTAGGTTAGACTAATATAATTAACCTAATACAATTATTTAAATAAGGCAAATGGGCCTTCACAATTTGGTTGGTTCATGTGAGGGAGGACTGGGTTCAGTATGTCGTACCCACTACTATTGGCCCCCTAACTCTCACGCAAGGCCCAAAGGAGAGGTATTTAACCATTAAATAAATAATTGTTATTCATTGAATAAGCCCAATTCTAATTGGGCCTAAATAAAATTACTTATGTGAAATTTTATTTTAGTAACCTAGTCCATTTATTTAGTTAAAACTTAAATTGGCTTCCTATATGCATCTAAGCCCAAAAGCAAACATATAGGCTCACACAAGTCAAATGATTTGGATGGGCCCTATCATGTTACTAGGTTTACACAGATGAAAGAAATTGTAAAATTTACCTGTTACAAATTATTTATAAGATCTATTGACAATTGAACTATGATTAAAATCAGATCATTGGATCTGTCAACATGTTAATCATAGAAATTTAGATCAAATAAATAATAGGTTTGTAAAAATTCTAACTTAAATTCAAAAATATCTAACCAATTTTTTATATCAAGTTTATTCAAAATTTAAATTATTTAAATTGTCTAATAAGATAATATAATATAATATCTTGAATTTTAAATTTAGATATTCCTAATATTATATTCTTAGTCTTATAATTTAATAAATTTAAATATTACAAAATAAACTATTTGAAAAATAAGATATTTGTATGGCTAGAATATTTCAATTTTATTAAAAATAATAAAATAAAATAAGTGTGAAAAATTTATGGTTTGAAACCCTAAAATTTCTATTCAAACCTAAACTAACTAATTTTTTCCAAATTCATGTTATTTTTGCCAAAATATAATTTTAATAAAAAAAATATAAAATAAGATAAAATGTTAAAACTAACATATTCCTAATCTTGTAATTTTAATTAATAAAATATATATCAAAAATAACAAATTTGAAAAAAAAAATATGATATGGTTAGCAAATTTTAAAATTAAAAAATAATATTTTAATACGAAAATAAGATCATTCAAATTTAATAACAAAAATGTAATATCTGATCTTATAATTAAAATAAATAAAATAATCTAAAATTTCAAAATCAACCATAAGGCTATTTTTGTGAGAAATCAAACTTTCAAAATTCAAAGCCTACTAATATTTAAAACTAATTTTTATTAAAATTAATACAAGTTAATTTTATTCTGACAATTAGATTTTTGATAGAAAATTTGAATTCTACACAAAATTCTACCAAAATTTGATTTTTGTTTCAATGAAAAACGATTTTTTAATCAAAAGATATCACAAAAACAAGATTGATGCATTGCATACTCCCCGTGCGCACAAGAGGCTGCACATGCGCGAGGGAGAGACTGCATGTACTACCCGGAATTAAGAAAAATAGATTAGCAAAACCCTAACTAGATAATTATGTATAATTGAGGAATTATATTATTATATAGTTCAATATATATCTGAAATTATATGAATTTTAATATGGTAAGACCCCGTTGGTGAGCCAGGGGCATTTTGGTAATTATGACCCGAGAAGGGTAAAATGATGAAATTAACTTAATTATGTGCTTAATAGAACTATATTGGTATATAGTATGCCTGTATTGTCTTTTCAGGTGTGTTCTGACAGGTTAGCGCGGTATAGTCATAATCGGGAATTTCGGGCCGAACCGGGTTCGGGCCTGAAATGCAAATTGAATTGATTTAATTGGCATTTTATTTGATGAGTGATAATCTGAAATTTATTTGGATATAATTGAGTGTGAAATGGCTAAATTACCCTTGTGAGGGTGTGAATGTTAAGCCACGGGGGCAAAATGGTCATTTGACCATATTGGATTTACATTGAATTAAAAGTGATTTTTTGAAGAAGTGAAATGTAATTTCTGCTTGTGTTTATCTCTCACCCTCTCCCTCTCCCTCTCTTACCCTCTTGTTTTCAAAACTTGAATTGTTGAAGAAAAAGCTTGGTTTTTCTCTTTGATTGAAGCTTGAGTTTGGAGGAAAATCTTTGCTCTTGTTTTGTTGAGAATCAAGGTAGTTTCTATGATCTTAACCTTGTTTTAATTGCTGAAATATTGTGGAAAAGGCATGTTTGGGTTTGTGAATTTCATGTTGTTGATGAATCTGATGATAGGTTGCATGCTTAGTGAATTGGATGTTTAAGCTTGTTAATCTCTTGTGTTGTGTTGGTTTGAGCTTAGAGTATAATTCAAAGTTGTTTTTCATGCTTAATCCAATTGTTGCTTATGGTTTTTACTGCTTGAAAAGGTTGGATTGTTGTTGATGAAGCTCTTGTTCAAGAGCTTAGTATAGCCATGATTGTGCATGAATTCTTGAGGGTTTGTTGCTGGATTTTGAAGCTTGATGCTATGATTTAAATTCCTTCTTGATTGCTAGCATCTATATTGGTTAATTTGTGGGTTTGGTTATGAAATTGGAGTGATTTGGTTAGGTTTTGTAAAGGCCGCTTAGTTTAATTTGGAAATTAGCAGTTAATCACGTTTAATTATGAAGATTATTTATAGCTATTTAAATAATTATTATACTGTTATTATTGAATTCAGAGATGCATTTTTATGTCATTTAGTAGTTTTCATAATTTTGCATTTCTGGTGCCCGGTATTTTGGAACTCAGTGTTTGGCTCAGTAAAATCACAACTTAGTATGTTAGAAGTTTGGGACGGTTTATTAGACATTGGGAATGTCGGGAATGGCCGGGAATTTGGAATTTCCCAAAAATACCCCTTTAGTGTTATTTATGTTATTTTAGTGTGGAGGGGCAAAATGGTCCTTTTGCCCCAATGATATTTTGTCCTTTAGTGGACTTAGTAAATGAATTTTATGTGTTTATTTTAATTATTTGTTGGCTGAAAAGAATAGTTAGAATCCCTTATTTTATTTCATTTTACTTTTCAAAATTTCAAAGTTAGAGAAAATAGAAAAAAAATTGGAAAACACTCTCTCTTTTCCTCTCTCTCTCTCTCTCGGCTGGTTGTGTGGGTGCTAGGGCTTGATTTCCTTTGATTTTCAAGCTGATTTTATGTGATTCTAAGCTCTTGGTAAGCCTTGAATCTTGCTCTTTAGTTTTCTTAGTTTTGAAGAAAAAAATGAAAATGGTTGCATGTTCAATTTTGATGTTGTTGCTACTGTAGTTTTAGGTTGTTTTCTGTGATTTTCTATGCTTGAATTGAATGGAATTAAGTAGGTTTCGTGCATGCTAGTTACCTTGGTTCAAGTTTGTGAAATTTTGTTCAAAAGCTATGATTTTTAAAAGAAATGTCTTGAATTTGTAGTATACTTGATGTTGATGTTTGCTACTATTTTCAAAGGTTATTTTATGCTTGTTTAAGTAGATTTGAGCTAGTTTGGATGCATGTTATCTAGGTTTAACTAAGTTTGAGTTTAGAACTCAAAGCTTGGGCTTTAATGGTGATTTTGATTTCTGTACTTTCTGGGCTGTGTTGATGCTTTAGAAATGTTCTAGGGGTTATATAGAACAGGTCTGGAAGTTTTGGTTTGGTTTGGAGTTGATTTGAGCATTGTGTGAATTTTGGAAGTTCTGCCTGGGAGGAACCAGAATTCCGGTTGTGTATTCGGAATTCCGGATGGGGTTCTGAAATTTCCCAGAATTGAAATTCCGGTTGGGCAACCGGTCTACCGGTTGGGGAAAATTCAGGAACCCTAGTTTTCCTCGATTTTATGTTTTTGGGGGTATTGCCATGCTTTTTATCGATAGGGAAACTTTTAGTTCCTAGTTTAAGTCCCCGGCAAGTGATTTAGTGTATCACTTATAGTGTTGTGATTTAAATGGTTTAGGAGCCTGTAATCCGCCGCGCAGATAGTTCCAGTCAGGTTGACCGGGACACCTGAATTCGGAATCCAGGTAAGATTAGTATAACAGTATGCATATGTAGATTACATGTTTAGCGTGCATGTAGGAAGCCTGTTAGATTACATTAGATATGTATGTTGGCTTCGAACCATCCAACTGTGTCACGTCGGTACAGGCTAGAGTATGACCAGGAGCCGGAGTATGACCGGTTCGACCGATTAGGCTGACACTGTATCACGTCGGTACAGGCTGGAGTATGACCAACAGCCGGAGTATGACCGGTTCGACCGATCAGGCTGATACTTAGGTTGGTGGTTCCGTACTATTTGACGTATCACGTCGATACAGGCTGGAGTATGACCAGCAGCCGGAGTATGACCGGTTCGACCGATCAGGCTGATACTGTAACATGTCGGTACAGGCTGGAGTATGACCAGCAGCCGGAGTATGACCGGTTCGACCGATCAGACTGTTACTTGTCAATAGTACCGTCCCTATGAACGTTAAGAACTCAGTACCGTGTTGGACACGACAGTTAGGGGGACTCAGTATTGTGTTGGACACGGCAGTTAGGGTTATGGTCAGGGGTATGGGCGTCTGACCATGACCGGGATTTATGTATGAGTATTATTATGCTTTTCTTACTAAGTCTATCGACTCACAGTGCTATGTTTATGTGTAGGTAAAGGCAAGGGTAGAGCTGATGGACCGTGAACGAGCCTATGAAGATTGTACATGTCGGGGCGGGTAGGCCTGGAGCGTACGATCATCGGGACAGCGAGGCTATTTTTGTAACTAGTCGCTAGGCAACAAATATTTTGTATGAATAGTAAACTTTTGTAAATGATTTTGTAATCGGGATCCCGAGTCTTTTGTATAAATATTTTACAAGTTTAATTAAAAAGCAAAAATTTTAATTAATCACGTTTTCCATAAACATCGTTGATTAGCAACGAGCTGCACAGCATGTTTAAAAATCACGTAATACGCCTATGCTAGTGTTACAATTTGGTATCAGAGCCGCCAGGTTGTATTCCGAAGATCGCCACGACATGTACAATCATCATCAGCAGTTCGCTCGTTCCACGGTTCAGTAAGCCTTTATTGTTTTAGTAGTTTATTTCTTTATTTTATGAAATAAGAAAAGCCTGATAGGAAGCATGTTAGTAGCCTGATAGTAGAATAGGCGCATGTTTTGTTTTAATTTCCAAATTAAGCGGCATTAGTAAGCTCTCGATGATCGTGACCTGAAGTGCCAACTCGGGATTTCGAGGCTGTAACACCCTAACTAACATAGGCGTATTACGTGATTTTTTAAACATGCTGTGCAGCTCGTTGCTAATCAACGAGGTTTATGGAAAAACGTGATTAATTAAAATTTTGCTTTTTAATTAAACTTATAAAACAACATTACAAAAGACTCGGGATCCCGATTATAAAATCATTTACAAAAAGATTTAACTGTTTAACTGATATACAAAATACATGTCGCCTAGCGACCAGTTACAAAATCAGCCTCGCTGTCCCGATGATCGTACGCTCCAGGCCTAACCGCCCCGACATGTACAACCTTCATAAGCTCGCTCACGGTCCATCAGCACTAGCCTTGCCTTTACCTACACATCAACGTAGAACTGTGAGTCGACAGACTCAGTAAGAAAAGCATAGTAATACTCATACATAATACTAACTGCCGTGTCCAACACGATACTGAGTCCCGCTACTGCCATGTCCAACATGGTACTGAGCCACTACTGCCATGTCCAACATGGTACTGAGTTCTGAACGTTCATAGGGACGGTACTATTGACACGTAACAACCTGATCGGTCGAACCGGTCATACTCCGGCTGCTGGTCATACTCCAGCCTGTACCGACGTGTTACTATATCCTCCTGATCGGTCGAACCGGTCATACTCCGGCTGCTGGTCATACTCCAGCCTGTACCGACGGGATACGTCAATAGCACGGAACCACCAACCAAGTGTCAGCCTGATCGGTCAAACCGGTCATACTCCGGGCTTGGCCCAGTCATACTCCGGCACATGTACCGACGTGACAGGGTTGGATGGTTCGAAGCCAACATACAACTAATGTAATCTAATCGGCTTCCTACATGCTCGCTAAACATGTAATCTACATATGCATACTGTTATACTAATCTTACACGGATTCGAATTCGTGTGTGTGCCGTCAACCCGACCGGAACCGAAGCCGAGCGGATGACATCGGCTCCTAAACCATAAAAATCAATACGCTATAAGGGACACACTAAATCACTTCCCGGGGACTAAAACTTGGAACTAAAAGTTTCCCTATCGATAAAAAGCATGGCAATACCCCCTAAAACATAAAAACGAGGAAAACTAGGGTCCCTGAATTTTCCCCAACCGGTAGACCGGTTGCCCAACCGGAATTCCGGTTCTGGAAAATTCAGAACCCTCATCCGGAATTCCGGATGCACAACCGGAATTCCGGTTCCTCGCAGGCAGCAAACCAAATTTTTCATAACTCGACCAATTCAACCCCAATTGGTTCCAAACTTTCCAGACCTGTTCTATATCTTCCCTAGAACATTTCCAAGGCCTCAAACTAACCCAGAAACCACAGAATCAAAAATCACCATTGGAGCTCAAGCTTTGAGTTCCAAACTCAAGCTTGAGCAAAACCACCTAAACATGCAATCCACTAGCATAAATCGACTTAAACTAGCATAAAATCATCTCTGAAAACTATTAGAAACTACAGCAGCAACACAATAACAGAATCACTATATTTTCCTCCAAAAACCACATTTTTGCATAGAAAACTCAAGCTTTAAACCATCTATCCAACATGCTTCCAACACAGCTCAATTAACATCAATTAACATGCTTTAAACTACATAATTTAACAACAAAATCACAGCAGCAACAGCAATTAAAAATCATGCATGCATCACCCCTTTTCATCATTTTTTTCCAATAAATTAAAGAGAGAAAGTTAGAAATTACATACCACAACCTAGAGTTCACAATTAGGTTGAATCTAGCTTTGAAAATTGGAGAAAAACCCAGCCTTTACACCCCAAATACCCAGCCGAAAATGGAGAGGAAAAGAGAGAGTTTTTGAAAAATTCTATTTTCTTTTCTAAGTGTTTTTTGTAAAAATGAAAGAAATAATATAAACCCACTTAACATATTTCATTTCAGCCAAGTAAACATAAATAAATATTTAATTTTCATTTAGCAAATTCACATAAGACAAAACACTAATGGGGCAAAAAGACCATTTTGCCCCTCCATCATAAAATCACATAAATCATACTAAAGGGGTATTTTTGGGACATTCTAAATTCCCGGCCATTCCCGACATTCCCAATGTCTAAAACCCGTCCCCAAACTACTAACATACTAAGTTGTGATTTCTACTGAGCCAAACGCCGAGTTCCAAAATACCGGACACCGGAAATGCAAAATATGCAAGATACTGAATAACATAAATAACAGTATGATAAATTATTTAAATAGCTATAAATAATCTCATAATCAATCATAAACAACTGATAATTTCCAAATTAACTAAGCGGGCTTTACAACTATCCCCCCTTAAAAGGATTTCGTCCCCGAAATCTAACCTGAATAACTCTGGATAGTGAGCTCTCATATTTGACTCTAGCTCCCAGGTGGCTTCCTCCACCTTGCTGTTTTTCCAGAGTACCTTGACCAATGCTATGGTCTTATTCCGAAGGACTTTATCCTTTCTATCCAGGATCTGCACTGGCTGTTCCTCATAAGTCATGTCTGGCTGTAGCTGAAGACTCTCATAACTGAGTATATGAGAGGGGTCTGAAACGTATTTTCTCAACATTGAGACATGGAATACGTTGTGCACTGCTGATAAAGTTGGTGGAGGCAATGCTAACCGATATGCCACTTGACCTATCTTCTCGAGGATCTCGAAAGGTCCTGTAAATCTAGGGCATAACTTGCCTCTTTTCCCGAAACGTTTAATCCCCTTCATCGGAGATACCCGTAAAAACACATGTTCCCCTACTTGGAACTCAACATCCCTGCGTTTCGGATCTGCGTAACTTTTCTGTCTGCTCTGTGAGGCAAGCATTCTAGCTTTTATCTTTTCTATCGCCTCATGGGTCCGCTGAACTGACTCTGGACCTAGGTATTTCCTCTCCCCTGTCTCATCCCAGTGGATAGGGGATCAGCACTTCCTACCGTACAACAGTTCATAGGGAGCCATCCCTATCGTACTCTGATAACTGTTGTTGTAAGAGAATTCTATCAACGGTAGATACTTACTCCATGAGCCTTCAAAGTCCATAACACAGGCTCTCAACATATCCTCCAATATCTGAATTGTCCTTTCGGACTGACCATCTGCCTGAGGATGGAGTGCTGTACTAAATTTTAGCTTTGTACCCATTGCCCGTTGCAAACTTTGCCAAAATTTGGAGGTGAACTTCGGATCCCTGTCCGAAACTATAGACTTCGATACCCCGTGAAGTCTTACTATCTCTCTGACGTACAGTTCTGCCAACTGATCCACTGAAAATGTTGTTCTAACCGGCAGAAAAATGAGCAGATTCCGTAAATCGATCCACCACTACCCAGATGGAATTAAATAAACCCGTGGTCCTAGGTAACCCGACCACAAAATCCATCGTAATATCCTCCCATTTCCATTCTGGTAGGGTTAGAGGCTGCAACTACCCTGCTGGTCTCTGATGTTCAGCCTTGATCTGCTGACAAGTGAGGCATCTCGATACGAATTCTACCAAATTCTTCTTCATACCGTTCCACCAGAAGTACGGTTTCAAATCTTGGTACATCTTGGTGGTGCCGGGATGCAGAGAATACGGGGTAGAATGAGCCTCCTCAAAGATCTCATTTCTAAGTTCCACACTGTTCGGAACACAAACCCTGGCTTTATACAAAAGCGTCCCACTGTCTGACACTGAAAAGTCCTTGGCTTGACCAGCCAACACCTCATCTCGGATTTTCACTAACTCCGGATCTGTCATCTGAGCGACTTTTATTCTTTCCAACAGATCAGATTACAGCGTTAAGTTGTGAAGCTGACCTACCACAAACTCAATGCTGGATTTAACCATATTCTCTGCTAGCTGAGGTGAGATCAGAATCGTACTAGCTACTTGCCCGGGACCTTTTCTGCTCAGGGCATCAGCCACTACATTGGCTTTTCCGGGATGATAGAGGATCTCACAATCGTAATCTTTCACTAATTCCAACCAACGCCTTTGTCTCATGTTCAAATCTTTCTGAGTAAAGAAATACTTGAGACTTTTATGGTCGGTATAGATCTCACACTTCTCCCCATAAAGGTAATGCTGCCAAATCTTCAGTGCAAAAACCATTGCGGCCAATTCTAGGTCATGAGTCGGGTATCGCTGTTCATAATCCTTTAACTGACGGGAGGCATAAGCGGTGACCCGATCGGCTTGCATCAATACACACCCCAAACCCTGTTTGGATGCGTCACAGTAGACTACGAACTTCTCCTTGTCTGAAGGCAAAGCTAGCACCGGAGCAGTAAACAACCTCTGCTTTAGCTCCTGAAAGCTAGCTTCGCACTTATCTGACCAAATAAACCGCTGATTCTTCTTTGTAAGCTCGGTTAGGTGCATTGATATCTTGGAGAACCCCTCCACGAACTTACGGTAGTACCCAGTTAATCCCAAGAAGCTTCTGATCTCAGTCACTGTCTTCGGTCTCAGCCAATCCCTGACGGATTCCATCTTCCCGGGATCCACCTTGATCCCATCTCTACTCACAATGTGCCCTAGGAAGGACACCTGAGATAGCCAGAACTCACATTTCCTGAACTTGGCGTAAAGCTTATGTTCTCGAAGTCGTTGCAGTACCATCTGAAGATGTAACTCATGCTCCTCTTCTGATTGAGAGTACACGAGGATGTCGTCGATAAACACAATCACACAGATATCGAGGAAATCCTTGAATACTCTATTCATCAGGTCCATGAATGCTGAAGGAGCATTGGTTAGTCCGAATGACATAACCAGAAACTCGTAATGTCCATATCTAATGCGGAAAGCCGTCTTTAGAATGTCCTCCTCTCGGATTCTCAACTGATGATAACCCCAACGGAGATCAATCTTAGAAAAGACCGTCTTCCCCGGAAGCTGATCGAACAAGTCATCGATCCTAGGTAATGGATATTTATTCTTCACTGTTAGCTTGTTCAACTCCCTGTAGTCGATGCACATTCTCATAGATCCATCCTCCTTCTTGACGAACAAAACTGGGGCTCCCCAGGGTGACACACTGGGCCGAAAGAACCCTGTGTCAAGCAACCCTTGGAGCTGAATCTTTAATTCCTTAAGTTCGGCTGGAGCCATCCTATACGGGGCTTTGGAAACCGGTTCCACCCCTGGTGCCAAGTCTATTACGAAATCAATCTCCCGCTGAGGTGGTAACCCTGGAAGTTCTTCGGGAAAAACATCCAAAAATTCCCGAACTACTCTGATGTCCTCTGGCCGAATGGTATCTGGCCGAGTGGTGTCCACCACCACGGCCAGAAACCCTAAGCAACCGCCGTGCAACAATTCTCTCGCTGACATAGCCGAGATCATCGGGATCCGAGATCCCTGAACCGAACCAACAAATATAAATGGTTCTTCACTTTCCGGTTGGAAGATCACCCTCTTCCTTTTACAATCAATGCTCGCCGAATATTTAGATAGGAAATCCATTCCTAAAATAATATCGAATTCGACTAAACTCATCTCTACCAGATCAGCACTTAACTCTCTACCATCTATCCTGATCGGCATAAACCTAATCCACCTATTGGAGATAACCAATTCTCCGCCAGGTAACAGGGTTCCAAACCCTGATTCATATCTATCATACGATCTTTCCAATTTTCTAAAAACTCTGGCTTTCACACCAGACATCCTTGACCTAAACACTCATCCATAGGATGCCTCTTACTAATGAGACACTTCAGAAGGAATAACGGGTCTCAACACTACCCTGACGACCGTCTTGATTCTGGTTCCCTCGGAACCTCTTGTTCTGCCTCGAGCCACCTGGAGCGTGCGGGATGATTTCCTCCTCCAGTCCATGGCCGAACCACTACCTCCCCTGCTGAAACCTGACGCAGAAGGGGTAGGAGCCCCGCCACATTCCGGAGTCCTAACTGATTCCACATACATCTAGCTGCGCCCTCAGCTCACCATGCTTTCTCCGCCATCTCCGCATAGATGGTCTTATCGTCGGTAGTGATCATAAGGTCGTACTTGATCTTCACACTAAGTCCATCCCGATATTTCTCTTTCTTACTGAAATCGGTTGGCACAAATCCCGAGGCTAACCTCGCCAACCGGCTGAACTGAGTAATATATTCCGTCATGCTCATATTCTCTCGCTGGGTCAGGTGGGCGAACTCTTTCCTCTTGGCGCTTCTGACCGCCTCGTTATAACATTTAACGCTGAAGAGTTCCTAAAACCTTTCCAAGGTCATAGAGATGACGTCATGGATCTGAGACACCATGTCTTACCAGACCAGAGCGTCTTCTTAAAACTGAAAAGTGGCACTCACCACTCTGTCGTTCCCGGTGACACCCATAAAGTTCAAGATCTTGGTGATCACCATCAGCCACTTCTCGGCTTTCATCACATCCGGACCTCCCAGGAAAACCGGAGGTGCCTGCTTCCGGAACCGCTCGCACAAAGGTTCCAATCTAATGGCCGCCACCACTATCTTGGCCTGGGCAGCAGGGGCAGGTGCCACTGGAACTACGGGCACTGGAACTGCAAGAGCACCCTGCTGTCTCAACCTCTGAATCTCGAGATCTTGCTCTTCTATCCGGGCTTGCATTTCCGCAAACCGTAACTTCCCAATTCTGGGCTTCCTGATTGACTTGGGCAGCCTGCGGCGAGTTAACATCACTCTAACCGCGAACCCTACCCCTGGGACCTCTACCTCGGCCCATAACACTTGAGGGGAACTGAGCTCCTCGACCTTGATCTGACCCAACTGAGATGCCCTGACTCCTAATATTTCGTCTGGCGTCCATCTAGTCTGAACCGCCTCGAAATCCCGAGTTGGCACTCAGGTCACGATCATCGAGAGCTTACTAATGCCGCTTAATTTAGAAATTAAAAACGAAACATCCGCCTATTCTACTATCAGGCTACTAACATGCTTCCTAACAGGCTTTTCTTTTTCATAACTGAATAAAATAAACTACTAAAGCAATAAAGGCTTACTGAACCGTGAAACGAGCTAACTGCTGATGATGATTGTACATGTCGTGACGATCTTCGGAAGACAACCTGGCGGCTCTGATACCAAATTGTAACACCCTAACTAACATAGGCGTATTACGTGATTTTTTAAACATGCTGTGCAGCTCGTTGCTAATCAACAAGGTTTATGGAAAAACGTGATTAATTAAAATTTTGCTTTTTAATTAAACTTATAAAACAACATTACAAAAGACTCGGGATCCCGATTATAAAATCATTTACAAAAGGTTTAACTGTTTAACTGATATACAAAATACATGTCGCCTAGCGACCAGTTACAAAATCAGCCTCGTTGTCCCGATGATCGTACGCTCCAGGCCTAACCGCCCCGACATGTACAACCTTCATAAGCTCGCTCACGGTCCATCAGCACTAGCCTTGCCTTTACCTACACATCAACGTAGAACTGTGAGTCGACAGACTCAGTAAGAAAAGCATAATAATACTCATACATAATACTAACTGCCGTGTCCAACACGATACTGAGTCCCGCTACTGCCATGTCCAACATGGTGCCGAGCCACTACTTGCCATGTCCAACATGAGTACCGAGTTACGAACGTTCATAGGGACGGGACTATTGACACGTAACAACCTGATCGGTCGAACCGGTCATACTCCGGCTTGGTCATACTTCAGCCTGTACCGACGTGTTACTATATCCTCCTGATCGGTCGAACCGGTCATACTCCGGCTGCTGGTCATACTCCAGCCTGTACCGACGGGATACGTCAATAGCACGGAACCACCAACCAAGTGTCGACGATCGGTCAAGCCGGTCATACTCGGCTGGCTTGGTCATACTCCAGCCTGTACCGACGTGACAGTGTTGGATGGTTCGAAGCCAACATACAACTAATGTAATCTAATAGGCTTCCTACATGCTCGCTAAACATGTAATCTACATATGCATACTGTTATACTAATCTTACCTGGATTCCGAATTCAGGTGTGCCGGTCAACCTGACTGGAACTGAAGCTGAGCGGCGGATTACTGGCTCCTAAACAATAAAAATCACAACGCTATAAGTGACACACTAAATCACTTCCCGGGGACTAAAACTTGGAACTAAAAGTTTCCCTATCGATAAAAAGCATGGCAATACCCCCTAAAACATAAAAACGAGGAAAACTAGGGTCCCTGAATTTTCCCCAACCGGTAGACCGGTTGCCCAACCGGAATTCCGGTTCTGGAAAATTCAGAACCCTCATCCGGAATTCCGGATGCACAACCGGAATTCCGGTTCCTCGCAGGCAGCAAACCAAATTTTTCATAACTCGACCAATTCAACCCCAATTGGTTCCAAACTTTCCAGACCTGTTCTATATCTTCCCTAGAACATTTCCAAGGCCTCAAACTAACCCAGAAACCACAGAATCAAAAATCACCATTGGAGCTCAAGCTTTGAGTTCCAAACTCAAGCTTGAGCAAAACCACCTAAACATGCAATCCACTAGCACAAATCAACTTAAACTAGCATAAAATCATCTCTGAAAACTATTAGAAACTACAGCAGTAACACAATAACAGAATCACTATATTTTCCTCCAAAAACCACATTTTTGCATAGAAAACTCAAGCTTTAAACCATCTATCCGACATGCTTCCAACACAGCTCAATTAACATCAATTAACATGCTTTAAACTACATAATTTAACAACAAAATCACAGCAGCAACAGCAATTAAAAATCATGCATGCATCACCCCTTTTCATCATTTTTTTCCAATAAATTAAAGAGAGAAAGTTAGAAATTACATACCACAACCTAGAGTTCACAATTAGGTTGAATCTAGCTTTGAAAATTGGAGAAAAACCCAGCCTTTGCACCCCAAATACCCAGCCGAAAATGGAGAGGAAAAGAGAGAGTTTTTGAAAAATTCTATTTTCTTTTCTAAGTGTTTTTTGTAAAAATGAAAGAAATAATATAAACCCACTTAACATATTTCATTTCAGCCAAGTAAACATAAATAAATATTTAATTTTCATTTAGCAAATTCACATAAGACAAAACACTAATGGGGCAAAAAGACCATTTTGCCCCTCCATCATAAAATCACATAAATCATACTAAAGGGGTATTTTTGGGACATTCTAAATTCCCGGCCATTCCCGACATTCCCAATGTCTAAAACCCGTCCCCAAACTACTAACATACAAAGTTGTGATTTCTACTGAGCCAAACGCCGAGTTCCAAAATACCGGACACCGGAAATGCAAAATATCCAAGATACTGAATAACATAAATAACAGTATGATAAATTATTTAAATAGTAATAAATAATCTCATAATCAATCATAAACAACTGATAATTTCCAAATTAACTAAGCGGGCTTTACAGAGGCGGTTCAGACTAGATGGAAGCCAGACGAAATATTAGGAGTCAGGGCATCTCAGTCAGGTCAGATCAAGGTCAAGGAGCTTAGTTTTTCCCCCAAGTGTTATGGGCTGAGGTAGAGGTCCCAGGGGCAGGGCTCGTGGTCGGGGTGATGTTAACTCGCCACAGGTTGCCCAAGTCAATCAGGAAGCGCAGAATTGGGAAGTTAGGTTTGCTGAAATGCAAGCCAGAATAGAGGAGCAAAATAATGAGATTCAGAGATTGCGGCAGCAGGGTGCTCCTGCAGTGCCGGTGCCAGAAGTTCCAGTGGCACCCGCCCCTGCTGCTCAGGCCGAGGTAGTGGTAATGGCAAAGTGAATGGAACCTTTGTAGGAACGGTTCCGGAAGCAAGCACCTCCGGTCTTTTTGGGAGGTCCAGATGTGATGAAGGCCGAACAGTGGCTAACGGTGATCACCAAAATTCTGAATTTTATGGGTGTCACCGTGAACAACAGAGTGGTGTGTGCCACCTTCCAGTTTCAAGAAGACGCTCTGGTCTGGTGGGACATGGTGTCTCAGATCCATAACGTCACCACCATGACCTAGGGAAAGGTTCCAGGAACTCTTCAACGCCAAGTATTATAACAAGGTGGTCAGAAGCATCAAGAGGAAAGAGTTCGCTCACCTGACCCAGCGAGAGAATATGAGCATGACAGAATATACTACTCAGTTCGATCGGTTGGCGAGGTTGGCCTCGGGATTTAGGCCAACCGATTTCAGTAAGAAGGAAAAATATCTTGATGGACTTAATGTGAAGATCAAGTATGACCTTATGGTTACTACCGACGACAAGACCACCTATGCTGTGATGGTGGAGAAGGCAGTGCAAGCTGAGGGCGCAGTTAGATGTATGTTGGAATCAGTTAGGACTCCAGAACGTGGCGGGGCTCCTACCCCTCCTGCGTCAGGTTTCAGCAGGGGAGGTAGTGGTTCGGCCATGGACTAGAGGAGGAAATCATCCACTGCATCCGGTGGCTCGGGGCAGAACAGGAGGTTCCAAGGGAACCAGAATCAAGACGGTCGTCAGGGTAGTGTTGAGACCCGCTATTCCTACGGGAGTGTCTCATTAGTAAGAGGCATCCTCCGGGTGAGTGTTTAGGTCAAGGATGTTCTTATGTGGCAACCAGAGTCTTTAGAAAATTGGAAAGACCGTATGATAGATATGAATCAGGGTTTGGAACCCTATTACCTGGCGGAGAGTTGGTTATCTCCAACAGGTGGATTAGGTCTATGCCGATCAGGATAGATGTTAGAGAGTTAAGTGCTGACTTGATAGAGATGAGTTTAGTAGAGTTCGATATTATTTTAGGAATGGATTTCCTATCTAAATATTCAGCGAGTATTGATTGCCAAAGGAAGATGGTGATCTTCCAACCGGAAAGTGAAGAACAGTTCGTGTTTGTTGGTTCAGTTCGGGGATCTCGGATCCCAGTGGTTTCGGCCATGTCAGCTAAAGAATTATTGCATGGCGGTTGTTTAGGGTTTCTGGCCGTGGTGGTGGACACCACTCGGCCAGATACCATTCGGCCAGAGGACATCAAGGTGGTTCGGGAATTTTTAGATGTTTTTCCCGAAGAACTTCCAGGGTTACCACCTCAGCGGGAGATTGACTTCGTGATAGATTTGGCACCAGGGGTGGAACCGGTTTCCAAGGCTCCATATAGAATGGCTCCAGCTGAACTTAAGGAATTAAAGATTCAGCTTCAAGAGTTGCTTGACATAGGGTTTATCCGGCCTAGTCTGTCACCCTGGGGAGCCCCGATTTTATTCGTCAAGAAGAAAGATGGAACTATGAGGATGTGCATCGACTATAGGGAATTGAACAAGCTGACAGTGAAGAATAAATATCCATCACCTAGGATCGATGATTCGTTCGATCAGCTTCAGGGGAAGACGGTCTTTTCTAAGATTTATCTCTGTTGGGTTTATCATCAGTTGAGAATCCGAGAGGAGGACATTACGAAGACGGCTTTCCGCACTAGGTATGGACATTATGAATTTCTGGTTATGTCGTTCGGACTAACCAATGCTCCTGCAGCATTCATGGACTTGATGAATAGAGTATTCAAGGATTTCCTCGATATCTGTGTGATTGTGTTTATCGACGACATCCTCGTGTACTCTCAATCAGAAGAGGAGCATGAGCTACATCTTCAGATGGTACTGCAACGACTTCGGGAACAGAAGCTTTATGCCAAGTTCAAGAAATGCGAATTTTGGCTATCTCAGGTGTCCTTCGTAGGGCACATTGTAAGCAAAGACGGGATCAAGGTGGATCCCGGGAAGATCGAATCCGTCAGGGATTGGCCGAGATCGAAGACAGTGACAGAGATCAGAAGCTTCTTGGGTTTAGCTGGGTATTATCGTAGGTTCGTGGAAGGGTTCTCTAAAATTTCAATGCCCCTAACCGAACTCATAAAGAAGAATAAGCGGTTTGTCTGGTCAGACAAGTGCGAAGCTAGTTTTCAGGAGCTGAAGCAAAGGTTGATTACCGCTCCAGTGCTAGCTTTGCCTTCAGACAATGAAAAGTTTGTAGTTTATTGTGATGCATCCAGACAGGGTCTGGGGTGTGTGTTGATGCAAGCCGATCGGGTCATCGCTTATGCTTCCCGACAGTTAAAGGATTATGAACAGCGATACCCGACTCATGACCTAGAGTTGGCCGCGGTGGTTTTTGCATTGAAGATTTGGCGGCATTACCTTTACGGATAAAGGTGTGAAATCTATACCAACCATAAAAGTCTCAAGTATTTCTTTACTCAAAAAGATTTGAACATGAGACAGAGACGTTGGTTGGAATTAGTGAAGGATTATGACTGCGAGATTCTTTATCACCCTGGGAAGGCCAATGTAGTGGCCGATGCCCTCAGCAGAAAGGGTCCCGGGCAAGTAGCTTGTATGGTTCAGATCTCGCCTCAGCTAGCAGAGGATATGGTTAGATCTAGCATTGAGTTTGTGGTGGGTCAGCTTCACAACTTAACGCTGCAATCTGATCTGTTGGAAAAAATTAAAGTCGCTCAGATGACGGATCCAGAGTTAGTGAAGATCAGAGATGAGGTTTTGGCTGGTCAAGCCAAGGACTTTTCAGTGTCAGACAACGGGATGCTTCTTTATAAAGCTAGGGTTTGTGTTCCGAATAGTGCGGAACACAGGAATGAGATCTTTGAGGAGGCTCATTCTACCCCGTATTCTCTGCATCCCGGCACCACTAAGATGTACCAAGATCTTAAACCGTACTTCTGGTGGAGCGGTATGAAGAAGAATTTGGTAGAATTCGTATCGAGATGCCTCACTTGTCAACAGATTAAGGCTGAACATCAGAGACTAGCAGGGTTGTTGCAGCCTCTAACCCTACCAGAATGGAAGTGGGAAGATATCACGATGGATTTTGTGGTCGGGTTACCTAGGACCACGGGTTTGTTTGATTCCATCTGGGTAGTGGTGGATCGATTTACGAAATCTGCTCATTTTCTGCCGGTTAGAACAACATTTACAGTGGATCAGTTGGCAGAGTTGTGTGTCAGAGAGATCGTAAGACTTCACGGGGTACCGAAGTCTATAGTTTCGGACGGGGATCCGAAGTTCACCTCCAAATTTTGGCAGAGTTTGCAGCGAGCAATGGGTACAAAGCTGAAATTCAGTACATCATTCCATCCTCAGACAGATGGTCATTCCGAAAGGACAATTCAGATATTGGAGGACTTGTTGCGAGCCTGTGTTATGGATTTTGAAGGCTCATGGAATAAATATCTACCGTTGATAGAATTTTCTTACAACAACAGTTATCAGAGTACGATAGGGATGGCTCCCTATGAACTGTTATACGGTAGGAAGTGTAGATCTCCCATTCACTGGGATGAGACAGGGGAGAGGAAATACCTAGGTCCAGAGTCAGTGCAGCGGACCAATGAGGCAATAGAGAAGATAAAAGCTAGAATGCTCGCTTCACAGAGTAGACAGAAGAGTTACGCAGATCCAAAACGCAGAGATGTTGAGTTCCAAGTAGGGGACCATATGTTTTTACGGGTATCTCCGATGAAGGGAATCAAACGTTTCAGGAAAAGAGGCAAGTTATGCCCTAGATTTACAGGACCTTTCGAGATTCTCGAGAAGATAGGTCAAGTGGCATACCGGTTAGCGTTGCCTCCAGCTTTATCAGCAGTTCCCAACGTATTCCATATTTCGATGTTGAGAAAATACGTTTCAGATCCCTCTCATATACTCAGTTATGAGAGCCTTGAACTGCAGCCAGACATGTCATATGAAGAACAGCCAGTGCAGATCCTGGATAGAAAGGATAAAGTCCTTCGGAATAAGACCATAGCATTGGTCAAAGTTCTCTGGAGAAACAGCAAGGTGGAGGAAGCCACCTGGGAGCTAGAGTCAGATATGAGAGCTCAATATCCAGAGTTATTCAGGTTAGATTTCGGGGACGAAATCCTTTTAAGGGGGGAATAGTTGTAAAGACCGCTTAGTTTAATTTGGAAATTAGCAGTTAATCACGTTTAATTATGAAAATTATTTATAGCTATTTAAATAATTATTATACTGTTATTATTGAATTCAGAGATGCATTTTTATGTCATTTAGTAGTTTTCATAATTTTGCATTTCCGGTGCCCGGTATTTTGGAACTCGGTGTTTGGCTCAGTAAAATCACAACTTAGTATGTTAGTAGTTTGGGACGGTTTATTAGACATTGGTAATGTCGGGAATGGCCGGGAATTTGGAATTTTCCAAAAATACCCCTTTAGTGTTATTTATCTTATTTTAGTGTGGAGGGGCAAAATAGTCTTTTTGCCCCAATGATATTTTGTCCTTTAGTGGACTTAGTGAATGAATTTTATGTGTTTATTTTAATTATTTGTTGGCTGAAAAGAATAGTTAGAATCCCTTATTTTATTTCATTTTACTTTTCAAAATTTCAAAGTTAGAGAAAATAGAAAAAAAATTTGGAAAACACTCTCTCTTTTCCTCTCTCTCTCTCTCGGCTGGTTGTGTGGGTGCTAGGGCTGGATTTCCTTTGATTTTCAAGCTGATTTTGTGTGATTCTAAGCTCTTGGTAAGCCTTGAATCTTGCTCTTTAGTTTTCTTAGTTTTCAAGAAAAAAATTAAAATGGTTGCATGTTCAATTTTGATGTTGTTGCTGTTGTAGTTTTAGGTTGTTTTCTGTGATTTTCTATGCTTGAATTGAATGGAATTAAGTAGGTTTCATGCATGCTAGTTACCTTGGTTCAAGTTTGTGAAATTTTGTTCAAAAACTATGATTTTTCAAAGAAATGTCTTGAATCTGTAGTATACTTGTTGTTGATGTTTGCTACTATTTTGAGAGGTTATTTTATGCTTGTTTAAGTAGATTTGAGCTAGTTTGGATGCATGTTATCTAGGTTTAACCAAGTTTGAGTTTAGAACTCAAAGCTTGGGCTTTAATGGTGATTTTGATTTCTCTACTTTCTGGGCTGTGTTGATGCTTTAGAAATGTTCTAGGTGTTATATAGAACAGGTCTGGAAGTTTTGGTTTGGTTTGGAGTTGATTTGAGCATTGTGTGAATTTTTGAAGTTCTGCCTGCGAGGAACTCGAATTCTGGTTGTGCATCCGGAATTCCGGATGGGGTTCTGAAATTTCCCAGAACCGGAATTCCGGTTGGGCAACCAGTCTACCGGTTGGGGAAAATTCAGGAACCCTAGTTTTCCTCGATTTTATGTTTTTGGGGGTATTGCCATGCTTTTTATCGATAGGGAAACTTTTAGTTGCTAGTTTAAGTCCCCGGGAAGTGATCTAGCGTATCACTTATAGTGTTGTGATTTTTATGGTTTAGGAGCCTGTAATCCACCGCGCAGATAGTTCCAGTCAGGTTGACCGGCACACCTGAATTCGAAATCCAGGTAAGATTAGTATAACAGTATGCATATGTAGATTACATGTTTAGCATGCATGCCGGAAGCCTGTTAGATTACATTAGATATGTATGTTGGCTTCGAACCATCCAACTGTGTCACGTCGGTACATACTGGAGTATGACCAGCAGCCGGAGTATGATCGGTTCGACCGATTAGGCTGACACTGTAACACGTCAGTACAGGCTGGAGTATGACCAGCAGCCGGAGTATGACCGGTTCGACCGATCAGGCTGTTACTTGTCAATAGTACCGTCCCTATGAACGTTCAGACTTCAGTACCGTGTTGGACACGACAGTTAGGGGGACTCAGTATCGTGTTGGACACGGCAGTTAGGGTTATGGTCAGGGGTATGGGCGTCTGACCATGACCGGGATTTATGTATGAGTATTATTATGCTTTTCTTACTGAGTCTGTCGACTCACAGTGCTATGTTTATGTGTAGGTAAAGGCAAGGCTAGAGCTGATGGACCGTGAACGAGCCTATGAAGATTGTACATGTCGGGGCGGTTAGGCCTAGAGCGTACGATCATCGGGACAGCGAGGCTATTTTTGTAACTAGTCGCTAGGCGACAAATATTTTGTATGAATAGTAAACTTTTGTAAATGATTTTGTAATCGGGATCCCGAGTCTTTTGTATAAATATTTTACAAGTTTAATTAAAAAGCAAAAATTTTAATTAATCACGTTTTCCATAAACCTCGTTGATTAGGAACGAGCTGCACAGCATGTTTAAAAATCACGTAATACGCCTATGCTAGTTAGGGTGTTACAGGTTTGGTAGCTTAAATTCGAAGAGGAGCTTGCTGGTTTCTGGGTTCTACACCCAGATGCCGCCCGCGGCCCGCTCCTTTGAGTGGACCTGGGAATTGGTCCCAGGTGCCGCGACATGGTCTCGGCATGTCGCGGCTCGTCCTCGTGTTTTTGGGCAGTTTTGAGTTAATTTTCGAAAGTTCGTAACTTTTGATTCCGAGCTCCGATTTGGGAGTTCTTTATATCTTTGGAAAGCTCGTTCCGAGCTCTATATGATTATCTGAATTGTAAATGCCATGCTTGAATTTTATTGAGTTGAAAGTCGGGGGTTAAACATAAGTGTGAATTATCCCAGATTTGTGTGACTAGGATTACCGGCACCTCATCAGGAGCACCCGGGGATTCAGAATCTCTTTCCATTGCTGGACAACAGGTAAGATAGTGATTAGCACGTAGAGTATGCGCAGTGGCGCTTATATTGAGAATGATATGCATGAATGATTAGTAACCGGGATTAGGGTTATTACCCTAATAGGAACGGTTTAATAGCCGAGGGTTATTTCCCTAGTGATATATGTGTGTAAATGCCATGCCATGTTAATTGAAATGAGATTTAGGGATTATGCGCTCAAGGCATAATCAGGTTGGACTCGGTACTCATAACCGAGATGAACCTCTTCTAAGGCCTTAATGTACTTAGACGTGTGAGAGGAACACGTGGGTCTACGTCACGTAGATTTAATTAGATGTGTGAGCGCAACACATAGGTCTACGCCACTTAGACATAAATGAGCATGTTAATATAATGATCAGGTCTGTGCTATACAGGCATATGTGAATGACCTTATAATATTTGTTATAATTTATACTGTCTTGCTAGGCTTGGCTCATGGGTGCTCTGCTGTGCAGGAAAGGGTAAGGCATTAGCTGATCAACCATGAGTTTCAAGAGCAGGGCGGAGAATGTACATGTTCATGCCACTTCAGACCAAGCGGGTTATGGGTCTATCAATGTTGAACTTTTGAATTATGTTTTGCCGCTTAGGTCGGCTAGAAAGAAAAGACTTGTAATGAGTTTGTAAATATTTTTGGGATCCCAATTATTTTGAAAGTTTAAATATATATCACAAGTTTATTTTCATTCTGTTTAATATAAAAGTTTAAATTCTGCGCTATTTTGATTAGTAATCCCGATTAGGGGATTAGGGTTTCATAGGTATTTTGGGTGGCGTGCCTAATTATTTAGGGCGTTACACTGCAAGCAGCCTGTATGGGGGGCAAACCTTGGTTAGGAGGGGAAAAATTCAGACAGCGCCTTGTCTGAAGGCCTCTTGTCCGAGGGAGCATCCCATCCGCACGCGCACGTGTGTGATCGGTTTTAGATATTTTCATTCAAATTCAAAAAATCATAACTAATTCATAAAAAATCCAAATTAGGTTCTGTAAAAGACAAAATCTATTACTTTTTCGTCTACTTTCCAGTTAAAATAATTTCAAATCGAAATAAAAATATTTTTGCAACGTACATTGCGATTTATAAACTATCATCAAATAAGCACATAAACCATCATGAAACCATCCAAGTCAACACAAAACATCGTTTTAATTCATATTTCATGAAAGTAAAAAATTACTGGCTCTGAGTCCAGTTGTTGGAATTATCTTACCACGATCTAGATTTACTAACAAGTATGTTTCACTAACATCCTAATATGAATTTCTAAAACAATGAATTAAACACATAAGGGTTTAAGAAAACCTTACATTGATTGCAGCAGAATGTATTGACTCCTTTTGTTCAGATCTCTAGCCCTTGATTCCTCGCTGTAGCACAGCATTATCAAGATCTGTTGTGGCATGATTATTGTGGGCAGGAATGTAGCAGTGCAGCTCGCCCAAGTATCCGCCCTGGTCAAGAGTTCGTAGGCGCGCCTCCGTTATCTTGGATGGAGGGCTTACCCACGTGGCGCCCAAGGCACCCTGCGTTTTATGAGAAACCACCACAGCAAGTTCCTCACTAACGTAGTCCACGACCTCAACCAGGACATCTCCGTTAGCATCGACTGGCTCCCCAGCCTCGTTGTACTCCCCGTAGTTTGGGGGTGCAACCTCTGCCTCTTTTTTCTCCTCGAAGGAACTGCCAGGACGTACATTGTCCTGCCCCTCGATCTCTTGGACCTCAGGGTCCCCTTCATGATCCTCCTCCATCTGTACGGCTGGATCCTGTTCGGCGCTAGGCAAAGCGGCATGCCGAGCCACTTAAGGGTCAGATGCGTCGGTCAGACGCGTCGGCCAGACACATAGTTTCTTTGTACAAGCCATCATTCTATGGCTGGGTACAGGGTTTGAAGAATTTCCTTCGCTAGAGGAAGGTGGACTAGAACAAAGATGAGGATGATCCTCGTGCAGAAGTTGAAGCAAGTCCTGGTCGATCCGATGTCCGTTTTCCCAAGACTTACCTGAGTTCATCTACAAAAGACAACGCACAAGATGAGTCTTTTGTCGGAATATCGAACGATAAACAAGAAAATATGCCGACCAGAAGTACTCAACAGATTAAAGAACCATTATGTTTGAAGAAAAGTCAGAACTCAAGAAGTCAAAAAATTTTCTCGAGTTCATGAAGCTTAGAATAAGCAAGATGAAAGATAGATGTTGCGCAATTCAGAAACAAGTGTTATGACTGTAAAATCACACGAAGACATGATAAAGAAGAATCGCAGAGGTTTTTGAGCCTAGGGTTTCCTAAACATTTTTCTACAGCAAAGTAGAGGGTGCATTTGACATATAAGCATGCAAAGATAAGCATAAAGGAAACCTGAGACTTACTCGAGGGTCAGAAGTCTGGGTGCGAGCAACGTCAATCCAACAAGCAGTTTGTATGAAGGCGCTTCGGCAACTTTGAAGCAAAGAATCTCTCTTTTCGCTCTGAAGCTTATTCATTAAAGAAAGGTGATGAAAATGAGCTTATGTGCCAATGGTGTTTGGTATTTATAGGCAAGTCACAAAAGGAGATAATCGTCTCAAAGGAACCTCAAACGCCTCAATTTTCCTCCTTAAAAGCGAATATGGGAAATAAAAAATAATCAAGTGTAGCCGTCAGCCATGGAGAGACAAAGAAAGATTTCAAAATATAAAGTGTCAGAGCATTTATTAGTCGAAACCGAAGGGACACCCAGTAAGCCTCACATCGAGTCTCGGACGGTCGCACTCAACACGTGTCCCCATCCAAAAGCAGGAGCGGCTTGGATAGAGTCTACACGCAACTTCGGAAGCCCGTACAAACTTGGGGGGCAAATGTTATTCCAATTTTTGCACTCTAACGTGGCATCAAATGAATGGTGACACATAGAGTCTACTTGGAACAACTGCTCGAGAAGCACAATCCGAGCAGGATGCCTCACTGGCATGCCTAGAGCAATGTATTCACTAATTCGCACAGAATGGCCAAAACACTTAACGAATTCAAATTTGGCATCATGAGTCATCAACACAATCCCTATAACTTAGGGATCAATTTACATGGATATGGCATAAACACGATCCACGCTATCGATTGTATTCTAAATTTCAATCCCACGATCCTTTCATTCAGCATTGATCCAACGATCTTTCTGTTTATACGCATTGTAACGAGAGGGGATACTCTTCCTCCCCAAGCTTACTAGCCTTATAAATAGTGATGCATGTTCGC
This sequence comes from Cannabis sativa, assembly GCF_029168945.1. Taxonomy (NCBI): domain Eukaryota; kingdom Viridiplantae; phylum Streptophyta; class Magnoliopsida; order Rosales; family Cannabaceae; genus Cannabis; species Cannabis sativa. Next base: position 43,226,745 of record NC_083605.1, on the reverse strand, counting down.
TTGGCAAGAGATCGGTCAAAAAGCTGTTGAGCTAAGACTATACCCTAAATATATTATCTAAGAATTATATATTCAGAGGAATCTAGATTGTAAGAGCTATAAGAAAAGGAATCTTTCTCCTTGATCTTAAGTCAATACAAGTAACGAGGATTAGGCTATTACCAAACTGCTCGGGGCTGAACCTCTATAAAATTCCTTTGTCTCTTTATTGCTTTATAATATATTTGTTATTATAAATCATTTATCGCTTATCAAATAGACTCGTTGTCGTTGGCTAAAAGCGAGTTCAACACGGTGTATGGCTATTAGAATCACATGTTAGTATTTTTAGTTTAACGGGACAATATTTTTGACATTAGGAATGTTGGGAATAGTCGGGATTTTAGAATTTCCCAAAATACCTCCTTAGTGCCATTTTGTGACTGTGGAAGAGAAAAATGGTCTTTTTGCCCATTTGTATTTTTGTCCTTTAGTGGACTTTATGTTGATGAGTAATCTGATCTTTAAAGTTTAATTAGCTGAAATATTTAATAAAATAAGTGTTATCTCATTTATTTTCCAAAAATAAGAAAATTCAAAAGAAAGCAAACTTTTCTCTCAAGCTCTCTCTCTCTTTTCAAACACTAGAGAACCATTTAGGTTCTGGTTTTTTCTTCCCAATTCAAGCAAGTTGAAGCAAGATTTAGTGTGAATCCAAGCGAAGGTAAGTTTCTAGCAATTTCTAGTTAGGTTTTCTTGAATTTGAAGAAATGGATTTTGCATGATTTTGAGTTGGTAGCTGTTGTGATTATTGTTGGTGTTTGAATCATGTTTCTATAGTTAGAATATGATTTATTATGTTGAGTTAAGCATGAATTAGTAGTTGTTTGAAGGTTTTAGCAAGCTTTGAGTTTTAGAACTCAAGATTGAAGCTTTAATGGTGAAAATTAACAATGGGCTTTGATTGTTGTTTTATTGCTTGGAAATAGTTTATTGGGGCATAATATGCAGGTCTAGAAGGTTTGACTGAGTTTGGAAACGATTTGGTTAGGGTATGAATTTTTGTTGGTTTTCTGGGTAAAACCGATTAACCGGTTTTACAATGCTTACAAAACCAGTTCCCGGATTTTTCTACAGGGAGGAAATCCAGTTTTTCAGCTTGTAGTTTCGTGTCAGTTTTCGACGGTTTTAGCAAGCTTTGAGTTTTAGAACTCAAGATTGAAGCTTTAATGGTGAAAATATATTCTGGGCTTTGATTGTTGTTTTGTTGCTTGGAAATAGTTTATTAGGGTATAATACACTAGTACAAAAATGGGTTTTCCCGACGTTTTTAAATAGTCGTTTAAAGTATTCCAGTCAGTTTCTATAACCGTTGCCTATACGATCGTCGTAAAACGGGCATAATAGGAGATGGTTCAAAACCGTCGCTAATGTGGGTTTCCCGACGGTTTAAAATTGTTGCCTTTAACTGGGTATAGGTGACGGTTTTTCTTCCATTAAAATAAAATCTATATTTTCCCCCATTTTTTTCCTCCATTAGCTTTATCATTTTACCTAAATTAAAATAAAACAACTAATTCATTTTGTTACAATAACAACTAACTTTAAAACACATTAAATTTATACAATAACAAAATAAATATACATAATAAATAAAAAAGTATATAAATAAATAAATGTATTTATACCGAGCTTAGAAAGAGAGAAAGAGACGGACAGGAGGTGGTGGTGGTCCGATGTATGCGACGATGAGTAGAGGGAGATCGACGGGAGGAGGGTTGGGTGGAGATCGATGGATGAGAGAGACAAGATGAAAGGGAGATCGAGAGAGGGAGGAAGGTGGCGAGAGAGGAGGGCAATGGTGTGGAGGCGTGGGTGGGGTTTTTGGGAGTTAAGATTTTCGTTTTAGGGTGTGGGAAATGGAGAAGAAATATGTGAGAAGATATAGGTGGGCATGTGGGAAATAGAAAAAAAGCAGGTGGGCACATGGGAAATGTGGCAAGAAGTAGGTGATGATTATTTAATTGGACCCTTATAGGCGACGATTTTAAACGGTCGCCTATAGTATGGGCGACGGTTTTAAACGGTCGCCTATAAGGGTCCATTAAAAAATCGCATTGTATTAAAAAAAGTCACCTATTTTGTTTACTACGATTTTAAACCATCGACAATACTAAATTTTTCCTGACGGTTTTAAATAGTTACTTAATTTTTTTAGCGACGGTCCTCGAAAAAAATTATTTTTAGGACCGTCGAGAATTTTGATATTTGTAGTAGTGATATGCAGGTCTGGAAGGTTTGATTGAGTTTCGAAACGATTTGGTTAGGGTATGAATTTTTTGTTGTTTTCTGGGTAAAACCGGTTACCCGGATTTTGCAGCAGGGGGAATACCGGTTTTTCAGCTTGTCGTTTCGTGTCAGTTTCTGGTTTCTAGTTGGTTTATTCCCTCCTAGTTTGGGATATTACCATATTAAGTTGCAGTAGATAGGGTTTTGGTTTTAAACCTTAGTCCCGGTTGTGATTTAGCGAGTCACTTATGTGTGTTATTATCGATGTGATTTGAGGGCCTATAATTTGTCGAGCAGTTGTTCCAGTCAGGTGGACCGCCACACCTGAATTCTCAATTGAGGTAAGATTAGTATAATATCATGCATATGTTATTACATGTTTAGCGTACATGTTGTTATTTCCTGTTAGATTACATTGATAGCAGTAATAGTATACATAGAGTTGTACTGATTACTGATATATGTATGTTGGCTAAAATACTGATTGATGTTGTCACATTAATATGGGTAGAGTATGACTAGCATATTGAGTATAGGATGACATTATGGTCGATAGTATTATCGTATGAACGTTCTAGACTCAGTACCGTGTGGGACACGGGGATTAGGGTTATGATCGGGTGTATGGGCGCCAGGTTATAACCCAGGTTAGTTGTATGTTTATGTTATGCTTTTCTTACTGGGTTTGTCGACTCAAAATGCTATTTCCATGTGTAGTTAAGGGCAAGGCTAAAGCTGAGGAATCTTGAGGACGAGCAGATGAAGATTGTACATGTTGGGGCGGTTAGGCCTGAAACGTAGGATCTTTGGGACTTCGAGGCTTTTGCTGCATCGTCGCTAGGCGAAAAACTTTTGTATATGTGTATAGCAAACTTTTGCAAAGTATTTTGTAAACGGGATCCCAAAATATTTTGTATGTAATACTTTTAAGTTTTTAATAAAAAAACCAATATTTAATTATTCACGATTTTCAATAACCTCGTTGATTAGCAACGAGCTGCACAGTATGTTTAAAATCACATTAACACGCCTATGCTAGTAAGGGTGTTATAATTTGGTATCAGAGTCACCAGGTTGTCTTCCGAAGATCGTCACGACATGTACAATCTGTTGGATATATTTTACCAGGATCTAGATTTACTAACAAGTATCTTTCATTAACATCCTAATATGAATTCTAAAACAATGAAATAAACACATATAAAGTTTAGGAAACCTTACATTGGGTGCAGCGGAATATAATGACACCTTCCGTTCAGATATCTAGCCCTTGATTCCTTTCTGTAGCATAGCATTATCAATATCTGAACCTGGATCTCTTTCTCTCCTTCCTTTGATGCTGATTGTCCTTCTTGTTGGATGGTTTTCCACAGTCTTACACACTATGATTGAGATACCACTTGATGTGTGTGGGCACTCACTCATTCACTCAAGGAATTCGAAATTTAGAGAAGAAAAGAAGAGGGAAGAGGTTCGGCCTATAGAGAAAAGATAGAGGCTTAGTTTTCCTCTGACAGAAGTTCAAGTGTGAATGAGAGCCATCACTATCTATTTATAGGTAACCACCTAGGTTTAGGTTAGAATTATTTGGCATTAAAATAATGAAAAAATAAATGATAAAACCCATAAAGTGTGGCCGGCCATGGGCTTGGATAATGGGCCTCACTTATGCAATTTTGTTGTTTTACCGTTCCTGCATCTGATTTTCTCAAAAACGCCAATTTTTAAATTCAACCATTTAAATGCCAATTCTAATTATTTAATAACTAAAATTAATTATTAAATAATATTTCATTTAATATATTTATTAATTAGACATATAAAGTCTCTTAATTAATAAATAAACCTAGAATCTCTTTTCTTTACAATTTCGCCCTTGCTTAGTGAAAATTCATAAACTAGACATAGTGTAACTTTAGAATTATAATTAATTAATCAAAATCAATTAACTGAGTCTTACAAGCAGTATGGTCTCAACTAGTATGGGGACCATGGGTCTATATATCCGAGCTTCTAATAAGTAGATCAAGAATTTATATCTTAAATTCAGTGACTTATTAATTCGTCATTGAATCCACGCAGAGAATTTAGAATTGCACTCTCAGTATATAGAACGCTCTATATGTTCCACGATATAGACACGTCATTAGTTCTCCATTGTTATAACCCTAATGTGATCAATGATCCTCTATATAGATGATTTACACTGTAAAGTGATTAAATTACCGTAACACCCTACAATGTATTTTATCCTTAAAACAGTTAACCCTGTATAAATGATATTTCAGCTAAGTGAAATGAGATCTCCACCATTTATTTTCGTTTCGTTAAGCTCGAAGGAAATCATCCTTTACTTTCTATTCGCCAGATAGAAGTTATAGATTCCATATTTATGTTAGCGCTCCCACTCAATTGTACTACAGTGTTCCCAAAATGTACGTATCACCCTGACCCAAAAGTAGGCTTAAATAACAAATCAAAGAACACGAATAATACTCTTGAGATTGAACCTAATCATATACGGATTAAGATCATTTGATCTAGGATCTACATGCGATATTGAATTGAATAGATATTACGGTAAATTCTAATATATCTAATCAAAGTTCAATATCGGTCCCTTCGGATGTATACTCCATACATCCGATGCTGGTAAACTTTGCCAATGCCCTGGAAAGGACATAACACTTATCCAAGGTGTAAGAATACCTATCGCTGATTATACCATGTCAGTCTAAATCCAGTGTTCTAACAAATCAGGGAATAAACTTCCGAACATATAATTTAGATTATATTCTACTGTGTTGACAACACTATAATCATTAACAAATTGATATGTTCGGGACTTAAATAGAATTCATACATGATGTACATATAATTATGAAATAAATCATGTGAACCATGCAACATTAAATGTTCTTTCTGATCTATAATAATAAGTAAATTTTATTATATTGAAATGAGTTTTATTTAGGGCATAAAACCCAACAAACTCAAACTTGCACTAATATAAAGCAAAATGTGCATTTCAAATAATCTCAACACCTTGATATACAAATCAAGTGTAGTGGTAGTAAACTCCTCGTAATAGGATCTGAAAGGTTGAATTAAACACAACCTTTTCTCCACCATTACTTTCCCTTAATAACAAAATCATTGATATTGTGAAATTCCTTTCTATATGTCTACTCTTTTGGGATACTGGATTCTATACCTTTGGCAACTACTTCTTGGTTATTCAGGAAGTAACACTAGTAGTTAAGGCAATTTGGAACGGTGCCACAAATGTATAGAACTTTCCTTAGACTGAATAAGTACTTTTCCTGCAACTTTAACATTCAGGCCCTTTCTGGTAGACCTAGAGACTTTATATAGGTTTTTACAGTTCTCCAAAATCACTATTCCACCCCAGAGTAATCACCATCTTATCAGCAGACTTTCTAACACAAAGGCAAGTCTTGAAATCTGATGTGGTGTAGTCTAAGAGTTGAAACACACCCTTATTGACTAACATATAGTTCCTCTTCTTAATCTTAAGATTTACTTGATTGTCTTCCAATGTTCCTCTCCTGGATTAATCTGATACCTACTCATTACTCCCACTCAACAGCAGGTGTCTGGTCTAAGGCATACTAAAGCATATCTGAGACCTCTCGTTCTTGATATAAGAAATTCTTTCATGACTTTATCTTTTCTGGAATAGTTGAGACTTTTCCTTAGATAAATAAAATCTATGCCTAGAAGTCGAGAAGCTTCTATAGATTGCCATTAGAAAGAAAATGCTTCAGCATCTTACTAAAGTAAGTTGCTTGCATTAGAGTAAGTAATTACCAGGTATACCACAAGCCATAGGTTTAGATAAACTCAAACCTATAATACTAGGAACATGAAGTTTTGTTAAGTCCATTAAATAGACTTATTAACAAAATTTCCTTTTATGTCCTTGTAATAGAAAAATTTAGGTTACTCCATCTGAATGGATTAAACCATAGTTCTATTGGCTTTTCTTCTTAGTTTCTTATCTTGACAATCCATTACTTGTTTAAAATCACAATGGATTTTAATCACTAGTGTCTTCCAAGAAGGTGAGTTCTTAGAAACTCTCCCACTACGACAAGGTACTGTGAATTATGTCTAAGAAAACTAAATGGTATTAACCTCTTCAGTTGTGACAAGACAACAGAGGCAGTGGGATCATCCTATGTCAAATAAGATGATAGAACACTTTTGGAATCAAGAAAAATATCTCCTTTATTTTCTACTTTTGTTTTAGACTTAGTCATTTTCTTAGAAAAGTAGTATTTGTTTAAACAAACACTTTCTTATCTATTGACTATGGGATGGTCCACCCCTAATCACTTAGAATAGCGAACAAACATGCAAACAATGGTTAACAGTTCTAGATTTTCTTAAGAATTCGATTAGGTCATCCATGAATCTAGTAATGATTTACATTAAGTTTACAACCATTACATCATTCTGAAATTGTATTACCATAAAAGGATTTAGGCAACGACTAGTAACTAATCATCAATATGCGAATCGAATTTCTTGGGAGGTAAGTTTGGATATAATTCAAAAATCAATTTAATGATCTTTGAACTGCATATCTACTAACTATTTCTCCACCCCTCTCAATTCGCAAGATCTTTAACCACTTACCTTAATGGTTTTCACCATTGCTAGAAATTCATGAAATTTTTCAAACATTTCAAATTTCTTTGCATAAGGTAAATCTAGAGTGATCGTTTTAAGAATATAACGAAAAACTCATATCCACCCCTAAATGTACATCCATCTGCGAATGAGATGAACCTACTTTCAGTGGATATAGGCATATTAACTCTTTGCAGAGATTGATCTTGTCAATACCACTATGATCAAGATACAAAAGCCATAGATTAAAAATGTGTGGTTGTGTCTTTTTGAGGACTTAGGTTTAGTTACATCTAAGAGTTCTTAGAATAGTGAAAATGGATCCTGGTCACAGAATACTAAACTCATATTCCATACAGTTTGAATCCATTGATAGAAAATGGTTATTAAACACTTGTGAAAGTGTAACTGTATTGTATCCTGGAATTAGAAATATAAAAAAATTTCTGTTTGGAATCTAAAATTAAAGTCAAAGACTTAAATTTAACCAAATATAATGAGTAATTCTTTCTTGGACCACCACTAGTAATTTAAACTCTAAGTCAGATTTGCCCATACAAGTAGGAGATTTCTAAGATTGAGGACTTATATCATTTTGGAATAGAATTTAAGGATTATAATCATATGCATCATTTAATTTCTGAGGAGAAAAATAGAATGACATGAAATGATATATAGACCATTCATCCAATGATATCTTATTGAGCTAATTCGAAATGAATAAGCTAAGAGGAATTAGGATAATTTTGTTTATAAATAAGAATCCAACGATGCTTCGATTAGCGAGAGTCAAAGTAATTTTATTTATACAATCTTCTTGTTTCATATTGTAAAAATACTAGTCTAAGGTGTCATCTATTGATGAACAGGTAGATGTTGCATATATAATATTTATCTTTCGAGATTTAACACTATTATGTATATCTAATGGTAAAAATCTATTAGGGATTTATCTCATTAGATAAACAAACCAAGTTAGACCAACAATGAAGATTCGAAATTAAACTACAATTTAATAATAGAAAATAACATGGTTCAATATAAATTCATACACAATTCAGAAATTATTAAACATATAGCAAGTAGGAATGACAAGTGAAAATACTAAAACATACAATCCTAAATAATTTCCAAGGTCTTCAACAAACTGATATCAGTGTCCCGTTTAGGCGAGAGTCAAAGCTACTATCCATTGAATAGAGTTGTCAGCTCATCTAAAATGTAAAACATTCTAGCAACCTTTTATTCGATCAAGATTGGAATCCAACGTTGTCCCGTTTAGGCGAGAGTCAAGGCTATTCTATCTTATGAGCTTCCACCATTGTTTCATATTTTGTAAGTCAAATACAGTCGCCACCAGTAGGGTGATCCATACCATATAAAACACTTACAAAGCTACTTATCTTTCGAGATTAAACGGTGCTAACTTGCTAATGAACGTTCCTCCATTAGGGAGGATTACTCACTAAAACAAAAGCTATGTAAAACCAACAATGGAGATCGAATGTCCTAATAATAAAGCTCATTATTTAAAGTGTATTTTCTTCGAATATTTATTTTAATCTATTTATTTTACATATATATATTTATTTAATTAAAATTTCCAATTTAGAATGAAAAATTCTAACTATAAATTTTAATTTAATATTTATGAATTTTACTTAGATGGATATGAAAATAACATGAATTATTTCCATCTTAGTTATAATTTCCAATAAATATTTAGAAAAATATTCAATTTAAGTTGTTACAAAATTAATTTAAATTAATTTACAACTCAAATTTAATTTTCTATAAATATATATTGTATTTCGAAAAATTGAAGTATTTAATAATACAATTTTCGAAATTTCTTGTTAAAATAAAATAAAAATAAATCCTAGAAAAATTATTCTAATTTAATGTTGGCCCAAAATTAATTAATAAAATTAATTTACAACAAAAAATATAATTTTCCTATTTAATTAAATATATAAGAAAAATTTCAAATATTTAAGTATGATGATGAAAATCAACTTAAATATTAATATTCTATTTAATTAAATACACTAGAAAAATACTTCAAGCAAAAACAGATAATATCTATCTAGATTTTCATGGACTAATTAATTCATTTTCTAACTAAATATATATTACTTCATTTATTTTAATTAATCATTAAATGAAAAAATCACTGATTTAAGTTGGTCCAAAATAAAAATAAATAATTTACAACTTTAATCTATTTTTCAAATAAAATTCGAAATAATTGCATTTAAAAAATACGATTTCGAAATTGTGGGAAAAAGATTAATAAAATAAAATAAAATATATCTTGAAAATTATTCAAATTTAAGTTATTATGAAATAAGATTTCAAACTTAAAATAATTTTCAATTTTAATTAATAATATGAAAATAATAATATTTAAGTATCATGATGAAAATCAACTTAAATATTTAAATTTTCAATTTAATTAAATGTATTAAATTCAAGATAAATAATTAAGTATAGAAGAGACTTAATTATTAATTGTAGTTTAATACTAGGAAAAATATACTTAACTTAGATTGTACCAAAATTAATTATTAAACAATTAATTTCACAATCTATGATATTTTCCTAATTAAATATTAGAAAAAATAACTAGTTCCAGAAATAACTATCTAGAATAATTTCATATACTAAGTGTTTTTCTAAAACTAACTTTAAAATATGAAATGAAAAATTAAATTTCATATATTTGAAAAGTTAATTCTGTTGCTAATTCAATTTTAATTAGGTTAGACTAATATAATTAACCTAATACAATTATTTAAATAAGGCAAATGGGCCTTCACAATTGGGGTAGTTCATGTGAGGGGGAGCTGGGTTCAGTATGTCATACCCACTTCTATTGGCCCCCAACTCTCACACAAGGCCCAAAAGAGAGGAATTTAACCTTTAAATAAACAATTGTTACTCATTGAATAAGCCCAAATCTAATTGGGCCTAAATAAATATACTTATTTCAAAATTTATTTTAGCAACCTAGTCCATTTACTTAGTAAAATTTAAATGGGCTTCTTATATGCATCTGAGCCCAATAGCAAACATATAGGCTCACACAGGTCAAAAGATTTGGATGGGCCCTATCATGTTACTAGGTTTACACAGATGAAAGAAATTGCAAAATTTACCTGTTACAAATTATTTATAAGATCTATTGACAATTGGACTATGATTAAAATCAGATCATTGGATCTGTCAACAAGTTAATCATAGCAATTTAGATCAAATAAATAATAGGTTTGTAAAAAAAATTTGAATACATAATAATATAATCAAACAATACAAACAATAATAACTGATCTGGAATATCTAGAAAGTAAGCTAAAATATCTCAATTTTAAAATTTAAAATAAAATTAAATTTTAAATAAATATCTTAACTAGAATTCAAATTTAGGTTGTTAGAGAATATTTGAAAAAATTCAAAATTCAACAAACTCGTAAATTTCTTAAATTCTAACAAAAAATCAAAAATATCTAACCAATTTTTTAAATATCAAGTTTATTCAAAATTTAAATTTATTTAAAATTTCTAATAAGATAATATAATAAAATATCTTGAATTTTAAATTTAGATATTTATATTATATTCTAAGTCTTATAATTTAATAAATTTAAATATTACATAAATAAACTAATTGAAAAATAAGATATTTAATATGGTTAGAATATTTAAAAAAAATAATAAAATAATAAGTTTGAAAAATTTATGGTTTGAAACCTTAAAATATCTATTCAAACTAACCTAACAAATTTTTTAAATTTTCATGTTATTTTTGCCAAAATATAATTTTAATAAAAAAAAATGTCTAATAAGATAAAATGTTAAACCTAACATATTCCTAATCTTATAATTTTAATTAATAAAATATATTTCTAAAATAACAAATTTGAAAAAGATACGATATGGTTAGCAAATTTTGAAATTAGTACAAAATTATTTTAAAAAAAATAATATTTAATACCAAAGTAAGATCATTTAAAAAATAATAATATTTGATCTTATAATTAAGAATAAATAAAATAATCTAAAATTTCAAAATTAACCATAAGGCTCCTTGTGAGAAATCAAATTTTCGAAATTCAAAGCCTACTAATATCATAAACTAATTTTAATTAATTAAAAAATTAATAAAAATTAATTTTATTCTGAAAATTAGATTTTTATTTGAAAATTTAGATTCTACACAAAATTCTACAAAAATTTGGCTTTTGTTTCAATGAAAAACGATTTGTTGAATCAAAAGTTATGACAAAAACAAGTTTGAGGCACAGGGGTATGCAATCTGCGCGTGCGGAAGCAAGGGTGTGGCCCAAGATAGAGGCTGCAAGCAGCCCCATTTGACCAAGGATCTTGGGCGCGAGCTGCCCTTTAGACAGCAGTCCGAGCGGATCCGAGGCTCGTGCGCGCGCGTGTGACATTCAAAACCCGATATTTTCGTTCAAATTCAAAAAATCATAACTAATTCATAAAAAATCAAAATTAAGTTCTGTAAAAGCCTAAATTTATTAATTTTTCGTCTACTTTCCAGAAAAATAATTCCAGATCGAAATAAAAAGATTTCAGTAACATATATTGCGATTTCTAAACTATCATCAAATAAGCACATAAACCACATGAAACCATCCAAATCAACACATAACATCGTTTGAATTCATATTTCATGAAAGTAAATCATTACCATGGCTCTGAGGCCAGTTGTTGGATATATTTTACTAGGATCTAGATTTACTAACAAGTATGTTTCATCAACATCCTAATATGAATTCTAAAACAATGAAATAAACACATATAAAGTTTAGGAAACCTTACATTGGGTGCAGCGGAATATAATGACTCCTTCCGTTCAGATATCTAGCCCTTGATTCCTTTCTGTAGCAGAGCATTATCAATATCTGAACCTGGATCTCTTTCTCTCCTTCCTTTGATGTTGATTCTCCTTCTTGTTGGATGGTTTTCCACAGTCTTACACACTATGATTGAGATACCACTTGATGTGGGTGGGCACTCACTCATTCACTCAAGGAATTTGAAATTTAGAGAACAAAAGAAGAGGGAAGAGGTTCGGCCAATAGAGAAAAGATAGAGGCTCAGTTTTCATCTGACAGAAGTTCAAGTGTGAATGAGAGTCATCACTATCTATTTATAGGTAACCACCTAGGTTTAGGTTAGAATTATTTGGCAATAAAATAATGAAAAATAAATGATAAAACCCATAAAGTGTGGCTGGCCATGGGCTTGGATAATGGGCCTCACTTATGCAATTTTGCTATTTTATCATTCCTGCCTCTGATTTTCTCAAAAACGTCAATTTTCAAATTCAACAATTTAAATGCCAATTCTAATTATTTAATAAGTAAAATTAATTATTAAATAATATTGTCATTTAATATATTTATTAATTAGACATATAAAGTCTCTTAATTAATAAATAAACCTAGAATCTCTTTTCTTTACAATTTCGCCCTTGCTTAATGAAAATTCATAAACTAGACATAGTCTAAACTGGTATGGGGACCATGGGTCTATATATCCGAGCTTCCAATAAGTAGATCAAGAATTTATATCTTGAATTCACTGACTTATTAATTCTTCGTTGAATCCACGCATAGAACTTAGAATTGCACTCTCAGTATATAGAACACTCTATATGTTCCGCGATATAGACACGTCATTAGTTATCCATTGTTATAACCCTAATGTGATCAATGATCCTCTATATAGATGATTTACACTGTAAAGGGATTAAATTACCGTAACACCCTACAATGTATTTTTTCCTTAAAACACTTAACCCTGTATAAATGATATTTCAGCTAAGTGAAATGAGATCTCCATCATTTATTTTCGTTTGGTTAAGCTCGAAGGAAATCACGCTTTACTTTCTATTCACCAGATAGAAGTTATAGATTCCATAATTCTGTTAGTGCTCCCACTCAATTTTACTACCGTGTTCCCAAAATGTACTTATCACCCTGACCCAAAAGTAGGCTTAACTAACAAATCAAAGAACACGAATAACACTCTTCAGATTGAACCTATTCATATCAGGATTAAGATCATTTGATATATGATCAACTGGTGATATTGAATTGAATAGATATTACGGTAAATTTTAATATATCTAATCAAAGTTCAATATCGGTCCCTTCGGATGTATACTCCATACATCCGATGCTGGTAAACTTTGCCAATGCCCTGGAAAGGACATAACACTTATCCAAGGTGTAAGAATACCTATCCCTGATTATACCATGTCAGTCTAAATCCAGTGTTCTGACAAATCAGGGAATAAACTTTCAAACATATAATTAAGATTATATTCCACTGTGTTGACAACACTATAATCATTAACAAATTGATATGTTCTGGACTTAAATAGAATTCATACATTATGTACATATAATCATGAAATAAATCATGTGAACCATGCAACATTAAATGTTATTTCTGATCTATATTAATTAGTAAATCTGATTATATTGAAATGAGTTTTATTTAGGGCATAAAACCCAACACAATCATCATCAACAGTTAGCTCGTTTCACGGTTCAGTAAGCTTTTATTGCTTAGTAGTTTATTTTCTATAGTATGATTTAAGAAAACCTTGTTAGGAAGCATACTAGTAGCGTGATAGTAGAATAGGCGCATGTTTTTCATTTCCAAATAAGCGGCATTCGTAAGTTTCTCTTTGATCACAATCTGACCAAACTAGCTCTTGGTTACGCAGGCTGTTGAGATTAGCATGAACGCTACGTGAAATACCAAGAGCCAGGGCAATTCGGTTGGATCTAATGATGGTCAGGGAGCTTAGATACACCTAAATGTCCTTGGCCGAGGTAGAGGTCCCAGGGGCAGGGCACGTGGTCGGGGTGATGCTTACCCGCCACAAGTTGCCAAAGCTGCCCAAACTGCTCAGGATGCCCTGAATTGGGAAAACAGGTTTGCAGAAATGCAAACTAGAATCAATGAACAAGATAATGAGATTCGACAGTTGAGACAGCAGGGTGCTCCTGCAGTGCCTGCTCCAGAAATTCCAGTGGCACCTGCCCCTGCTGTCCAGGCCGAACCAGTGGTGGCGGTGAATTGGATGGAACCTCTGTATGAAAGGTTCCGTAAAGAAGCACCTCCAGTTTTTCTGGGAGGTCCGGATGTCATGAAAGCCGAGCAATGGCTAACAGTGATTACTAGAATCTTGAACTTTATGGGCATCACCAGTAATGATTGGGTGGTCTGTGCCACCTTCCAGTTTCAAGAAGATGCACTGGTCTGGGGGGACATGGTGTCTATGATTCAGGATGTTACGACAATGACCTGGGAAAAGTTCCAGGAACTTTTCAATGCAAATTATTACAATGAAGCAGTTAGGAGTGCTAAGAGAAAAGAATTTACTCATTTGACTCAGAAAGAAAATATGAGTGTTACTGAGTATACAACGCAATTTGACCGTTTGGCGAGGTTGGCCTTAGGAATTGTGCCAACTGACTTCAGTAAGAAAGAAAAATACCTGAATGGGTTGAATGCAAAGATCAGGCACGATCTAATGATTACAACTGATGACAGAACCACTTATGCTAAAATGGTGGATACGGCACTGCGAGCTGAGGGTGTAGTGGGATGTACAATTGAGTCTGGCGGGGCTCCTACCCCTCCTACATCAAGTTTTAGCAGGGGAGGTAGTGGTTCGACCATAGATAAAAAAGAAAAGCATCTACTGCAACCAGTGGCTCGGGTCAGAATAAGAGGTTCTGGGGGAACTAGGGTCGAGGCAATCGCCAGGGTGGCACTGAAACCCGATACACCTACCCAGAGTGCCCCAGTTGTAAAAAGCACCATCTGGGGGAGTGTAAAGGGCAGGGGTGCTTTCAGTGTGGTATGCTAGGGCATTACAAGAGGGATTGTCCCCAGCTCAGAATCGAAGCACCAAAGACTGCAGCGAAACCCATTCCGGCCAGGGTGTTCGTGATAACTCGGACTAATTCAGAAGCCAGCCCCTCTGTGGTAACAGGTCAGCTCTCAGTCAACAACTCTTATTTCTTTGTGTTGTTTGACTCTGGGGCCACTCACTCTTATGTGGCGGCCAAAATTTTTAGTAAATTTGATAGACCGCATGATAGTTATGAAACAAGGTTTGGAACCCTACTGCCTGGCAGAGAGTTAGTTATCTCCAAAAGGTGGATTAGGTCTATGCCAATCAGAATAGAAGATAGAGAGTTGAGTGCTGATTTGATAAAGATGAATTTAGTGGATCTTGATATTATACTGGGAAGGGATTTCTTGTCCAAGTACTCAGCCAGTATTGAGTGTAAGAGGAAGATGGTAATCTTCCAACCTGAAGGTGAAGAACCTTTTGTCTTTGTCAGTTTAGTTCAGGGATCTCGGATCCCAGTAATTTTAGTGCTAACCGCTAGGCAATTGTTACGAGAGGGATGTCTAGGGTTTCTAGCTGTGGTATTGGATACCACTCGGCCTAACTCTGTTCGGCCAGAAGACATCAAGGTTGTTTGGGAATCTCTAGATGTTTTTCCCGACGAACTTCCAGGTTTACCATCTCAAAGAGAAATTGATTTTCTTATTGACTTGGCACCTTGAGCAGAATCGGTTTCCAAGGATCCTTACAGAATGGTTCAGCATAACTTAAAGAATTGAAAATTCAACTCCAGGGGTTGCTTGACATAGGGTTTACCCTGTTGGGTTTTATGCCCTAAATAAAACTCATTTCAATATAATCAGATTTACTTATTAATATAGATCAGAAATAACATTTAATGTTGCATGGTTCACATGATTTATTTCATGATTATATGTACATAATGTATAGATTCATCTGAAACCCTTTTCACATACTTGATCCTGTTTATTGTGCCGTCAACACATTGGAAAGTAAACATGACTATGTGAATAAAGTTTCCTAGATTTATCAGACACAGGGTTTTACTGATATGATAATCTACAACAAGAGTTTACTTGTATTTGGAGAAATACTATGTTCTTTCCAGAACATTGGTTAAAGTAAAGCTCAGGTTGGATGCATGGAGTATGCATCGGAAGGGACCGATATTGAACTTTGACTTAGATTTAATTAAAGTTACCGTAAAATCTATTCAAGTCAATATCGCCTAGTTTATCCTAGATCAAATAATCTTAATCCTGTTATGATTAGGCTCAATCTTGAAAGGCTATTCGTGTTCTTTGATTTGTTAGTTAAGCCTACTTTTAGGTCAGGGTGATACGTACATTTTGGGAACACGGTAGTGCAATTGAGTGGGAGCGCTAGCATAAACATGGAATCTATAGCTTCTATCTGGCGAATAGTAAGCAAAGGATGATCTCCTTCGAGCTTGACCAAACGAAAATAAATGGTGGAGATCTCATTTCACATAAGCTGAAATATCATTTATACGGGGTCAAGTGTTTTAAGGAATAAATACATTGTAGGGTGTAACGGTAATTTAATCCCTTTACTGTGTAGATCATTCATATAGAGGATAATTGATCACATTAGGATTATAACAATGGATAACTAATGATGTGTCTATATGGGGGAACATATAGAGCATTCTATATACTGAGAGTGCAATTCTAAGTTCTATGCGTGGATTCAACGAAGAATTAATAAGTTAGTTAATTTTAGTGCTAAATTCTTGATCTACTTATTGGAAGCTCGGTTATATAAACCCATGGTCCCCCCACTAGTTGAGATAATATTGCTTGTAAGACTCATGTAATTGGTTTTGATTAATCAATTATAATTCTCAAATTAGACTATGTCTATTTGTGAAATTTTCACTAAGTAAGGGCGAAATTGTAAAGAAAGAGTTTATAGGGGCATATTTGTTAATTATGATACTTTGTATGGTTCAGTTAATAAATATGATAAATGACAATATTATTTAATAATTATTTATAGTTATTAAATAGTTAGAATTGGCATTTAAATGGTTGAATTAGGAAATTGACATTTTTGAGAAAATCAGATACAAAAGGTGTTAAAATTGCAAAATTGCAAAAAGCAAGGCCCAATCCACTAAGTGTATGGCCGGCCACTTATTGTAGTATTTTAAGTTGATTTTTTCATTATTTTAATGCCATATAATTCAAATCTAACCCTAGTGGAATGCTATAAATAGATAGTGAAGGCTTCAGGAAAATTAGACTTTTTCCTGACACTTTCTGAATCAGAAAAACTGAGCCTTCTCTCTCCCTATCTAGCTGACCACTCCCTCTCTTCTTCTTCAATATTTCGAAATCCTTAGTGATTAGAGTAGTGCCCACACACATCAAGTGATACCTCAATCATAGTGAGGAAGATCGTGAAGAAAGATCATCAGCAAAGGAGTTTCAGCATCAAAGATTCAGAGAAAGAGATTCAGGTTCAGATATTGATAATGCTCTACTACAGAAAGGAATCAAGGGCTAGATATCTGAATGGAAGGAGTCATATTATTCCGCTGCACCCAATGTAAGGTTTCTTAAACTTTATATGTGTTTAATTTATCGTTTTAGAAAGTTCTTATTTAGGATGTTAATAAACATACTTGTGAGTAGATCTAAGATCCTGGCAAAATAATTTCCAACATACCCGACCCAGTGTGTCACCCTGGGGAGCTCCAGTACTGTTTTTTAAGAAGAGAGATGGATCTTTGCGGATGTGCATTGACTACCGAGAATTGAATAAGCTAACAACCAAGAATAAATATCGTTTACCTAGGATCGATGATCTTTTTGATCAACTTCAGGGGAAGACTGTCTTTTCAAAGATTGATCTCCGATCGGGCTATCATCAGTTGAGAATACGAGAGGAGGATATCCCAAAGACAGCTTTCCGCACTAGGTATGGACATTACGAATTCCTGGTTATGTCTTTTGGACTGACCAATGCTCTTGCAGCTTTTATGGATTTGATGAATAGGGTATTCAACAATTTCCTCAATATTTGTGTTATTGTATTTATCGAAGACATCCTTGTGTACTCTTAGTCAGAAGAGGAGCATGAGCAACATCTCTGGATGGTTCTGCAACGACTTCGGGAACATAAGTTATATGCCAAAGTCAAGAAGTGCGAATTTTGGCTATCTCACGTGTCTTTTCTTGGACACATTGTTAGCAAAAATGGGATCAAAGTGGATCCGGGAAAGATAGAATCTGTCAGGGATTGGCCAAGACCGAAAACAGTGACTGAAGTTAGAAGTTTCTTGGGTCTGGATGGTTATTATCGTCGGTTTGTAGAAGTGTTCTCTAAAATATCAACACCCTTAACTGAGCTCACAAGAAAGAATCAGCGTTATATGGATAGATAAGTGTGAATCAAGTTTTCTAGAGCTGAAGCAGAGGCTAATTACAACTCCAGTGTTAGCTCTGCCTTCTGACAGAGAAAAGTTCGTGGTTTATTGTGATGCATCCAGATAGGATCTGGGTTGTGTTTTGATGCAGGCTGATAGGGTTATTCCTTATGCCTCTCGTCAATTGAAAGATTATGAACAGTGATACCCAACTCATGACCTAGAACTTGCCGCAGTAGTGTTTTCTCTAAAGATTTGGCGGCATTATCTCTATGGAGAGAGATGTGAAATTTTTACTGACCATAAAAGTCTCAAATATTTCTTTACTCAGAAAGATTTGAATATGAGACAGAGGTGTTGGTTAGAGGTGGTTAAAGATTACGATTGTGAAATCCTTTACCATCTTGGGAAAGCTAATGTAGTGGCTGATGCCTTGAGCAGAAAGGGTCCCGGGAAGGTAGCTAGCATGATTCAAATTTCACCTCAGTTAGCAGAGGATATGGTCAGATCAAGCATCGAGTTTGTTGTAGGCAAACTTCATAACTTGACGCTGCAGTCAGATTTGTTAGAACGTATTAAAGTTGCTGAGCTAACCGATCCAGAGCTAATGAAAGTCAGATAGTGGAATGCTGTTGTTTAAGACTAGGGTCTGTGTTCCTAATAGTATGGAACTTAGAAATGAGATTCTTGAAGAGGTTCATACTACTCCATATTCCCTGCATCCCGGCATCACCAAGATGTATCAAGATCTTAAAGCCTACTTCTGGTGGAACAGAATGAAGAAGAATGTGGTAGAATTTGTAGCGAGATGCCTAACTTGTCAGCAGATTAAGGCTGAACATCAGAAACCAGCAAGACTGTTCCAGCCTTTAACTTTACCTGAGTGGAAATGGGAGGATATCACAATGGACATTGTGGTTGGATTACCCAGAACCACGAGATTATTTGATTCAATTTGGGTTGTGGTAGATCGGTTTACGAAATCTGCTCATTTTCTACCAGTTAAGACAAACTTGTCAGTGGATCAGTATGCGGATCTGTACGTAAAAGAGATTGTAAGATTGTATGGTGTGCCAATATCCATAGTTTCAGATAGAGATCCATAGTTTACTTCAAAATTTTGGCAGAGTTTACAACGAGCTATGGGTACCAAACTGAAGTTCAGTACAGCTTTCCATCCTCAGACAGATGGATAGTCCGAAAGGACGATTCAGATACTGGAAGATATGTTACGAGCCTGTGTTATGGATTTTGAAGTCTCCTTGAGTAAGTACCTACCGTTGATAAAATTTTTGTACAATAACAGTTACCAAAGTACGATAGGGATTACTCCCTATGAACTGTTATATGGCAGAAAGTGTAGGTCTCCCATTCAATGGGATGAGACAGGGGAGAGGAAATATCTAGGTCTGGAATCAGTACAACAGACTAATGAAGCAATTGAGAAGATTAAAGCCAGAATACTTACTTCTCAAAGCAGGCAAAAGAGTTATGCACATCCGAAACGAAGAAATTTTGAATTTCAAGTAGGGGATCTTATGTTCCTACATGTGTCTCCTATGAAAGGGATCAAGCATTTCGGGAAGAGAGGCAAGTTATGCTCTAGATTTATAGGACCTTTCGAGATTCTCGAGAAGGTTGGACAAGTGGCATATCGATTAGCTTTAACTCCAGCTCTTTCAGCAGTTCACAACGTATTCCATGTCTCGATGTTGAGAAAATACGTTTCATACCTTGCTCATGTACTTAGCTATGAGAATCTTGAGCTGCAACCACACATGTCTTATGAAGAATAAGCAGCTCAGATCCTTGACAGAAAGGATAAGGTTCTTCGAAACAAGACCATAGCTCTGGTCAAAGTACTCTGGAGAAATAGCAAGGTGGAGGAAGCCACCTGGGAGTTAGAATCGGACATGAGAGCTCAATATCCAGAGTTGTTCAGGTTAGATTTCGACGAGGAAATCCTATTAAGGGGGGGATAGTTGTAAAGACCGCTTAGCTTTAATTTGGAAATTAGCAGATAATTTGGGTTTAATTATGAAAATCATTTATTAGTATTGAATTAATTATTTATGATGATTTGTTTGAATTCAGAATGCATTTTTATGTTACATATAGAAATTTCATAATTTTGCATATTTTTAGTGCCCCACAACATTGGAATGCGGTGTATGGCTATTAGAATCACATCTTAGTATTTTTAGTTTAACGGGACAATATTTTAGACATTGGGAATGTTGGGAATAGTCGGGATTTTAGAATTTCCCAAAATACCCCTTTGGTGCCATTTTGTGACTTTTAGTGTGGAAGGGAAAAATGGTCTTTTTGACCATTTGTATTTTTGTCCTTTAGTGGACTTTATGTTGATGAGCAATCTGATTGTTAAAGTTTAATTAGCTGAAATATTTAATAAAACAAGTGTTATCTCATTTATTTTCTAAAAATAAGAAAATTCAAAAGAAAGCAAACTTTTCTCTCAAGCTCTCTCTCTCTCTCTCTCTCTCTCTCTCTCTCTCTCTCTCTCTCTCTCTCTCTCTCTCTCTCTCTCTCTCTCTCTCTCTCTCTCTCTCTCTCTCTCTCTTTTCGAACACTAGAGAACCATTTAGGGTTCTGGTTTTTCTTCCCAATTCAAGCAAGTTGCAGCAAGTTTTAGTGTGAATCCAAGCCAAGGTAAGTTTCTAGCAATTTCTAGTTAGGTTTTCTTGAATTTTAAGAAATGGATTTTGCATGATTTTGAGTTGGTAGCTGTTGTGATTATTGCTGATGTTTGAATCATGTTTCTGTAGTTAGAATATGATTTATTATGTTGAGTTAAGCATGAATTAGTAGTTTTTTGAAGGTTTTAGCAAGCTTTGACTTTTAGAACTCAAGATTGAAGCTTTAATGGTGAATATTAATTATGGGCTTTGATTGTTGTTTTGTTGCTTAGAAATAGTTTATTGGGGCATAATATGCAGGTCTGGAAGGTTTGACTGAGTTTGGAAACGATTTGGTTAGGGTATGAATTTTTGTTGGTTTTCTGGGTAAAACCGATTAACCTGTTTTACAATGCTTGCAAAACCGGTTCCCAAATTTTGCTGCAGGGAGGAAAACCTTCCAGACCTGCATATTTTGCAGCAGGGGGAATACCGGTTTTTCAGATTGTCGTTTCGTGTCAGTTTCTGGTTTCTAGTTGGTTGATTCCCTCCTAGTTTGGGATATTACCATATTAAGTTGCAGTAGATACGGTTTTGGTTTTAAACCTTAGTCCCGATTGTGATTTAGCGAGTCACTTATGTGAGTTATTATCGATGCGATTTAGGAGCCTATAATTTGCCAAGCAGTTGTTCCACTCAGGTTGACCGACACACCTGAATTCGGAATTAAGGTAAGACTAGTATAATATCATACATATGTTATTACATGTTTAGCGTACATATTGTTATTGCCTGTTAGATTACATTGACAGCAGTAATAGTATACATAGAGTTGTACTGATGACTGATAGATGTATGTTGGCTAAAATATTGATCGATGTTGTCACATCAATATGGCTAGAGTATGACTAGCATATTGAGTATAGGTTGACATTATGGTTAATAGTATTGTTGTATGAACGTTCTAGAATCAGTACCGTGTGGGACACGGGGATTAGGGTTATTATCGGGTGTATGGGGGCCAGGTTATAACTCAGGTTAGTTGTATGTTCAATTATGCTTTTCTTACGGGGTCTGTCGACTCACAGTGTTATTTCCGTGTGTAGGTAAGGGCAAGGCCAAAGCTGAGGAATCGTGAGGACGAGCAGATGAAGATTGTACATTTCAGGGCGGTTAGCCCTAGAGCGTACGATCTTTGGGACTTCGAGGCTTTTGCTGCATCGTCGCTATGTGACAAACTTTTGTATATGTGTATAGCAAACTTTTATAAAGTATTTTGTAAACGGGATCCCGAAATATTTTGTATGTAATACTTTAATTTTTTAATCAAATAAGAAAATTTTAATTATTCACGATTTTCAATAACCTATTTGATTAGCAACGAGCTGCACAGTTTGTTTAAAATCAAATTAATACACCTATGCTAGTTAGGGTGTTACATTTAACCTCTTACAATTATTTTTGAGGGATATCTTGTTGTGACTAAGTCAACAACATAGCAATCTAGTATTAACATTAATGTAAAATACTTGCTTAAGATTAAGTAATCATTACAGATACCATAAAACATTTCATGAGGATTAGGAATTTTTTGCCTAAGTCATTTGAATAGACTATGCAAGAATTCTACTATCTTATTCTCAAAAAACTGACAAGTTATTTCTATCCATGTGAATGGTTATATTTACTTTCTCAGCTGTATTTTAAAGTTCTATCACAAGTGTCATCCAAATGAAGATGGGCTTAGGACCCACTCAAATAAGGTATTGTGATTATGTGTACAAGAACTTTTATTGGTATCAATTTCCATTACAACAGTAATATATTAATTGGAACATAAATTAAGATCAAGAATATATTCTGATAATTTGCTAATTTATTATATTACATCCATGTTTAATTGAAAATATGTGTGCCATAGAGTACTGTGGTGTATTGAGTATAGTCTACAGTTCAAAATGAACTACATATTTCAATAGTTTAGTCCACCCCTAAGTATATATAGAGATCTGTTAGAAATAATTTTACCAGGATCTTAGATCTACTCACAAGTATGTTGATTAACAACCTAAATATGAACTTCTAAAATAATAATAAATAAACACATATAAAGTATGAGAAACCTTACAGTGGGTGCAGCGAAATAATATGTCTCCTTCCACTCAGATCTCTAACCCTTGATTCCTTTCTGTTGCAGAGTATTATCAAGATCTGAGGTCGAATGTCCTTCAGTTGGATGTGATCCTTCACAGTCTTCCAATCTTTGATTGAGGTACTGTTTGCTGTGTGTGGGCACTACTCTCTCACTAGGGAATTCAAAATTGTATCTCTCTCTCTTGTGTGTTGTGTTGATTTCGTGTGTCACAAGAGGAAGAGGAGAGGGCAGCTATATATAGAGAAAAGGGAAGCTCAACTTTCTAAAAGAGGCAGTTTCCTGAATTATAGAGTAATTGCTTAATTGCCTTATTTAGTGTGAGCCACCACTTTCCACTTATAGATAACTGCTAGGTTTAGGTTAGTAATTATTTGGCATTTAAAACTTGAAAATAATAATTGGGAAACATACTCAAGTGGCCGACCATAGGTGTGATGGACCTCACTTGGATTTTGCAGTTTCTACAATTTTATTTCTATTTTCCCCAAAATGTCAATTTTCTAATTCTAACCATTTAAATGCCAAAACTAATTATTTAACAACTAAAATAGATTATAAAATAATATTGTCATTTAATATAATTATTAATTATACATATAGAGTCTCTTAATTAATAAATAAACCTAGAATCTCTTTTCTTTACAATTTCACCCCTGCTTAGTGAAAATTCACAAATTAGACATAGTCTAACTTTTAGAATTATAATTGATTAAACATAAATCAATTATTGAGTCTTACAAACAGTATGGTCTCAACTAGAATGGGGACCATGGATCTATATTGCTGAGCTTCCAATAAGTTGAACCGAATTTACCAAGTAAATCCCTAGCTAATTAATTCCTTGTTGAATCCACTCTTAGAACTTGGAATTGCACTCTCAGACTTATATAGAGCGTTCTATATGTTCCACGATATAGATATGCTATCTCATTTAACCACTGTTATAATCTTAATGTGATCAAAGATCCTCTATATAAATGATTTACATCGAGATGGGATAAATTTACCGTTTTCACCCCTCAATGTATTTGGCCCCTTAAAACACTTAGCTACCTGTAAATGATGTTTTAGTGATCTAAGATATAGTCACTGAAACAAGACCTCATCCATTTACTTCTATTTAGCTAAGCTCGAAGGGCATCATCACTTGACTTCTATACACTAGTAGAAGCTATAGATTCCATATTTATGTTCAGCGCTCCCACTCAATCATACTATCATGTTCCCAAAATATACGTATCACCCTGACCCAAAAGTAGGCTTAACTAATAAATTAAAGAACATGAATAGCACTCCTGAGATTGAGCCTAAGCATATCAGGATTTAGATTCTTTTAATCTAAGATCAAAAATTGATATTGATTTGGAAAGATACAACGGTAAGTTTATAATATCTTGACCAAGTTCAATATCGGTCCAGTCCAATGCATACTCCATACATTCGAAACTAGTATACTTTACCAATGTCCTGGAAATAACATAACACTTACTCCAAGTGTAAGTATACTTCATCGCTGATTATCATATAAGTGTAAATCCAAAACACTGATGAACAGGGACTTAGTCTTTTGAATCATATAATCACAATCACATTTCATTGTGTTGACAATACTGTAATTATGAATAAATATATGTTCTGGACTTAACTGATTTTGTGCATATATTAAATATATATATTAAACCATAAGCATGTAAAATACATGTTAACATAATCACTTCAAAACTCTTAAATTGATAACTAATCATATTGTAATGGGTTTTATTTAGGGCACAAAACCCAACAAGATTATCATCCACCCATAAGAGATATAGAGACATGGTCCTGTTGGATATTATTTTACCAGGATCTTAGATCTACTCACAAGTATGTTGTTTAACACCCTAAATATGAACTTTCTAAAACGATAAATAAACACATATAAAGTTAAGAAAACCTTACATTGATGCAGCGGAATTAATGTCTCCTTCCACTCAGATCTCTAACCCTTGTATCCTTTCTGTCACAGAGTATAATCAAGATCTGAGCCCGAATGTCCTTCTCTTTGAGTTTGATCCTTCACAGTCTTCCAATCTATTATTGAGTTACTGCTTGCTGTGTGTGGGCACTCACTCTTTCACTAGGGTTGAAATTTAGGAAGAAAAAAGAGAGAGAGAGGGATTTCGACCAAGGTATAGAAAAGGAAAGGCTCAGTTTTTCTGAAGAGAGAAATTTCTGTTAGGCAACTACTAGGTTTAGGTTAGGAATTATTTGGCATTTAAAATAATGAAAATATTAATTTGAAATACCACATAAAGTGGCCGGCCATGGTGTGTTGAATGGGCCCCACTTGGTTTTGCAGTTTTAACAAATTTTATTCCTATTTTCTCAAAAACGCCAATTTTCCAATTCTAACCTTTTAACTATCAAAACTAATTATTTAATAACTAAAATAGATTATTAAATAATATTGTCATTTAATTTAATTATTAACTAGACATATAAAGTCCATTAATAAATAAATAAACCTAGAATCTCTTTTCATTACAATTTCACCCCTGCTTAGTGAAAATTCACAAATTAGACATAGTCTAACTTTAGAATTATAATTGACTAATCACGAATCAATTATTGAGTCTTACAAGCAGAATGTTCTCAACTAGAATGGGGACCATGGATCTATATGCTGAGCTTCCAATAAGTGAACCAAATTTACCAAGTAAATTGCTACTTATTAATTCTTCGTTGAATCCACTCTTAGAACTTAGAATTGCACTCTCAGACTTATATAGAGCGTATTATATGTTCCACGATATAGATATGCTATCTCATTTAACCATTGTTATAATCTTATTGTGATTTAAAGATACTCTATATAGATGATTTACATCGAGATGGGATAATTTTACCGTTCTCAACCCTCAATGTACTTTTCTCCTTAAAACACTTAGCTACCTGTAAATGGTGTTTAGTGATCTAATAATTAGTTAGTTAAACAAGAGCTCATCCATTTACTTCTATTTGCTAAGCTCGAAGGGAATCATCACTTGACTTCTATACACCAGTAGAAGCTATAGATTCAATATTTATGTTTAGCACTCCCACTCAATCATACTATCATGTTCCCAAAATATACGTATCACCCTGACCCAAAAATAGGCTTAACTAATAAATCAAAGAACATGAATAGCACTCCTGAGTTGAGCCTAAGCATATCAGGCTTTAGATTCTTTTAATCTTAAGATCAACTACTGATATTGACTTGGAAAGATATGTAACGGTAAGTTTGTAATATCTTAACTTAGTTGCAATATCGGTCCAGTCCAATGTATACTCCATACATTCAAAACTAGTATACTTTAATAATGTCCTGGAAAGAACATAACACTTACTCCAAGTGTAAGTAAAAATCATCGCTGATTATCACATTAGTGTAAATCCAAAACACTGATGAAACAGGGACTTAGTCTTTTGATTCATATGATCACAATCACATTCCACTGTGTTGACGATACTGTAATTGTGAATAAACATATGATCTGGATTTAACATATTTTGTGTGTAAAAGTAATAAACATATTAAACCATTAGCATGTAAAATTCATGCAAACATAAATCACTTCAAATTTCTTGTATTGATTACTAATCAGATTGTAAAGAGTTTTATTTAGGGCATAAAACCCAACAAACTCCCACTTGCACTAATATAAAACAAAGTGTGCAAATAGGTCAATCTGATGTCTTGATCTTCAGATCAAGTGTAGTATATTTGAATCCACCCAAACTTCTGGAAACTAGTTCATAAATACACTTATGAAACATCCTTTACTATATGCTTTACTCATCAAGGGATACTGAAATCTTTATTGTTTTAAAAGTACATCTGAATTAACAGAAGACATATCTCTCATATTTAAAATATGGAATTGAGATAATACAGCGTAGACTTTTCTTTAGCAATATAACTTTTTGGTAATTTCAAATTTACAAAGTTATAACTCTTCTCTGGTAGAGCTTGAATTATTATAGAATAACTCCTCCACCCCCAAAGTAAGCACCATCTCATGAATTTCGAAATGAGATGGTGAGATACAAGGACAACTGATACATAGTTCCTTAATATCTAACATATAGATCACTTTCATAAATCTTTCTTGAATATCTTCTAATGTTCCCTATTTAATTACATCTCAGATAGCTCCCACTCAATAGCAGATGTCTGGTTAAATAATACTTTTAACCTCTTATTGTTTGGAGAGTTACCTAGTTGTGACTTTTGTATTAGTCTGAAACTTTAAGTTGAGACTAAGTCATCAACATAGCAGACTAGTATTTGAAGTGAAAAATACATGCCAGAGATTAAGTAATCAAAATTAAGATACCATAAAATTTTATGAGGATTAAGAATTCTTGGTTCAAGTCATTCGAATGGACTGAACTAGAGTTCTTTATCTTATTCTCATAATTCTGATAAGTTATACCTATCCATGTGTATGGTTAGATTTGCTTTTCAGTAGTGTTCTTAAGTACCTATCACAAGTATCAACCTAATGAAGATGGGTAAAGAATTTTAAAATTCTCCCACTCAATTAAGGTAGTGTGAAACTTTATCAAAGAACTTTCATAGGTATCAAACTTTTACTTACAATAGTAAATCAAAATGGAACATACAATGGATTTATATTGATAATAGCTAAGTCATTATATTACTTCCATGTTTAAAGAAGATATGTGTTACATAGGGAATTATGGAGTAGACTCCACCCCTAAGTATATAGAGATTATGATCCACCTGTTGGAAATTATTTTACCAGGATCTTAGATCTACTCACAAGTATGTTGATTAACACCCTAAATATGAACTTTCTAAAACGATGAAATAAACACATATAAAGTTTAGTAAACCTTACATTGGGTGCAGCGGAATAATGTGACTCCTTCCGTTGAGATATCTAGCCCTTGATTCCTTTCTGTAGCAGGGCATTATCAATATCTGAACCTGGATCTCTTTCTCTGATTCTTTAGTGCTGAAACTCCTTCTTGCTGAAAGTCTTTCTTCACGATCTTCCTCACTATGATTGAGGTATCACTTGCTGTGTGTGGGCACTACTCTAACACTAAGTATTTCGAAATCTCGAGGAAGAGAGAGAGGGAGTGGTCGGCCAAAGATAGGGAGAGAGAGAGGCTCAGTTTTTTCTGAATGAAAAAGTAGAAAATTTAAGTGTTATTTTCCTGAAGCCTTCACTATCTATTTATAGCATTCCACTAGGGTTAGGTTTGAATTATTTGGCATTAAAATAATGAAAATATCAGAGGGAAAACCCTACAAAAGTGGCCGGCCCTATACATGTGGATTTGGGCCTGACTTTTGCAATTTTGCAGTTTTATCTTTTCTACATCTGATTTTCTCAAAAACGCCAATTTTCTAATTCAACCATTTAAATGCCAATTCTAACTATTTAATAAATATAAATAATTATTAAATAATATTGTCATTTATCATATTTATTAATTGAACCATAAAAAGTATCATAATTAACAAATATGCCCCTAAAACTCTTTCTTTACAATTTCGCCCTTACTTAGTGAAAAATTCACAAATAGACATAATTTAAATTGAGAATTATAATTGATTAATCAAAACCAATTACATGAGTCTTACAAGAAATATTATCTCAACTAGTGCGGGGACCATGGGTCTATATAACCGAGCTTCCAATAAGTAGATCAAGAATTTATTACTCAAATTCACTAACTTATTAATTCTTCGTTGAATCCACGCATAGAACTTAGAATTGCACTCTCAGTATATAGAATGCTCTATATGTTCCACCATATAGACACATCATTAGTTATCCATTGTTATAATCCTAATTTGATCAATGATCCTCCATATGAATGATCTACACTGTAAAGGGATTAGATTACCGTTACACCCTACAATGTATTTAATCCTTAAAACACTTAACCCCGTATAAATGGTATTTCAGCTTATGTGAAATGAGATCTCCACCATTTATTTTTGTTTGGTCAAGCTCGAAGGAGATCATCCTTTACTTACTATTCGCCAGACAGAAGCTATAGATTCCATGTTTATGTTGGCGCTCCCACTCAATTGCACTACAGTGTTCCCAAAATGTACGTATCACCCTGACCTAAAAGTAGGCTTAACTAACATATCAAAAACACGAATAGCCTCTTGAGATTGAGCCTAATCATAACTGGATTAAGATCATTTGATCTAGGATCCACTAGGCGATATTGACTTGTATAGATATTACGGTAAGTTTAATAAATCTAAGTCAAAGTTCAATATCGGTCCCTTCCGATGCATACTCCATCCATCCAACCTGAGCTTTACTCTAACCAATGCTCTGGAAAGAACATAGCATTTCTCCAAATGCAAGTAAACTCTGTTGTAGATTATCATATCAGTAATACCCAATGTCTGATAAATCTAGGAAACTTTATTCAGATAGTCATGTTTACTTTCCAATGTGTTGACAGCACAATAAACAGGATCAAGTATTTGAAAAGGGTTTCAGATGAATTTATACATTATGTACATATAATCATGAAATAAATCATGTGAACCATGCAACATTAAATGTTATTTCTTATCTATATTAATAAGTAAATTCTATTATATTGAAATGAGTTTTATTTAGGGCATAAAACCCAACAAACTCCCACTTGCACTAATATAAAACAAAAAGTGCGTTTCAAATAATCTCAACACCTCGATATACAAATCAAGTGTAGTAGTAGTAAATTCCTCGTAATAGGATCTGAAAGGTTGAATTAAACACAACCTTTCCTCCACTATTACTCTTCCTTAATCACAAAATCATTGATAATGTGAAATTCCTCTCTATATGTCTACTCTCTTGGGATACTGGATTCTATACCTTTGGCAACTACTTCTTGGTTATTCAGGAAGCAACACTAGTAGTTAAGGCAATTTGGAATGGTGCTAAAGATGTATAGAACTATCCTTAGACTGAATAAGTACCTTTCCTGCAACTTTAACATTCAGTCCCTTCCTAGTAGACCTAGAGACTTCAGATAGGTTTTTACACTTCTCCAAAATCACTATTCCACCCCCAGAGTAATCACCATCTTATCAGAAAGATTTTCTAGCACAAAGGCAAATTTCAAAATCTGATGTGGTGTAGTCTAAGAGTTTTAAACACACCCTTATAGACTAACATATAGTTCCTCTTCTTAATCTTAAGATTTACTTGATTGTCTTCCAATGTTCTTCTCCTTGATTAATCTGATACGTACTCATTACTCCCACTCAAGAGCAGGTGTCTGGTCTAAGGCATACAAAAGCATATCTAAGATGTCTCACTATTGATATAAGAAATTCTTTCATGGCTTTATCTTTTCTGGAATAGTTGAGACTTTTCCTTAGATAAATAAAATCTATGCCTAAGAAGTTGTGAAGCTTCTATAGATTGTCATTAGAAAGAAAATGCTTCCAGCATCTTACTAAAGTAACACGAATAGAGTAAGTAATTACCAGGTATACCACAAGCCACAGGTTTACATTAACTCAAACCTATAATACTAGGAACAGGAAGTTTTGTTAAGTCCATTGAATAGACTTATAAACAAAAATTTCCTTTTATGTCCTTGTAATAGAAAACTTTAGGTTACTCCATGTGAATGGATTAAAGTATAATTCTTTTGGCTTTCTTCTTAGTTTCTTATCTTGACAATCCATTACTAGTTTAAACTCACAATGGATTTTAAATCACTAGTGTCTCCCAAGTCGTAAGAAGGTGAGTTCCTAGAAACTCTCCCACTACGACAAGGTACCGTGAATTATGTCTAAGAAAACTAAATGGTATTGATCTCTTCAGTTGTGACAAAACAACAGAGGCAGTGGGATCATCATATGTCAAATAAGATGATAGAACACTTTTGGAATCAAGAAAAAAATATCTCCTTTATTTTCTACTTTATTTTCAAACTTAGTCATTTTCTTAGGAAAGTAGTATTTGTTTAAACAAACACTTTCTTATCAATTGACTATGGGATGGTCCACCCCTAATCACTTAGAATAGCTAACAAACCATGGTTAACAGTTCTAGCTTTTCTTAAGATTTTGATTAAGTCATCCATGAATCTAGTAATGATTTACATTAACTACCCAACCATTACATCATTCTGAAATTGTATTACCATAGAAGGAATTAGGCAACGACTAGTAACTAATCATCAATATGCAACTAAAATTTCTGGGGAGGTAAGTTTGGATATAATTCAAAAATCAATTTAATGATCTTTGAACTGGATGTCTACTAACTATTTCTCCACCCCTATTAGTTCACAAGATCTTTAACCACTTACCTTAATGGATTTAACCATTGCTAGAAATTTAAGAAATTTTCAAACATTTCAAATTTCTTTGCATAAGGTATAATCTAGAGTGATCGTTTAAGATTACAACGAAAAAACTCATATCCACCCCTGAATGTACATCCATCTGGGAATGAGATGAACTACTTTCAGTGGATATAGGCATATTAACTCTTTGTAGAGATTGATCTTGTCAAATCCACTATGAACAAGATACAAATGCCATAGATTAAAAAAATGTGGTAGTGTATTTTGATGACTTAGGTTTAGTTACATCAAAGAGTTCTTAGAATACTGCAAGTGGATCCTGGTCACAAAATACCAAACTCATATTCCATACAGTTTGAATCCATTAATAGAAGATGGATATTAAACACTTGAGAAAGTGTAACTGTATTGTATTCTGGAATTAGAAATATAAGAAAATTTCTGTTTGGAATCTAAAATTAAAGTCAAAGACTTAAATTTATACCAAATATAATGAGTAATTCTATCTTGGACCACCACTACTAATTTAACTCTAAATCTGATTTGCCCAAACAAGTAGGAGATTTCTAAGATTGAGGATTTATATCAATTGGGAATAGAATTTCGGGAGTATAATCATATGCGTCATTTAATTTCTTAAGAGAAAATATAGAATGACATGAAATGATTTATAGACCATTCATCCAATGATATGTTATTGAGCTAATTCGAAATGAATAAGCTAAGAGGAATTAGGATAATTTCGTTTATAAATAAGAATCCAACGATGCTTCAATTAGTGAGAGTCAAAGTAATCTTATTTATACAATCTTCTTGTTTCATATCGTAAAAATTCTAGTCTAAGGTGTCATCAATTGATGAACAGCTAGATGTTGCATATACAATATTTACCTTTCGAGATCTAACACTATTATGTATGTCTAATGGTGAAAATCCACTAGGGATTTATCTCATTAGATAAACAAACCAAGTTAGACCAACAATGAAGATTCGAAATTAAACTACAACTTAATAAAAGAAAATAACATGGTTCAATATAAATTCATACACAATTCAGAAATTATTAAACATATAGCAAGTAGGAATGACCAGTGAAAATACTAAAATATACAATCCTAAATAATTTCCAAGGTTTTCAACAAACTGATATCAGTGTCCCGTTTAGGCGAGAGTCAAAGCTACCATCCATTGAATAGAGTTGTCAGCTCATCTAAAATGTTGAACATTCTAGCAACCTTTTATTCGAGCAAGATTGGAATTCAGCGTTGTCCCGTTTAGGCGAGAGTCAAGGCAATTCTATCTTATGAGCTTCCACCATTGTTTCGCAATTTGCAAGTCAAATATGGTCGCCACCATTAGGGTGATCCATACCATATAAAACACTTACAAACTACTTATCTTTTGAGATTAAACGGTGCGAAATTGCTAATGAATGTTCCTCCATTAGGGAGGATTACTCACTAAAACAAACGCGATGTAAAACCAACAATGGAGATCGATATCTTAATAATAAAGCTCATTATTTAAAGAGAGTTGTATTTTCTTTGATTCTCTATATTTAATCTATTTATTTTAAATATATATTTATTTAATTAAAATTTCCAATTTAGAATGAAAAATTCTAAATATAAATTTTAATTTAATATTTATAAATTTTACTTAGATGGATATGAAAATAACATGAATTATTTCCATCTTAGTAATAATTTCCAATAAATATTTAGAAAAATATTCAATTTAAGTTGTTACAAAATTAATTTAAATTAATTTACAACTCAAATTTAATTTTCTATAAATATATATTGCATTTCGAAAAATTAAAGTATTTAAAGATACAATTTTCGAAAATGCATGTTAAAATAAAAAATAAATCCTGGAAAAATTATTCTAATTTAATGTTGGCCCAAAATTAATTAACAAAATTTATTTACAGCAAAAAATATAATTTTCCTATTTAATTAAATATATAAGAAAAATTTCAAATATTTAAGTATGATGATAAAAATCAACTTAAATATAAATTTTCTATTTAATTAAATACACTACAGAAATACTTCAAGCAAAAACAGATAATATCTATCTAGATTTTCATTTGCCAAATTAATTCAATTTCTAATAATATAATTTAATTCATTTATTTTAAATTAATCAATAAATGAAAAAATCATTGATTTCAGTTGGTCCAAGAATTAATTAAAATAAATAATTAATTTACAACTTAATCTATTTTTCAAATAAAATTCGAAATTCCATCATTTAAGAAATGCAATTTCGAAATTTGATTAATAAAATAAAAAAAAAATATTTTGAAAATTATTTGAATTTGGTAGAAAAAATAAATTTCAACTAAAAAATAATTTTCTATTTAATTAAGTGTCATGAAAAAGAAATATTTAAGTATCATGATGAAAATCAACTTAGATATTAAATTTTCAAATTAATTAAATGTATTAAATTCAAGAAATAAATAATTAAGTGTAGAAAAGGCTTAATTATTAATTTCTAGTTTAATACTAGGAAAAATATACTTAAAATAAATTGTACCAAAATTAATTATTTAAATAATTAATTTCACAATGTATAATATTTTCCTATTTAATATTAGAAATAATAAGTAGTCTAGAAATAACTATGTAGAAAATATCTTATTTGACTAAGTATTTTTTTCACAAAATTTGAAAAAAAAAAATATCTAATTTAAGTTGTAATAGAAAAAATCTAGAACTTAAATATTTTTTCAAATTTAAATTTAATTAAATATCAAAAATTAAGTTATAATGTAAAGCCCGCTTAGTTAATTTGGAAATTAGCAGTTATTTATGTTAATCAGGAAATTATTTATAGCTATTTAAATAATTTATCATTGTTATTTATGGAATTCAGATATGCATAATTATGTCATCAGTAGCTTTTATGTTTCGCATTTCCGGTGTCCGGTATTTTGGAACGCGGCGTTTGGCTCAGTAGAAATCACAACTTAGTATGTTAGTATTTTGGGGGCGGGATTTAGACATTGGGAATGTCGGGAATGGCCGGGAATTTAGAATGTCCCAAAAATACCCCTTTAGTGGTTATTATGTGGTTTTAGTATGGAGGGGCAAAATGATCTTTTTGCCCCAATGATATTTTTGTCTTATGTGATTTTTAAATGGAAATTAAATATTATTTGGTTATTTTGAATTGGCTGAAATAAGTTTAGTTATATGGCAATTCTCTTTTATTTCTCTCACTTTTCAAACACTTAGAAAAAAATAGAAAATTTCAAAAAAGAAACTCTCTCAAGCCCCTCTCTTTTCGGCCATCTTTGAGCAGCTAGGAGGAAGGATTTTTCTTGGTGATTCAAGTCCTTCTTGTGTAGATTTTGTGATCCTTAGTTGCTTGTAAGTGGTTCTCAACCTCTCTTTGTGTTTTTGATGTTTTTAATGTGAAAATAGTAGGTTGCATGTTAGATTTTGTGGCTGTTCTTGTTGCTGTGTTTGATTATTGTGTTCTGAGGTTCAAAGCATGTTTATTTGATATAAATTGAGATGTTTGAGGCATGATTAGTTAGGTTGTTCAAGCTCTTAGTTTTTATGTGAAAAAGTATGATTTTTGAAGGAAAATGTTGTGATTATGTGCTGTGATGTTGCTGGATGTTATTGTTAGTTTGCAGAGGTTATTTTATGCTTAGTGATGTAGAATTAAGCTACTGGATTGCTTGTTTAAGTGGTTTTGCTCAAGCTTGAGTTTGGAACTCAAAGCTTGAGCTCCAATGGTGAATTTTGCATGTGGGATTTCTGGGTAGGTTTGATGCTCTAGAATTGTTATTTGGGACCTATAGAGGAGGTCTGGAAAGTTTGGGATCAATTGGGTTCGAATTGGTCAAGATATGTGAATTTTTGGTTGCTTCCTGCGAGGAACCGGAATTCCGGTTCAGCATCCGGAATTCGGATGGGGGTTCAGATTTTCCCAGAACCGGAATTAGGTTGGGCAACCGGACTTCCGGATGGGGGATTTTTCGAACCCTAGTTTTCCTCGTTTTTGGGTTTTTAGGGGTATTGCCATGCTTTTTATCGATAGAAACTTTTAGTTTCAACTTTTAGTCCGGGAAGTGATTTAGCGTGTCACTTATAGCGTTGTGGTTTTTATGGTTTAGGAGCCGATGTCCGCCGTTCGGCTTCGAGTTCCGGTCGGGTTGACCGGCACACCTGAAATCGGAATCCAGGTAAGATTAGTATAACAGTATGCATATGTAGATTACATGTTTAGCGTGCATGTAGGAAGCCTGTTAGATTACATTAGATATGTATTTAGGCTTCGAACCACCCAACCCTGTCACGTCGGTACAGGCTGGAGTATGACCAGCAGCCGGAGTATGACCGGTTCGACCGATCAGGCTGACACTGGTTGGTGGTTCAGTGCTATTGACCTATCCCGTCGGTACAGTCTGGAGTATGACCAGCGGCCGGAGTATGACCGGTTCGGCCGATCGGAGGATACTTGTCAATAGTACCGTCCCCCCGAACGTTCAAAACTCGCACCATGTTGGACATGGCAGTAGTGCTCAGTACCATGTTGGACATGGCAGTAGCGGGACTCAGTATCGTGTTGGACACGGCAGTCAGTTTTATGTATGATATTAGTATGCTTTTCTTACTGAGTCTGTCGACTCACAGTTTACGTTCATGTGTAGGTAAAGGCAAGGCAGTTGCTGATGGACCGTGAGCGAGCTTATGGGATTGTACATGTCGGGGCGGTTAGGCCTGGAGCGTACGATCCTCGGGACAGCAGGGCTGGGATTTTTGTAACGGTCGTTAGATGACCTTATTTTGATGTAAAAGTTGAATAGTAAATACATTTGTAAATATTTTTATAAATCGGGATCCCGAGACTTTTTGTTAAAATGGTTTATAAGTTTAATGAAAAAGCAAAATTTTAATTAATCACGTTTTTCCATAAACCTCGTTGATTAGCAACGAGCTGCACAGTACGTTTAAAAATCACGTAATACGCCTAAATTAGTTAGGGTGTTACAACTTGGTATCAGAGCCGCCAGGTTGTCTTCCGAAGATCGTCACGACATGTACAATCATCATCAGCAGTTAGCTCGGTTCACGGTTCAGTAAGCCTTTATTGCTTTAGTAGTTTATTTTATTCAGTTATGAAAAGAAAAGCCTGTTAGGAAGCATGTTAGTAGCCTGATAGTAGAATAGGCGCATGTTTCATTTCTAATTTCCAAATTAAGCGGCATTAGTAAGCTCGCCTTGAATACGACCTGATATGCCAACTCTTGGTTTCGCAGGCGGTTCTAACTAGATGGACGCCAGGCGGACTACCAGGAGTCGAGGCAACTCAGTGGGGTCGAATCAGGGAGAGGGAGCTCGGTTTCCCCCACCTGCTAGGGGCCGAGGTAGAGGTCCCCGAGGCAGGGCTCGTGGTCGGGGTGATGAGAACCCGCCACAGGCTGCCGAGCTCCCGGCCGATCAGGGAGCCCCGAACTGGGAGTTGCGGTTTGCGGAAATGCAAGCCAGGATCGAAGAGCAAGACCTCGAGATTCAGAGGTTGAGACAGCAGGGTGCCCCTGCAGTTCCAGTGCCAGTAGTTCCAGTGGCACCTGCCCCTGCTGCCCAGGTCGAGATGGTAGTGGCGGCCCATAGATTGGAGCCTTTGTATGAGAGGTTCCGGAAACAAGCACCTCCGGTATTCCTGGGAGGTCCAGATGTGTCGAAAGCCGAGCAGTGGCTTACGGTGATCACCAGAATTCTGAACTTTATGGGTGTCACCGGCAACGACAGAGTGGTGTGCGCCACATTTCAGTTCCAGGAGGATGCCCTGGTATGGTGGGACATGGTGTCTCAGATTCACGATGTCACCACCATGACTTGGGAGAGGTTCCAGGAACTCTTCAACGCGAAGTACTACAACGAGGCGGTTAGAAGCGCCAAGAGAAAGGAATTCGTTCACCTGACCCAGCGGGAGAACATGAGTGTCACTGAGTATACTACTCAGTTTGACCGGTTGGCGAGGTTAGCCTCGGGAATCGTGCCGACCGACTTCAGCAGAAAGGAGAAGTATCTGGACGGGTTGCATCCCAAGATCAGGCATGACCTGATGATTACCACAGACGACAGCACCACCTACGCTCAGATGGTGGAGAAGGCACTGCGAGCTGAGGGCGCAGTGGGGTGCATGTCAGAGTCAGCTAGTACTCCGGTTGGTGGCGGAGCTCCTACCCCTCCTGCATCAGGCTTCAGCAGGGGGAGTAGTGGTTCGGCCATTGATCAGAGGAAGAGGGCACCCACTGCTTCCGGCGGCTCGAGTCAGAACAAGAGGTTCCGGGGGAACCAGAACAGAGGGAGTCGTCCTGGTGGTAATGAGACTCGCTTCTCCTACCCCGAGTGCCCTAGCTGCAAGAGGCACCATCGGGGAGAGTGCAAGGGGCAGGGATGCTTTCATTGTGGCATGCCCGGGCACTTCAAGAGGGAATGTCCCCAGCTCCGGCCAGAAGCACCGAGAGCTCCAGCGATGCCCACTCCAGCCAGGGTATTCGCGATCACGCAGGCTGATGCAGATGCCAGCCCATCAGTTGTTACAGGTCAGATTCTTATTAACGACTCGCTTTATTCGGTCTTTGTTTGATTACGGGGCTACACGTTCTTATGTGGCGGCCAGAGTCTTTAGTAA
Source organism: Cannabis sativa (assembly GCF_029168945.1). Taxonomy (NCBI): domain Eukaryota; kingdom Viridiplantae; phylum Streptophyta; class Magnoliopsida; order Rosales; family Cannabaceae; genus Cannabis; species Cannabis sativa. The sequence goes on along the minus strand of NC_083605.1, from coordinate 43,188,724 downwards.
GTTGGGTAGACCCTTTGTTAGATATGAATCAGGGTTTGGAACCCTGTTACCTGGCGGAGAATTGGTTATCTCCAATAGGTGGATTAGGTCTATGCCGATCAGGATAGATGGTAGAGAGTTGAGCGCTGATCTGATAGAGATGAGCTTAGTCGAATTTGATATTATTTTAGGAATGGATTTCCTATCTAAGTATTCGGCGAGCATTGACTGTAAGAGGAAGATGGTGGTCTTCCAACCGGAAAGTGAAGAACCGTTCGTATTTGTGGGTTCGGTTCGGGGATCTCGGATCCCGGTGATCTCGGCTATGTCAGCGAGAGAATTATTGCACGGTGGGTGCTTAGGGTTTCTGGCCGTGGTGGTGGACACCACTCGGCCAGACACCATTCGGCCAGAGGACATCAGCGTGGTTCAGGAATTTTTGGACGTTTTTCCCGAAGAACTTCCAGGGTTACCACCTCAGCGGGAGATTGACTTCGTGATTGACTTGGCACCAGGGGTGGATCCGGTTTCTAAAGCCCCGTATAGGATGGCTCCAGCTGAACTTAAGGAATTGAAGATTCAGCTCCAAGGGTGCTTGACCTCGGGTTCATTCGGCCCAGTGTGTCACCTTGGGGAGCCCCGGTTTTGTTCGTGAAGAAGAAGGATGGATCTATGAGGATGTGCATCGACTACAGAGAGTTGAACAAGCTGACGGTGAAGAACAAATATCCATTACCTAGGATCGATGACTTGTTCGATCAGCTTCAGGGGAAGACGGTCTTTTCTAAGATTGATCTCCGTTCGGGTTGTCATCAGTTGAGGATCCGAGAGGAGGACATTCCAAAGACGGCTTTCCGCACTAGGTATGGACACTACGAGTTCCTGGTTATGTCATTCGGACTAACCAATGCTCCTGCAGCATTCATGGACCTGATGAACAGAGTATTCAAGGATTTCCTCGATATCTGCGTGATTGTGTTTATCGACGACATCCTCGTGTACTCTCAATCAGAAGAGGAGCATGAGTTACATCTTCAGATGGTACTGCAACGACTTCGAGAACATAGACTCTACGCCAAGTTCAAGAAATGTGAGTTTTGGTTGTCTCAGGTGTCCTTCCTAGGACACATTGTGGGTAAGGACGGGATCAAGGTGGATCCCGGGAAGATCGAATCCGTCAGGGATTGGCCGAGACCGAAGACAGTGACAGAGATCAGAAGCTTTTTGGGATTAGCTGGGTATTACCGTAGGTTCGTGGAGGGGTTCTCCAAAATTTCAATGCCCCTAACAAGGAGCTTACAAAGAAGAATCAGCGATTTATCTGGACAGATAAATGCGAAGCTAGTTTTCAGGAACTGAAACAGAGATTGATTACTGCACCGGTACTAGCTTTGCCTTCGGACGAGGAGAAGTTCGTGGTCTATTGTGACGCATCCAAACAGGGTTTGGGGTGCGTATTGATGCAAGCCGATCGGGTTATCGCTTATGCCTCCCGTCAGTTAAAGGATTATGAACAGCGATACCCGACTCATGATTTAGAATTGGCCGCAGTGGTTTTTGCACTGAAGATTTGGCGGCATTACTTGTATGGTGAGAAGTGCGAGATCTATACCGACCATAAAAGTCTCAAGTATTTCTTTACTCAGAAAGATTTGAACATGAGACAAAGGCGTTGGTTGGAATTAGTGAAGGACTATGATTGTGAGATTCTTTACCATCCCGGGAAAGCCAATGTAGTGGCCGATGCCCTGAGCAGAAAGGGTCCCGGGCAAGTAGCTAGCATGGTTCAGATCTCACCTCAGCTAGCGGAGGATATGGTTAGATCCAGCATTGAGTTTGTGGTAGGTCAGCTTCACAACTTAACGCTGCAATCTGATCTGTTAGAAAGAATAAAGGTTGCTCAGACGACAGATCCGGAGTTAGTGAAGATCCGAGATGAGGTATTGGCTGGTCAAGCCAAAGACTTTTCAGTGACAGACAGTGGGATGCTTTTGTATAAAGCCAGGGTTTGTGTCCCGAACAGTGTGGACTTGAGGAACGAGATCTTTGAGGAGGCTCATTCTACTCCATATTCTCTACATCCCGGCACCACCAAGATGTACCAAGATTTGAAACCGTACTTCTGGTGGAGCGGTATGAAGAAGAATTTGGTAGAATTCGTTTCGAGATGCCTCACTTGTCAGCAGATCAAGGCTGAACATCAGACACCAGCAGGGTTGTTGCAGCCTCTAACCCTACCAGAGTGGAAATGGGAGGATATTGCGATGGATTTTGTGGTCGGGTTACCTAGGACCACGGGTATGTATGACTCCATCTGGGTAGTGGTGGATCGATTTACGAAATCTGCTCATTTTCTGCCGGTTAGAACAACGTTTACAGTGGATCAGTTGGCAGAGTTATATGTCAGGGAGATAGTGAGACTTCACGGGGTACCGAAGTCTATAGTTTCGGACAGGGATCCGAAATTCACCTCTAAATTTTGGCAAAGTTTGCAACGGGCAATGGGTACGAAGCTAAAATTCAGCACAGCATTCCATCCTCAGACAGATGGTCGGTCCAGAAAGGACAATTCGGATATTAGAGGATATGCGATGCTTTGTGTTATGGACTTTGAGGGTTCATGGAGTAAATACCTACCGTTAGTGGAGTTCTCGTACAACAACGATTACCGAATACGATAGGGATTGCACCCTACGAACTGTTGTACGGTAGGAAATGTAGATCCCCTATCCACTGGGATGAGACAGGGGAGAGGAAATACCTAGGTCCAGAGTCAGTTCAGCGGACCAATGAGGCAATAGAAAAGATCAAAGCTAGAATGCTTGCCTCCCGGAGCGGACGTAAGAGTTACGCGGTCCGAAACGTAGGGATGTTGAGTTCCGAGTAGGGGACCACGTGTTTTTGCGAGTATCTCCGATGAAGGGGATTAAACGTTTCGGGAAAAGAGGCAAGTTATGCCCTAGATTTACAGGACCTTTCGAGATTCTCGAGAAGATAGGTCAAGTGGCATATCGGTTAGCATTGCCTCCAGCTTTATCAGCAGTGCACAACGTATTTCATGTCTCAATGTTGAGAAAATACGTTTCAGACCCCTCTCATATACTCAGTTATGAGAGCCTTCGGCTTTCGGTCGGATATGTCTTATGAGGAACGGCCGGTGCGGATCCCGGATAGAAAGGATAAAGTCCTTCGGAATAAGACCATAGCATTGGTCAAGGTTCTCTGGAGAAACGGTAAGGTGGAAGAAGCCACACAGGGAGCTAGAATCGGATATGCGAGCTCAATATCCGAGTTATTCGGAGTTAGATTTCGGGGACGAAATCCTTTTAAAGGGGGATAGTTGTAAAGCCCGCTTAGTTAATTTGGAAATTAGCAGTTATTTATGTTAATCAGGAAATTATTTATAGCTATTTAAATAATTTATCATTGTTATTTATGGAATTCAGATATGCATAATTATGTCATCAGTAGCTTTTATGTTTCGCATTTCCGGTGTCCTGTATTTTGGAACGCGGCGTTTGGCTCAGTAGAAATCACAACTTAGTATGTTAGTATTTTGGGGGCGGGATTTAGACATTGGGAATGTCGGGAATGGCCAGGAATTTAGAATGTCCCAAAAATACCCCTTTAGTGGTTATTATGTGGTTTTAGTATGGAGGGGCAAAATGGTCTTTTTGCCCCAATGATATTTTTGTCTTATGTGATTTTTAAATGGAAATTAAATATTATTTGGTTATTTTGAATTGGCTGAAATAAGTTTAGTTATATGGCAATTCTCTTTTATTTCTCTCACTTTTCAAACACTTAGAAAAAAATAGAAAATTTCAAAAAGAAACTCTCTCAAGCCCCTCTCTTTTCGGCCATCTTTGAGCAGCTAGGAGGAAGGATTTTTCTTGGTGATTCAAGTCCTTCTTGTGTAGATTTTGTGATCCTTAGTTGCTTGTAAGTGGTTCTCAACCTCTCTTTGTGTTTTTGATGTTTTTAATGTGAAAATAGTAGGTTGCATGTTAGATTTTGTAGGTTGTTCTTGTTCTTTGTGTTTGATTATTGTGTTCTGAGGTTCAAAGCATGTTTATTTGATATAAATTGAGATGTTTGAGGCATGATTAGTTAGGTTGTTCAAGCTCTTAGTTTTTATGTGAAAAAGTATGATTTTTGAAGGAAAATGTTGTGATTATGTGCTGTGATGTTGCTGGATGTTATTGTTAGTTTGCAGAGGTTATTTTATGCTTAGTGATGTAGAATTAAGCTACTGGATTGCTTGTTTAAGTGGTTTTGCTCAAGCTTGAGTTTGGAACTCAAAGCTTGAGCTCCAATGGTGAATTTTGCATGTGGGATTTCTGGGTAGGTTTGATGCTCTAGAATTGTTATTTGGGACCTATAGAGGAGGTCTGGAAAGTTTGGGATCAATTGGGTTCGAATTGGTCAAGATATGTGAATTTTTGGTTGCTGCCTGCGAGGAACCGGAATTCCGGTTGAGCATCCGGAATTCCGGATGGGGGTTCAGATTTTCCCAGAACCGGAATTCCGGTTGGGCAACCGGACTTCCGGATGGGGGATTTTTCAGAACCCTAGTTTTCCTCGTTTTGGGGTTTTTAGGCGTATTGCCATGCTTTTTATCGATAGGGAAACTTTTAGTTTCAAGTTTTAGTCCCCGGGAAGTGATTTAGCGTGTCACTTATAGCGTTGTGGTTTTTATGGTTTAGGAGCCAGTAATCCGCCGTTCAGCTTCAGTTCCAGTCAGGTTGACCGGCACACCTGAAATCGGAATCCAGGTAAGATTAGTATAACAGTATGCATATGTAGATTACATGTTTAGCGTGCATGTAGGAAGCCTGTTAGATTACATTAGATATGTATTTAGGCTTCGAACCACCCAACCCTGTCACGTCGGTACAGGCTGGAGTATGACCAGCAGCCGGAGTATGACCGGTTCGACCGATCAGGCTGACACTGGTTGGTGGTTCAGTGCTATTGACCTATCCCGTCGGTACAGGCTGGAGTATGACCAGCAGCCGGAGTATGACCGGTTCGACCGATCAGGAGGATACTTGTCAATAGTACCGTCCCCTGAACGTTCAAAACTCAGTACCATGTTGGACATGGCAGTAGTGCTCAGTACCATGTTGGACATGGCAGTAGCGGGACTCAGTATCGTGTTGGACACGGCAGTCAGTTTTATGTATGATATTAGTATGCTTTTCTTACTGAGTCTGTCGACTCACAGTTTACGTTCATGTGTAGGTAAAGGCAAGGCAGTTGCTGATGGACCGTGAGCGAGCTTATGGGATTGTACATGTCGGGGCGGTTAGGCCTGGAGCGTACGATCCTCGGGACGACGAAGTGGGATTTTTGTAACGGTCGTTAGATGACCTTATTTTGATGTAAAAGTTGAATAGTAAATACATTTGTAAATATTTTTATAAATCGGGATCCCGAGACTTTTTGTTAAAATGGTTTATAAGTTTAATGAAAAAGCAAAATTTTAATTAATCACGTTTTTCCATAAACCTCGTTGATTAGCAACGAGCTGCACAGTACGTTTAAAAATCACGTAATACGCCTAAATTAGTTAGGGTGTTACATATAACCACTTAATTTGAAAATATTCTATTTTAAGTTAATATTCGAAAAGATATCAACTTAAAAAAATATCTAAAGAATCTTAATAACCAATTCCTAAAATTCCTCAACTTAATTTTGAAATTTTAAATCCAAAAGATATTCAGATTTAAGTTGATTAGTTATAGATAACTAAATATCAACTTAAATAGGAATATTTAATGAAAAATTTAAATTAAGCTTCATAAAGAATCTAGATGGTTATAATTCTATATTTAATTAAATACAAGAAAATACATATAGTTTAGCTTAGAATAAAATTCTTTAAACTATGGTTTTCTTAAATTAATTTCAAAATAAATGAAATTAATTTCGTTGCTCATCAATTTTATTAGGTTAAACTAATTTAATTAACCTAGTACAGTTATTCAAATCAGGAAAATGGGCCTTCACAATTGGGGTAGTTCATATGAGGGGGTGCTGGGTTCAGTATGTCGTACCCACTACTATGGCTCCCAACTCTCACACAAGGCCCAAAAGAGAGGAATTTAACCTTAAAATGAACAATAGTTTTTTATTGAATAGGCCCAAAACTAAATGGGCCTAAATAAAATCTATCAAAAACTATGATATTTTATTTAGCCACAACAACCTATATGCATCTATAATGAAATTAAACACATAGGCTCACACAGGCACACAATTTGGATGGATCCTATCATGTTGCTAGGTCATACACAGATGAAAGAAGATTGTGAAAATTACCTGTTACAAATTATTTACTTGACCAAGGGAGCCATGAGTTAAAATCAGATCATTGGATCTGTCAACAAGTTAACCGTGGCTATTTACAATCAAGCAATAATAGGTTTTCAAAAACTTACAAACAAGCTAAAACACATACTCCTGTAACAAGGTTAGCTGGATAGTTGGATGTAGGATCTATTTAATTTTAAATAAACAATTTCCAAAAATAATTAATTAAATAAATAAAAAATTTATTTTCGAAAATTTAAAAAAAATTAAAAAAAAAATAGAAATTTTAAAATAAATATTTAAAATTAAACCTACAATTTTGAAAAAAAAAAATTAGGTTTCAACCAACCTAAATATCATTTCAAAATTTGCTAACTACTTTTAAAAATTTAATGTTATTTTATAAATAAAAATTATAAAAAATTAAAAAAAGATAAATGATATCTTTTTCAGATTTTAAATGTAATTTAAATAAATAACATAACTAAATTTAAAAGTTAGCAAAATATCTTACATCTATTTAAAATTACATGATTATAGTTATCTTATTTTAAATTTAAATAAGGTCAAATTATTTTAAAAAAAAAATTAATTTAAAAAATTTAATATCAGACCTTAAATTTAAAAATAAGATAAGATATAATCAAATTTAAAAATAAGATAGATAATTAAGCAAAAAGATAGATATTTACTATTTTTAAATTCAAATTACACTAATATCATGAATTAAATTTAAAAAATATTAATTAATTTAATTATGATAATTAGAATTGAATTAGGAATACTAAATGTATAAATACAGAACTACATAAAAAATCGGAAGTTAAATCCATGAAAAAGCATGAAAAATCGAAGAAAAACGAAAAATATGCGAGTTGTATGGACGGTATGTTGTGCATACTCGTCCGCGCGCGCACAAGGGTTGTTTGGGCATGGTTTCTCGGCGCGAGGGGAAATCAGCATGATTTCCGCGCGCGAAGGAGCCCTGCTGCTCAACCCCGATTTTTTTCGAAACTTCAAAAAATCATAACTAATTCAAATTAAATCGAAATTGAGTTCTGTAAAAAAGAAACTTGATTAATTTGTTTCCATACTATCCAACAAAAATAATTCCAGAAACCGATATTCAATTATTTTTCAAGAAAATTCACAAACATCAATCAATCATCAAATAACACTCAATACAACATGATACCATCCAAAACATCAAACAATCGTTTTAAAGTCCAAATTTCTTGCAAGTAAATCAATTATCATGGCTCTGAGGCCAGTTGTTGGAAATTATTTTACCAGGATCTTAGATCTACTCACAAGTATGTTGATTAACACCCTAAATATGAACTTTCTAAAACAATAAAATAAACAGATATAAAGTTTAGTAAACCTTACATTGGGTGCAGCGGAATAATATGACTCCTTCCGTTCAGATATCTAGCCCTTGATTCCTTTCTGTAGCAGAGCATTATCAATATCTGAACCTGGATCTCTTTCTCTGATTCCTTAGTGCTGAAACTCCTTCTTGTTGAAAGTCTTTCTTCACGATCTTCCTCACTATGATTGAGGTATCACTTGCTGTGTGTGGGCACTACTCTAACACTAAGTATTTCAAAATCTCAAGGAGGAAGAGGGAGAGGGAGTGGTCGGCCAAAGATAGCAAGAGAGGGAGGCTTAGTTTTTTCTGAATGAAAAAGTAGAAAATTTAAGTGTTATTTTCCTGAAGCCTTCACTATCTATTTATAGCATTCCACTAGGGTTAGGTTTGAATTATTTGGCATTAAAATAATGAAAATATCAGAGGGAAAACCCTACAAAAGTTGCCGGCCCTATACATGTGGATTTGGGCCTGACTTTTGCAATTTTGCAGTTTTATCTTTTCTACATCTGATTTTCTCAAAAACGCCAATTTTCTAATTCAACCATTTAAATGCCAATTCTAACTATTTAATAAATATAAATAATTATTAAATAATATTGTCATTTATCATATTTATTAATTGAACCATACAAAGTATCATAATTAATAAATATGCCCCTAAAACTCTTTCTTTACAATTTCGCCCTTACTTAGTGAAAAATTCACAAATAGACATAGTTTAAATTGAGAATTATAATTGATTAATCAAAACCAATTACATGAGTCTTACAAGAAATATTATCTCAACTAGTGCGGGGACCATGGGTCTATATAACCGAGCTTCCAATAAGTAGATCAAGAATTTATTACTCAAATTCACTAACTTATTAATTCTTCGTTGAATCCACGCATAGAACTTAGAATTGCACTCTCAGTATATAGAATGCTCTATATGTTCCACCATATAGACACATTAGTTATCCAATTTTTTAATCCTAATTTGATCAATGATCCTCCATATGAATGATCTACACTGTAAAGGGATTAGATTACCGTTACACCCTACAATGTATTTAGTCCTTAAAACACTTAACCCTGTATATATGGTATTTCAGCTTATGTGATCTCCACCATTTATTTTCGTTTGGTCAAGCTCGAAGGAGATCATCCTTTACTTACTATTCGCCAGATAGAAGCTATAGATTCCATGTTTATGTTAGCGCTCCCACTCAATTGCACTACCGTGTTCCCAAAATGTACGTATCACCCTGACCTAAAAGTAGGATTAACTAACAAATCAAAGAACACGAATAGCCTCTTGAGATTGACCCTAATCATAACAGGATTCAGATCATTTGATCTAGGATCAACTAGGCGATATTGACTTGAATAGATATTACGGTAAGTTTAATAAATCTAAGTCAAAGTTCAATATCGGTCCCTTCCGATGCATACTCCATGCATCCAACCTGAGTTTTACTTTAACCAATGCTCTGGAAAGAACATAGCATTTTTCCAAATGCAAGTAAACTCTGTTGTAGATTATCATATCAGTAAAACCCTATGTCTGATAAATCTAGGAAACTTTATACACATAGTCATGTTTACTTTCCAATGTGTTGACAGCACAATAAACAGGATCAAGTATGTGAAAAGGGTTTCAGATGAATTTATACATTATGTACATATAATCATGAAATAAATCATGTGAACCATGCAACATTAAATGTTATTTCTGATCTATATTAATAAGTAAATCTGATTATATTTAAATGAGTTTTATTTAGGGCATAAAACTCAACACCACCCCTAAAGGTTGTAAAGATCATGATTTTCTAAGTGTGATAGAGTTTATGTGGAGTTGAATACTATCCAGAGTTCATTAGATATAAAAGATCGTTGAACTGCATAGTTTTCTTAACTTTTCTCCACCCCTATCAAATCAAAAGATCCTTTTATTAAACAAATTCTTAATAATTGTATTAGAATGAACAATTATTAATAAACATAGAATTAGTTTCTAGTGTTTATTTAATATAACTCTATGAAGAGTTGTAAATATTATAGAATTTGCATCAATAATAAAAACACTTACACATACAAACATATAAATATAATGTGGTAATTATTGATGAAGATAAAGTAAATGAAGCTCAATCTCATAAATTGCAATGGTTTGAATTCGAAAATTAATATAAACTTTATTAATAATAAAAAAAATATTGCAACAATAAGAGAAAAATAGGGATAAATATCCCTAACTAAAATTTGAAATCCAAATTGTCTTTAAACTAAAACAATTAATTCAAAAAATTGAAGAGCTTCATCTTCATCTGGACGATTTCACCCTTGGTCCAGCTTTCCGATCCAACTCATTTGAGTTCAAGTAGCTTGGCCTATAAGAAGAAGAAAACAAATAAACAAAGTAAGTCCAGAATCATAAATCTAATTGGATAATAATTCACTAAAACTCTTAAAGTTTATAAATAGAAATACCTTGTTTCTTTGCAAGAAGTTTAGGACATTGGGGTTTCCAATGACCTTTCTCATTGCAGTAGAAACACTTTCCTTTAAGTGTAGCATCACCAGAAGCTGCAGCCTTTTTGTGTGTTTCATGGCTTTTGCACGCTTCTTGGTGTTCTTCCACTTCTTCTTCGATTTGGGCTTAGAAGCAGATGCAATATTTGCTTCAGGTTTTATCGTTCCATTACCATTCCTAGGATTGTGAGGTTTACTCCTTTTCTTCTTGGGTCCTCCAATAAAATTTTCATAAGTTTGAAGGTCATTGACTAACTCATGAAAATCTATTTCCTTCTTATTCATGACATAATTTGATGTGTACGGTAGAAATGCTGGAGTCAGACTATTCAAGATAAGGCTTACTTGAGTAGCGCTGTCCATTTCAGCACCATGATCCTGGGCTTCTTGGAAATAACTTGCCATGAGGAGAACATGGTCACGCACGTTTTGATGAGGTTCCATCCGTGCATTAATGTACTTCTTAGTCGCGTCAAAGAGAGACTGAAGTGATGCCTTACCGAATAGCTCATTTAACTTCGTCATTACTTCAGCAGCCTTTTCGGTTTTAGAAAACCGAGTTTTGAGGGTGTCTACCATGCTTGAAAGAATAAAGTATAGAGCTTTGTCATTTGCTTTCTGCCAACGCTCATACTTTTCTTTCACAGCTTTGGATGCATTATCCCCAGGCACTTCAGGTGACGGCTCAGTTAAAACAAACAAGGCACTTTCTCCTATGAGAGCAATATTAATGTTCTCATTCCATTTAGGAAAGTTAGATCAATTCAGCTTATTTTCAGTCAACGGTGATAACATGGGATTCATTATGATAATACAAAATAATAGAAATCAACAAATAGAAATTAATAATGGTTTAACAAAAAATCAATTCAGAAATTATAAGTAATAGCAAGTAGGAATGATATGAGAAAATACTTAAAAAAAAAAATTCAATCCTAAATAATTTCCAAGGTTTTTCAACAAACTGATATCAGTGTCTCATTTAGGCGAGAGTCAAAGCTACCATCTATTGAATAGAGTTGTCAGCTCATCTAAAATGTTAAACATTCTAGCAGCCTTTTATTCGATCAAGATTGGAATCCAGCGTTGTCCCGTTTAGGCGAGAGTCAAGGCTATTCTATCTTATGAGCTACTACAATTGTTTTGCAATTTGCAAGTCAAATATGGTCGCCACCATTAGGGTGATCCATACCATATAAAACACTTACAAACTACTTATCTTTCGAGATTAAACGGTGTGAAATTGCTAATGAACGTTCCTCCATTAGGGAGGATTACTCACTAAAACAAACGTGATGTAAAACCAACAATGGAGATCGAATATCTTAATAATAATAAAGCTCATTCTTTCAAATGTATTTTCTTTATTATTCTAATAAATATATTCATTAAATTCGAAATTGAGAATTAAAAAATTCAAAAAAATAAGAATTGAATATAATATTTATAAAATTATACTTAGATGATGATTGAAATAAAATTAATTATTTCCATCTTAGTAGTAATTTTAAATATAAATATTAAGGAAATTAATTTAAGTTGTATTAATTTAAATGAATTAGCAACTTAAAATTTCCATAAGAATATATTTATTGTATTCGAAAAAATAAAGTATAAAAATTATACAAATTTTCGAAAATAATAAATTCTTAGAAAAATACTTCAAGCAAAAATATCACCTATCTAGATTTTTTTTGACTAGTTAATTCAATTTCTAATATTATATATTTTAATTCATTTATTTTAAATTAATCAATTAAATGAAAAAATCATTGATTTAAGTTGGTCCAAGAATTAATTAAAATTAATAATTAATTTACAACTCAATCTATTTTCAAGATAAATTCAAAAAATATTGCATAATTAAAATGCAATTTTTCGAAATTGATTAATAAAAAATATATATATATTGAAAATTATTTAAATTTAAGTACCTAAAAATAATTTTCTATTTAATTAAGTGTCAAGAAAAATAAATATTTAAGTATCATGATAAGAATCAACTTAGATATTTAAATTTTTCAATTTAATTAAATGTATTAAATTCAAGAAATAAATAATTAAGTGAAGAGAAGGCTTAATTATTAATTTCTAGTTTAATACTAGGAAAAATATACTTGAATAAAATTTTACCAAAATTAATTATTTAAATAATTAATTTCACAATGTACAATATTTTCCTATTTAAATATTAGAAATAATAAGTAGTCTAGAAATAACTATCTAGAAAATATCTTATTTGACTAAGTATCTTTTCAACAAAAATTTGAAAAATATCTAATTTAAGTTGTTATATAAAAAATTAAGTTGTAACCACTTAATTTGAAAAATATTCCATTTTAAGTTTAAAACTAACTTAAAAAATATCTTAAGAATCTTTAATAACTAATGCCTAGGATTCCTCAACTTAATTTAAAATTTAAATAAAATAATCAAATTAAAGTTAGATAAGAAAAATTAGTTGATACAACTAATTTATAACTTAAATAGGAATATTTAATTAAATAAGTTCCAGAAAGAATCTAGTTAGTTAAAATTCTTTATTTAATTAAATGCAAGAAAAATACAAATAGTTTGTCTAGAAAAAATATCTAAAACTAAAAGTGTTTTTCTTAAAATTAACTTTAAAATATTAAAATGAAAAAAAAATTCATATATTTTAAAAGTGAATTATGTTGGTAATTCAATTTTATTAGGTCAAACTAATATAATTAACCAAGTACAGTTATTCAAATCAGGCAAATGGGCCTTCACAATTGGGGTAGTTCATGTGAGCGGGTGCTGGGTTCAGTATGTCGTACCCACTTCTATGGCTCCCAACTCTCACACAAGGCCCAAAAGAGAGGAATTTAACATTAAAATGAACAACTGTTATTAATTGAATAGGCCCAAAAACTAAATGGACCTAAATAAAATCTATCATGGTGTGACATTTTATTTAGCAACAACCTATATGCATCTATATAATAAAATAAACATATAGGCTCACACAGGCACACATTTGGATGGGTCCTATCATGTTGCTAGGTCATACACAGATGAAAGAAGATTGTAAAATTTACCTGTTACAAATTATTAACTTGACCAAGGGAGCCATGAGTTAAAATCAGATCATTGGATCTGTCAACCAGTTAACCATGACTATTTGCAATCAAGTAATAATAGGTTTTGAAAACTTACACACAAGCTAAAACCACATACTCCTGCAACAAAGTTAGCTGGATAGTTGGAAGTAGGATTTATTTAATTTTAAATAAATAAATTTTGAAAATAAAATAATTAAATAAATAAATAAAATTAATATTTAATTTTTCGAAAAAAAATAAAAAAATATTTATTTATTTTCGAAAATAATAACAAAAATAATATAATATAAATTTAATTTCGAAATTATTTAAAATAAATATTTAAAATTAAACCTACAATTTTGAAAAATTAGGTTTCAACTAACCTAAATATCATTTCAAAATTTGCTAACTAATTTTAAAAAATTAAATGTTATTTTATAAATAAAAATTAAATAAAAAATTAAAAAAATAAATGAATATCTTTTTCAGATTTTAAATGTAACTTAAATAAATAAAATAACAAAATTTAAAAGTTAGCAAAATATCTTACATTTATTTAAAATTACATGATTATAGTTATCTTATTTTAAATTTAAATAAGGTAAAATTATTAAAAAAAAAGATTTAATTTAAAAAATTTAAATCTGACCTTAAATTTTAAAAAATAAGATAATGTTATAAAATAATATAACATAATATAAAATAGATGAGAAGAAAGAAGAATAAGATGAAGAGAGAAAGAGAAAGTGAATGAGAATTTCTGAGTTGTTTATTCCAATGGGGTGAACCCCTATTTATACAAATACAAGAGTGAAATATTAAGAAACTAAGAAAAAGGGAAACTAAGAAAAAGAAGAATGTTGATTACAATTAATGGTAATAAATAAAAGATTTGGACATTCACGTAATTATTAATATTTATAACACTCCCCCTTGGATGTCCATAATAACTGCCTTATTAAAAATCTTGCTGAAAACTTGATCAAAGGAAAAAGAGTATAGTGTAAACTAAGTCCCCCTCATTTAGGCATTCGTGGAGATCTTCTAATCGACGAATTTCGATCTCCTGTGTCGTCTTCTCAAATGTTGATGTTGGTAATAACTTTGTGAATAAGTTTGCAAGATTGACACTTGATTGAATATGTTGAACACCAATATGCATTTTCTTGAAGCGTATAAAGAAGAATTTGGTGAAATGTGTTCTAACTCTATCTCCTTCAATGTACCATCCTTTTAGTTGAGCGATGCAAGCAGTATTATCCATAGAGAATTTCTTGGGTTGATACTTCTTTATTGAGTGCAATCCATATGTTTCCCGAATATGCTATGTCAATGATCTCACTCCCACACATTCTCTACTTGCTTCATAAAATACAAGTATGTTAACATGATTTATAGTTGCCTCGTTAAAAACCTTGCTAGAAAAACCCAGTGGGACAAAATCTGAGCTAGGGAAAAAGAGTACATTATATATTTCATATTCATAACTATTTGCAGGTTGCCTCGTTAAAAACCTTGCCAGGAAAACCCAGTGGAACAAAACCTGAGCTAAGGGAAAAAGACGGCAACATGAATATGTCTTCCCCTCATGCAGATATGATCCATAATTCACTGTTTCAGAGTATGTATGGACTTCTAAATTATAGATGAGGGGTTCGTGGAACATTAGTCTTTATCCAACTAATTGTATCATTCATGTGTGTACACAACTTTGTTCATACTAAAATTTAAAATTTCAAGTAGATATGAACATAACACATTAATGGTACTATAAATTTTCATTTGTGACAATGATGGTACTCCAAGACCATATATTTGTTCCATCTTGTTGTATGATCTTAATTTCCATATCAAATGATCATATATATAGAATTCTTGATACATATGAAGTACTTCAAGACTTCAATACTAATGAACAAATTTTATACATATAATATTTCTCGATATACAAAAGAAATAAAAGTTTGTTCTTCAATTAATCAAAAACTCTTCAAGAGTCTATCACAACGTATAATTTACGAATTTATATTGCATAGAAAACTATAGGTATTTTTCAAATAATAATTTACTTACATGTCTTTATTTCATACAAAGATCTTTGTCATATAGTGCGCGCGACTTTGAATTTATATCACTTAAGACATGTATTAAATTCTTCTAGAATTTTTAGATAAGGCTTATTTCAAATTCTCACTATATTAGGAGCTCCAAATAAATAACCTTTTGTTGCAACATTTATGTGACGCTTATAAATCCTCATAAAATATATTCCAGGCTATAATCAAATCATGATTATATTTTCTCAATATTTAAGCCTTATTTTAATCAATCTCATGTCTATGCAAACTTTGTACAACAATTCATTATGTACAGATACATATATGCAAATTTCTCATTAGAAATATTTATTTGCACACCCTACAGGTCTTACTTCACTTTATGTGAGTAAATTTGCACAAGGCTAACGTCATAATATTTTGGCCAAAAATCAAAATGTCTGTCGATAATTCTCGACAAATCTAATACCATGATCCTTGCTATCTCATGTTAGTTTATTGTATATGCACACATTCAATATTTATTGTCGACAAAAATTTCAATAAATGATAATTTCCTCCCATATTGACATAATTTATAGAGATCTCTTTAAATTACATATTTTTCAAATATGTTTATCATTTATAGGTACCTATATAGAATCACTTCAGGGATTCAATTATGATCAAATGTATTATGTCTAACTTTTCTTGGGAGTCTCTTCTAGAGTACCGTTTCCATCACGGTTATCATTTTTAAATCATCAATACTTTATAACATTAAGGTATCTCCATGAGTACCTCTAGATATAACAACTTCAGGATAAATCAAATGAACATTAATTTATTAATAATTTCTATATTGTTCATTTACGCTTCAGGCATTTTTAACTCATTCTATCTCAACTTTGAATAATATTGATTTGCAGTTGGTATACATCATTTTGAACTATATTGTTCTTATATACTTTATGCAAGGATCATTTTTCAAAAATTATCATCGATCCCAACTGCTTCTCACCCCCTGATCCAGAGAATTTTTAAAAATTGTGATATCTAATAATATTAATATACCTGTAGGGACTTCAATATATCACAATGAATCAATATTTATTTAAACTCATATATACTATATGACATTGAACTTCAGGTTCAATAAACTTCAGTTTCAAGTTCAATTCTTATGAACTTAATTTATTTCTAAGAATGAGCCATACGTGTATAATTAGAAATACATAAATTTACACATTTTGTAAATGCATGATCATATAATCTTATCACATCGATAAGAAACTATGCAATAAAAATCTAACAATGGCTCAAGATTGTTAAAGAAATATAATTTAAATATTTTTTATGTGCAAATATATGCACATTCTTCTTTCGAGCCTTATGAATTAACAAAGAGAAGAATCTTCTGGTTCTTCAACAAAATTTAGTCAAATTCTTTGACAATTTATTGCATATGGTTGATCATGTCCAAATAATTCAATTCATGAACTTCAGGTTCACTATAATTTGTATTTCAATGAAACTTTCATAAGGTAATGTAAAATCACTACAACATAATCATTACAAGTTTAATTTTTATATACACCAATAATATAATTATATTGTTCTCCAAAACATATACTCTCTTAAGGAGTCACTATTATGTTTATCAAACTTTATATTTCTTCAGGAATCACTATCATTAGTTCAATGATGTGTATAATTTAAAAGATACATGACAACTTCATCATGTTATTGTAATGGTCAAATAGATATAACCATAATATATCATTCATTTTTCCTGGTATCTTTTTAACAAGTCGTCTAATTTATTAATAGACTATTCATCAGTCTAATTATCATGACTTGATATATTATATATTTAAATGTACAACAAGTACATATATTAAGTTATTTATTATCACTTTCATAACTAGATAAAAGTTATACATCTAGGTACATATAAAGATATTTTACTACTCAAAGAGCAATTGTATGTAAGACTTCTTCAGGAAGCTTTTCAAATAATCATTTTGTGATTCTTTATCACTTTGATTATATTGGATCACTAACAAATATTAGTAAATTATATATCCACTTTTGAGAATATGTAAACTGAATTATATATATAACTCCATATATACATATCTTGTACCAACAATAGTTTGAAACTATTGATTTCAAGAAATAATAAAATATGTATACATTAATTTGCTTCTGGCATTTCCAATATATGTGAAATCTATATTCTTTAAAATAGAATTTCATGTCTATTCATTCTCTTTAGGGAATGATATTTAAATATTCTAAATGTACAATAAATTTGTACAATTCACACTTATTCAATAATTAAATATACTTTTATATATCTTGATTATAAGTGTGTTCGTACTATAGGTACGCGACTACTATTATTCAATTCCACACATGATATATAGATTTCATGCACTTTGATTGTGTGTGGTATTTCATCTTTTGGTTGTTTCCAATTTCTTCTGGAAATATTTGAGTAGCAAACAATGTCATTGATTATTTATAATCATTACATTCACTTCGGGGAATGACATTGAACAAGGAGAACATTATTATAAATTTCTTAAAAATTTATTACTTGTTCATCTTTAAAAATATAAGAAATTATTCATCAATTTCTTTTACGATATTTCAAAGATTATATGAATACAATTTTTGCATAGTCTCCAAGATGTATGCAAAATTTGATCTTTAATATATGTCTCATGCAATAATTTCTAACATTGCAAGTAATAACAATGTATAATAACATGACTCGAACAATCTTTAAAAGTAATTGAATTCAATTCGTATCATTCTCTGCAGGGAATGATGAACAATAAATACATCATGCATTTAAATAACATTAGTCATGCTCATTGTTATTCTTATACTTTAATGTTTCAATGCAATTTTCATAACATTCTTTTTGGGTATTCAAAACCCACTATAAAATTGCATCAATAATAATCATTTTAAGAATTCTTTAGTTGTATTCACTTATATACAATTATTGTTTTCTTCGATAAATATAAAACATTTACTTCAGGAAATGTTTGTCAAAATCTATATCGATATTAGATTACTTTTCATTGTCCTCAAAGAATACAAGAACATATATATAAATATGTATTCATCTCTTTCATTATATATCCATCAACTATATAATGAATATTACGTTTGCATAATCTTCAGCATATATGCAAGATTTTATTGAGGACGCATAATCTTCAGGATATATGCAATATTTTATCGAGGATGCATAATCTTCAGGATATTGCAATATTTTATCGATAATGCATAATCTTCAGGATATATGCAATATTTTATCGATAATACATAATCTTTTAGATATATGTATAATTTATACAGATTTTTTCTATCGTATCATTGACACACATATATTGTAAATATTATAAATGATAAGAACATGATATATATATATGAAATCAATAATAAACATATAAAAGCATATACATACATATATAATATATAGGTATATAGATAAAAATAAAATAAATAAAAAGATTCTTGAAATTATTTCAGTCAGATGAGTATATATATATATAAATATATATTTAGTGTATCGTGATTTTGAAACAATTCAAGAACTTTAACAAAATGCTTACATTGGGTCTTAGGCAGAGACTCATGCTAGAGCCTGCGCAGAGACTTGTGCTGATAACGTGTTATAAAATAATATAACATAATATAAAATAGATGAGAAGAAAGAAGAATAAGATGAAGAGAGAAAGAGAAAGTCAATGAGAATTTTTGAGTTGTTTATTCCAATGGGGTGAACCCCTATTTATACAAATACAAGAGTGAAATAATAAGAAACTAAGAAAAAGGGAAACTAAGAAAAAGAAGAATGTTGATTACAATTAATGGTAATAAATGAAAGATTTGGACATTCACATAATTATTAATATTTATAACAGATAAGATATAATCAAATTTAAAAATAAGATAAATAATTAAGCAAAAAGATAGATATTTACTATTTTTAAATTCAAATTACACTAATATCATTAATTAAATTAAAAAATATTAAATAATTTAATTATGATAATTAGAATTGAATTATGAATAGTAAATGTATAAATACAGAACTACACAAAAAATCGGAAGTTAAATCCATGAAAAAGCATGAAAAAACGAAGAAAAATGAAAAAATTACGAGTTGTACGGACGGGATGCAGTGCATACTCGTCCGCGCGCGCAAGATGGGTGCTGGGCCGAGAAAACTCGGCGCAAGGGGTGATTGGCAGGATTTCTGCGCGTGCAGGGCTGATTCAGACAGCAAGCTCGGTCGATGCTGTCCGCGCGCGTGGGTGAGTGCAGCAGCCCTATCTTTTTTCGAATCTTCAAAAAATCATAACTAATTAAAATTAAATTGAAATTGAGTTCTCTAAAAAAGTAACTTGCTTAATTTTTTCCATACTATCCAATAAAAATAATTCCAGAAACAAAATTTTTATTATTTTTCACGAAAATTTACAAACATCAATCAATCATCATATAACACTCAATACAACATGAAACCATCCAAATAACAAACAATCGTTTTAAAGTCCAAATTTCTTGCAAGCAAATCAATTACCATGGCTCTGATACCAGTTGTTGGATATTATTTTACCAGGATCTTAGATCTACTCACCAGTATGTTGTTTAACACCCTACATATGAACTTTCTAAAACGATATAATAAACACATATAAAGTTAAGAAAACCTTACATTGATGTAGCGGAATTAATGTCTCCTTCCACTCAAATCTCTAACCCTTGTATCCTTTCTGTCGCAGAGTATAATCAAGATCTGAGCCCGAATGTCCTTCTCTTTGAGTTTGATCCTTCACAGTCTTCCAACCTATGATTGAGTTACTGCTTGCTGTGTGTGGGCACTCACTCTTTCACTAGGGTCGAAATTTAGGAAGAAAAAAGAGAGAGAGAGGGATTTCGGCCAAGGTATAGAAAAGGGAAGGCTCAGTTTTTCTAAAGAGAGAAATTTCTGTCAGATAACTAATGAAAGTGTAATTTTGACTGAGCCATCACTTTCTATTTATAAGCAACTACTAGGTTTAGGTTAGGAATTATTTGGCATTTAAAATAATGAAAATATCAATTTGAAACTCCACAATAAGTGGCCGGCCAAGGTGTAGTAGTGGGCCCCACTTGATTTTGAAGTTTTAACAAATTTTATTCCTATTTTCTTAAAAACGCCAATTTTCCAATTCTAACCTTTTAAATGCCAAAACTAATTATTTAATAACTAAAATAGATTATTAAATAATATTGTCATTTAATTTAATTATTAACTAGACATATAAAGTCCATTAATAAATAAATAAACCTAGAATCTCTATTATTTACAATTTCACCCCTGCTTAGTGAAAATTCAAAAATTAGACATAGTCTAACTTTAGAATTATAATTGACTAATCACGAATCAATTATTGAGTCTTACAAGCAGAATATTCTCAACTAGAATGGGGACCATGGATCTATATGCTGAGCTTCCAATAAGTGAACCAAATTTACCAAGTAAATTGCTACTTATTAATTCTTCGTTGAATCCACTCTTAGAACTTAGAATTGCACTCTCAGACTTATGTAGAGCATATTATATGTTCCACGATATAGATATGCTATCTCATTTAACCATTGTTATAATCTTATTGTGATTTAAAGATCCTCTATATAGATGATTTACATCGAGATGGTATAATTTTACCGTTCTCACCCCTCAATGTATTTTGCCCCTTAAAACACTTAGCTACCTGTAAATTGTGTTTAGTGATCTAATAATTAGTCACTTAAACAAGAGCTCATCCATTTACATCTATTTGCTAAGCTCGAAGGGAATCATCACTTGACTTCTATACACCAGTAGAAGCTATAGATTCCATATTTATGTTCAGCACTCCCACTCAATCATACTATCATGTTCCCAAAATATACGTATCACCCTGACCCAAAAGTAGGCTTAAGTAATAAATCAAAGAACATGAATAGTACTTCTGAGTTCAGCCTAAGCATATCAGGATTTAGATTCTTTTAATCTTAAGATCAACTACTGATATTGACTTGGAAAGATATAACGGTAAGTTTGTAATATCTTAACTAAGTTGCAATATCGATCCAGTCCAATGTATACTCCATACATTCGAAACTAGTATACTTTACTAATGTCCTAGAAAGAACATAACACTTACTTCAAGTGTAAGTACACATCATCGCTGATTATCACATTAGTGTAAATCCAAAACACTGATGAAACACGGACTTAGTCTTTTGATTCATATGATCACAATCACATTCCACTGTGTTGACGATACTGTAATTGTGAATAAACATATGATCTGGATTTAACTGATTTTGTGTTTAAAAGTAATGAACATATTAAACCATTAGCATGTAAAATTCATGCAAACATAAATCACTTCAAATTTCTTGTATTGATTACTAATCAGATTGTAAAGAGTTTTATTTAGGGCATAAAACCCAACAGGTCAATCCCTAAGTGATATAGAGATCATGTGGAGTTATGAATGTAATCCAGAGTTCAATAGATATAAAAAATCGTCAAACTGCATATTATTCTTAACTTTTTCCACCCCTATCAGATCAAAAGATCTTTTTATTAAATTAATTCTTAATAATTGTTTTAGAATTAACAATTATTCATAAACATAGAATTGAAATTCTAAGTGTTTATGTAGTATTAAATCTTTGCAGAGTTTAATATACCATAGAATTTGTATCAACAATAAAATACATACACGTATAAACATTATAAACATTAAATATAATTGATATTGGCATACTCAAGATAAAGTAAACAAAGCTCAATTCATAAATGCAATTCATTAGCAAAAGAGAAATTTTATTAAAATAATATTCTCAAAAAAATGAATTGTCTGCAATAATATGAAAAATAGGGAGTAAAATCCCAAACCAATAATTGAAATCCAAATTATTCTGAAAAAGAAACAACTAATTCAAAAATTAAAAAAAAAAGGTAGAAGATTCCGAGCTTCATCTTCAATCTTGGACTATCTCCACACATCTGTCCAACCATCCGATTCTACTCGCTAGGATAGCATCCGAGTTCAAGCAGCTGGAGCTGAAATAAGAAGAAAAAAAAACATGGTTAGTAGGTCCAGAATTAATAATCCAAGTGGATAATAATTCTCTAAAACACATGAGTTTATAGAATAGAAAGAAATACGTTATTTCTTTGCTAGAAACTTAGGGCATTGGGATTTCCAGTGGCCTTTTTCATTGCAATAGAAGGATTTTCCTTTTGGCTTATCACCAGGAGTAGGAGCCTTTTTCTTTTTAACTGTTTTCACAGCTTGAACAGGCTTCTTGCTATTCTTCCACTTCTTCTTGTTCTTGGGTTTGGAAGTAGAGGCAAAGTTTGCCTCAGCCTTAGCCGCCCCATTAGCATTTCCATAATTAGAAGTTTTAGATCCTCCTTTATGTAGTCCTCCAATCTAATTTTCAAATGTCTGAAGGTTGTTTACTAACTCGTAAAAGTCAAGTTCCAACTTGTTCATGACAGAATTTGAAGTATAAGGTAGAAAGGCTGGAGTCAAACTGTTCAAGATCAGACTCACTTGAGTGGTCTGATCCATAACAACTCCATGATTCTGAGCTTCTTGGAAGTAACTCGCCATTTGGAGAAGGTGATCACGCACGTTCTGATGAGGTTTCATCCGTGTATAGATGAAATTCTTTGTCACTTCAAAACGAGCTTGAATTGATGCCTGTCCAAATAGTTCAGTCAACTGGTTCAAGATTTCTGCAGCCATGAGAGTGTTAGCAAACCTTGTTTTAAGGTGTCAACCATGCTAGAAAGCATGAAGTATCGAGCTTTGTTTTTGGCATTTTGCCAACGCTCAAACTTCTCCTTCACTGCTTTGGTTGCATTCTCACCTAGCTGCTCAGGACATGCTTCAGTTAACACAAACAGGGCATTTTCACCAATGAGAGCAATGTTAATGTTCTCTTTCCATTTGAGAAAGTTAGATCCATTCAGCTTATTATCAGTCAACAGTGACACCATGGGGTTGGTCATTGTCATGTTGGATACTACAAATAACAATAAATAGAAATCAAGTAAGGTTCAACACAAAATCTCATTCATAAATTATAAGCACATAGCAAGTAGGAATGACAAGTGAAAATACTAAAACATACAATCCTAAATAATTCCCAAGGTCTTCAACAAACTGATATCAGTGTCCCGTCTAGGTGAGAGTCAAAAATACCATCCATTGAATAGAGTTGTCAGCCCATCTAAAATGATAAACATTCTAGCAACTTTTTATTCGATCATGATCAGAATCCAGCGTTGTCCCGTTTAGGCGAGAGTCAAGGCTATTCTATCTATCTTGTGAGCTTCTACCATTGTTTCATACTTTTGTAAATCGTAGTAATAGTCGCCACCATTAGAGTGATCCATACTAAAAATATAACACTTACAAATAATACTTATCTTTCGAGATTCTACGGCGTTAAATTGCTAATGAACGTTCTTCCATTAGGGAGGATTACTCACTAAAACAAGAACTATGTAGAACCAATAATGGAGATCGAATATCCTAATAAATAAAGCTCATTATCTAAAATGTATTTTCTTCTAATATTTATTTTAAATATATATTTATTTAATTAAAATTTTCAATTTAGAATAAAGTTCTCAATATAAATTTTAATTTAATATTTATAAAATTATACTTAGATGGATTTGAAAAATAAAATGAATTATTTTCCATCTTAGTAATAGTTTTCAATAAATATTTAGTTTATTATTCAATTTATGTTGTATTAATTTAAATTAATTTACAACTCAAATTTAATTTTCTATAAATATATATTGGATTTCGAAAATTAATGTATTTAAAAAATAAATAAAATTTTCGAAAATGCTCTAAAATAAAATAAATAAAATAAACCTTGAAAAAATTATTCTAACTTTATGTTGGTCCAAAATTAATTAATAAAAATTAATGGTGAACATAAATATAATTTTCCTATTTAATTGAATATTAATAAAAATTTTCAAATATTAAAGTATCATGATTAAAATCAACTTAAATATTAACTTTCTATTTAATTAAATATCACTAGAAAAATACTTCAAGCAAAACAGATAATAACTATGTAGACTTTCATTGACTAATTAATTTATTTCTAATTATAATATATTTTAGTTTATTTATTTTAATTAATCATTAAATAAAAAAATCTTTGATTTACGTTGGTCCAAAATTAATTAAATAATAATTAATTTTCAACTTTAATCTATTTTTAAAAATTTTAAAATTTTCTGCATTTAAATAAAATGCATTTTCGAATTGTAAAAAAAAATGATTAATAAAATATATTTTGAAAATAATTCAAATTTAAGTTCTTCTGAAAGTAAAATTTCGAACTTCAAATAATTTTCTATTTAATTAAATATTATGAAAATAATAATATTTAAGTATCAAGAAAGGAATCAACTTAAATATTTAATTTTTAATTTAATTAAATGTATTGAATACAAGAATTAAATAATCAAGTATAAAAGAAACTTTATTATTAATTATAATTTAATACAAGGAAAAATATTTTTAATTAAGTTGATCCAAAATTAATTAATAAATAATTAATTTTTAACTTAAAATATTTTCCTAATTAAATATTAGAAAATATAACTAGTCACTAGAAATTACTATCTAGAATATATTTCAATTAACTAAGTGTTTTTCTAAAATTAACTTTAAAAATATTAAATGAAAACTAAATTTCACATATTTTAAAAGTTAATTATGTTGCCAATTCAATTTTAATTAGGTTAGACTAATATAATTAACCTAATACAATTATTTAAATAAGGCAAATGGGCTTTCACAATTGCGGTGGTTCATGTGAGTGAGTGTTGGGTTCAGTATGTCGTACCCACTACTATTGGTCCCCTAACTCTCACACAAGGCCCAAAGGAGAGGACTTTGACCATTACATAAATAATTGTTATTAATTGAATGAGTCCAATTCTAATTGGGCCTCAATAAAATTACTTAAGTGAAATTTTATTTTAGCAACCTAGTCCATTTAATTAATGAAACTTAAATTGGCTTCCTATATGCATCTAAGCCCAAAAGAAAACACATACAAGCTCACACAGGTCAAATAATTTGGATGGGCTCTATCACGTTACTAGGTTTACGCAGATGAAAGAAATTGCAAAATTACATGTTACAAATTATTTATAAGATCTATTGACAATTGAACTATGATTAAAATAAAATCATTGGATTTGTCAACAAGTTAATCATTGCAATTTAGATCAAATAAATAATAGGTTTGTAAAAAAAAAAATTGAATATATAATAAAATAATCAAACAATACAAACAAACAAGTAACAGATAATTCGAAAAATCTGGAAAGTAGGCTAAAATTTCTCTATTTTGAAATCTAAAAAAAAATTAAAATTTAAAATAAAATCTTAACTAGAATTTAAATTTAGGTTTTTAGAGAATATTTGAAAAAAAAAATCAAGTAAAAAACTAAGAAACCGTACATTCCCTAAATTTTAACTAAATTTCAATATCTAACCAATTTTTCAAATTTCAAGTTCATTCAAAAATTTAAATTATTTAAATTTCTAACAAGATAATATAATATAATATCTTGAATTTTAAATTTAGATATTCGTAATATTATATTCTTAGTCTTATAATTCAATAAATTCAAAATAAACTATTTGAAAAATAAGATATTTTTATGGGTAGGATATTTTTTTAATTTTATTAAAAATAATAAAATAGAATAAGTTTAAAAAATTTATGGTTCGAAACCCTAAAATTTCTATTCAAACCTAAACTAACTAATTTTTCAAATTTCATGTTATTTTTGCCAAAATATAATTTTAATAAAAAAAATATCTAATACTATAAAATGTTAAAACTAACATATTCCTAATCTTCTAATTTTAATTAATAAAATATATTTCAAAAAATAACAAATTTGAAAAAAAAATGACATGGTTAGCAAATTTTCAAATTTGAACAAGATTATTTTAAAAGAAATATATTTTAATATCAAAATAAAATTATTCAAATTTAATAAAAAATATGTAATATCTAATCTTATAATTAAAATAAACAAAATAATCTAAAATTTCAAAAATTAACCATAAGGCTATTTTTGTGAGAAATCAAATTTCAAAATTCAAAGCCTATTAATGTTTAAAACTAATTTTAATTAATTAAAAAAAATTAATAAAAATTAATTTATTCTGACAATTAGATTTTTAATTAAAAATTCAGATTCTACACAAAATTCTACTTAAATTTGACTTTTGTTTCAATGAAAAATGATTTTTTAATCAAAAGATATGAAGAAAACAAGTTTCGTGCTCAGGGGTATGCGATGCATACCCCTGCGAGCGCGGAAGCAAGGGAATGGCCGAGATAGTAGGCTGAATGCAGCCTACTTGACCGAGGGAGCTCGACGTGACACGGCTTCAGACAGCCTGTGTCTAAGTTTCCTCGGTTAGGCTGTCTGAAAACGCGTGGAAATGTCGGCGGTCCCTAGGTGCGCGCGCGTGTATGTGCTCAACTTGAGATATTTTCATCCAAATTCAAAAAATAATAACTAATTCATAAAAAATCCAAATTAGGTTCTGTAAAAGCCAAAATTCATTTATTTTTCATCTACTTTTCATATAAAATATTTTCAGATCGAAATAAAAAATACTTTTACAGCATATACTGTGATTTCTAAACTATCATCAAATAAGCACATAAACCATCTTGAAACCATCCAAATCAACACAAAAACATCATTTTAATTCATATTTCATGAATGTAAATCATTACCATGGCTCTGAGGCCAGTTGTTGGAATATGTTTTCCCATGATCTAGATTTACTACCATGTATGTTATTTAACATCCTAAATATGAATTTCTAAAACAATATAAATAAACACATATAAAGTTTCAGAAAACCTTACATTGGGTGCAGCGGAATATTAATGGCTCCTTCCACTCAGATCTCTAACCCTTGTATCCTGTTTGTAGCAGAGTATCACCAAGATCTGAGCCCGAATGTCCTTCTCTTGATTCTACATTCTTCACTCAAGGTATGAAAATTATGAAGAAGAAGGAAGAGAGAGGTGGTTCGAATATAGAAGGAATAGATGGTTTAGGAAATTTTCTGAAGGCACGAAATTTCATCATCTTTTAGTTTGACCCATCACTATCTATTTATAGGCAACCACCTAGGTTTAGGTTAGGATTTATTAGGCATTAAAATAATAGAAAAATTAAGTATAAATTACCAACCAAGTGGTCGGCCATACTAATGGGCCCCACTTTGGAATTTTTCCACTTTTGACAATCTTTCCTTTATTTTCTCAAAAATGCATTTTTTCCAATTCTAACCATTTGAATGCCAAAACAAATTATTTAATAATTAAAATTAATTATCAAATAAAATTGTCATTTAATATATTTATTAATTAGACATAATAAAGTCTCTCAATTAATAAATAAGACCTAGAATCTCTTTTCTTCACAATTAAGCCCTTGCTTAGTGAAAATTCATAAACTAGACATAGTCTAATTTTAGAATTATAATTGATTAATTAAAATCAATTATCTGTGTCTTACAAGTAGTATGGTCTCAACTAGTATGGGGACCATGGGCCTATACAACCGAGCTTCCAATAAGCAGAACTTGGAATTGCACTCTCAGTCATATAGAACGCTCTATATGTTCCACGATATAGATATGCTATAAACATTTAACCATCGTTCTAATCTCAATAATCAAAGATCCTCTATAGATGATTTACACCAAGTAGGGATGAATTTACCATTTCACTCCTCAATGTATTTTATCCTTAAAACCCTTAGCTTCCTGTAAATGATATTTCAGTGAACCAAAACATAATCACTGAAACAAGAGCTCTTCCATTTACATATATTAAGCCAAGCTCGAAGGAAATCATTGTTTCACTTTTATGTACTGATAGAAGTTATAGATACCATATCTATGTTTAGCGCTCCCACTCAATTGTACTATCATGTTCCCAAAATGTACGTATCACCCTGACCAGAAAGTAGCCTTAACTAACAAATCAAAGAACATGAATAGCACTCTTTAACCTAAGCATGTCAGGATTAAGATCTTTTGATCTAAGATCAACTAGTGATATTGACTTAGAAAGATACAACCGTAAGATTATAATATCTTAACCAAGATCAATATCCGCCCCAGTCCAATGTATACTCCATACATCAGAAAGTCGCATACTTTACCAATATTCTAGAAAGAACATAACACTTATGCAAAGTGTAAGTACACTTCATCGCTAATTATCACATCACTGTAAATCCAGTGCACTGTTGAATCAGGGAGTTCGTCTTTTGAAGCATTAATCACAATCACATTCCATTGTGTTGATCTCACTGTAATTGTGAATGACTATATGTTCTGAACTTAACAGATTTTGTATATATTAAACCATAAACATGAAAACTAAATGTAACCTTAAATGACTTCCAATCTTTCATTGATAACAAATCAGATTAGATTAAAATGGGTTTTATTTAGGGCATAAAATCCCAACACATGGTCCCCATACTAGTTGAGACCATACTGTTGGAATTTATTTTAACAGGATCTTAGATCTACTCACAAGTATGTTGTTTAACACCCTAAATATGAACTTTCTAAAACGATAAATAAACACATATAAAGTTAAGAAAATCTTACATTGATGGCAGCGGAATAATGTCTCCTTCCATTCAGATTTCTAACCCTTGTATCCTTTCTGTCGCAGAGTATTATCAAGATCTGAGCCCGAATGTCCTTCTCTTTGTGTGTGATCCTTCACAGTCTTCCAATCTATGATTGAGGAACCACTTGCTGTGTGTGGGCACTTACTCTATCACTAAGGTTCGAAATTTATGAAGAGGAAAAGAGAGAGAGTTGATTTCGGCTATAGAGAGAAAAGGGAAGGCTCAATTTTTTTGAAGAAAATTTTTTATCAGAATACTTGAAAAATATGTGATTTGACTGAGCCATCACTTTCTATTTATAGGAAACTACTAGGTTTAGGTTAGGAATTATTTGTAATTAAAATAAGGAAAATATCAATTTGAAAAACCACTTTAAGTGGCCGGCCATGGTGTGTAATGGGCCCCACTTGGTTTTTGCAGTTTTCACAAATTTTATTTCTATTTTCTCAAAAACGCTAATTTTCCAATTCTAACCATTTAAATGCCAAAACTAATTATTTAATAACTAAAATAGATTATTAAATAATATTGTCATTTAGTTTAAATATTAATTAGACATATATAGTCTATTAATAAATAAATAAACCTAGAATCTCTTTTCTTTACAATTTCGCCCCTGCTTAGTGAAAATTCACAAATCAGGTTGGAAATTATTTTACCAGGATCTTAGATCTACTCACAAGTATGTTGATTAACACCCTAAATATGAACTTTCTAAAACGATGAAATAAACACATATAAAGTTTAGTAAACCTTACAGTGGGTGCAGCGGAATAATATGACTCCTTTCGTTCAGATATCTAGCCCTTGATTCCTTTCTGTAGTAGAGCATTATCAATATCTCAACCTGGATCTCTTTCTCTGATTCTTTAGTGCTGAAACTCCTTCTTTCTAAAAGTCTTTCTTCAAGATCTTCCTCACTATGATTGAGGTATCACATGCTGTGTGTGGGCACTACTCTAACACTAAGAATTTCGAAATCTTTAGGAAGAAGAGAGAGAGGAAGTGGTCGGCCAAAGACATGGAGAGAGAGGGGCTCAGTTTTTTCTGAATGTAAAAGTAGAAAATTTAAGTGTAAATTTCTTGAATCCTTCACTATCTATTTATAGCATTCCACTAGGGTTAGGTTTGAATTATTTGGCATTAAAATAATGAAAAAATCAGTTTGAAAAATCATTCCAAGTGGCCGGCCATGTAGTGTAATGGGCCTTACTTGGATTTTACAGTTTTCTCAATTCTGCATCTGATTTTCTCAAAAACGCCAATTTTTCTAATTCAACGATTTAAATGCCAATTCTAACAATTTAATAACTATAAATAATTATTAAATAATATTGTCATTTATCATATTTATTAATTGAACCATACAAAGTATCATAATTAACAAATATGCCCCTAAAACTCTTTCTTTACAATTTCACTCTTACTTAGTGAAAAAATTCACAAATAGACAAAGTCTAATTTGAGAGTTATAATTGATTAATCAAAACAAATTATATGAGTCTTACAAGCAGTATTATCTCAACTAGTAGGGGGACCATGGGTCTATATAACCGAGCTTCCAATAAGTAGATCAAGAATTTATTACTTAAATTCACTAACTTATTAATTCTTCGTTGAATCCACGCATAGAACTTAGAATTGCACTCTCAGTATATAGAATGCTCTATATGTTCCACCATATAGACACATCATTAGTTATCCATTGTTATAATCCTAATTTGATCAATGATCCTCTATATGAATGATCTACACTGTAGAGGGATTAGATTACCGTTACACCCTACAATGTATTTAATCCTTAAAAAACTTAACCCCGTATAAATGATATTTCAGCTTATGTGAAATGAGATCTCCACTATTTATTTTCGTTTGGTCAAGCTCGAAAAAGATCATCCTTTACTTACTATTCGTCAGATAGAAGCTATAGATTCCATGTTTATGTTAGCGCTCCCACTCAATTGCACTACCGTGTTCCCAAAATGTACGTATCACCCAGACCCAAAAGTAGGCTTAACTAACAAATCAAAGAACACGAATAGCCTCTCGAGATCGAGCCTAATTATAACAGAATTAAGATCATTTGATCGAGGATCAACTAGGCGATATTGACTTGAATAGATATTACGGTAAGTTTAATAAATCTATGTCAAAGTTCAATATCGGTCCCTTCCGATGCATACTCCATGCATCCAACCTGAGCTTTACTTTAACCAATGCTCTGAAAAGAACATAGCATTTCTCCAAATGCAAGTAAACTCTGTTGTAGATTATCATATCAGTAAAACCCTGTGTCTGATAAATCTAGGAAACCTTACTTTCCAATGTGTTGACAGCACAATAAACAGGATCAAGTATGTGAAAAGGGTTTCAGATAAATTTATACATTATGTGCATATAATCATGAAATAAATCATGTGAATCATGCAACATTAAATGTTATTTCTGATCTATATTAATAAGTAAATCTGATTATATTGAAATGAGTTTTATTTAGGGCATAAAACCCAACAAACTCCCACTTGCACTAATATAAAACAAAATGTGCATTTCAAATAATCTCAACACCTTGATATACAAATCAGGTGTAGTAGTAGTAAACTCCTCGTAATAGGATCTGAAAGGTTGAATTAAACACAACCTTTTCTCCACCATTACTCTTCCTTAATCACAAAATCCTTAATAATGTTAAATTCCTCTCTATATGTCTACTCTTCTTGGGATACTGGATTCTATACCTTTGGCAACTAGTTTTGGTTAATCAGGAAATTAACACTAGTAGTTAAGGCAATTTGGAATGGTGCCAAAGATGTATAGAACTTTCCTTAGACTGAATAAGTACCTTTCCTGCAACTTTAACATTCAGTCCCTTTCTGGTAGACCTAGAGACTTCAGATAGGTTTTTACACTTCTCCAATAATCACTATTCCACCCCCACAGTAATCACCATATTATCAAAAAGATTTTCTAGCACAAAGGTAAATTTCGAAATCTGATGTGGTGTAGTCTAAGAGTTTTAAACACACCCTTATAGACTAACATATAGTTCCTCTTCTTTATCTTAAGATTTACTTGATTGTCTTCCAATGTTCTTCTCCTGGATTAATCTGATACCTACTTATTACTCCCACTCAACAGCAGGTGTCTGGTCTAAGGCATACAAAAGCATATCTAAGACTTCTCACTGTTGATTTAAGAAATTCTTTCATGGCTTTATCTTTTTTGGAATAGTTGAGACTTTTCCTTTGATAAATAAAATCTATGCCTAAGAAGTTGTGAAGCTTCTATAGATTTCCATTAGAAAGAAAATGCTTCAGCATCTTATTAAAGTAAGTTGCTTGCATTACAGTAAGTAATTACCAGGTATACCACAAGCCATAGGTTTAGATAAACTCAAACCTATAATACTAGGAACAGGAAGTTTTGTTAAGTCCATTGAATAGACTTATAAACAAAAATTTCCTTTTATGTCCTTGTAATAGAAAACTTTAGGTTACTCCATGTGAATGGATTAAACTATAGTTCTATTGGCTTTTCTTCTTAGTTTCTTATCTTGACAATCCATTACTTGTTTAAACTCACAATTGATTTTAATCACTAGTGTCTTCCAAGTCATAAGAAGGTGAGTTCCTAGAAACTCTCCCACTACAACAAGGTATCGTGAAATATGTCTAAGAAAACTAAATGGTATTAACCTCTTTTGGTTGTGACAAGACAACAGAGGCAGTGAGATCATCATATGTCAAATAAGATGATAGAACACTTTTGGAATCAAGAAATAAATATCTCCTTTATTTGTTACTTTATTTTCAGACTTAGTCATTATCTTAGAAAAGTAGTATTTGTTTGAACAAACACTTTCTTATCTATTTACTATGGGATGGTCCACCCCTAATCACTTAGAATAGCTAACAAAACATGGTTAACAGTTCTAGCTTTTCTTAAGATTTTGATTAGGTCATCCATGAATCTAGTAATAATTTACATTAAGTATACAACCGTTACATCATTCTGAAATTGTATTTCCATAGAAGGAATTAGGCAACGACTAGTAACTAATCATCAATATGCAACTCGAAATTTCTAGGGAGGTAAGTTTGGATATAATTCAAAAATCAATTTAATGATCTTTGAACTGCATATCTACTAACTATTTCTCCACCCCTATCAGTTTGTAAGATCTTTAACCACTTACCTTAATGGTGTTAACCATTGCTAGAAATTAATGAAATTTTTCAAACATTTCAAATTTCTTTGCACAAGGTATAATCTAGATTGATCGTTTTAAGAATACAACGAAAAACTCATATCCACCCCTGAATGTACATCCATCTACAAATGAGATGAACTATTTTCAGTGGATATATAGGCATATTAACTCTTTGCAAAGATTGATCTTGTCAAAACCACTATGAACAAGATACCAATGCCATAGATAAAATTGTGGGTATGTCTTTTGATGACTTAGGTTTAGTTATTTCAATGAGTTCATAGAATAGTGCAAGTGGATCCTTGTCACAGAATATTAAACTCAAATTCCATACAGTTTGAATTCATTGATAAAAGATGGATATTAAATACTTGTGAAAGTGTAACTGTCTTGTTTCCTGGAATTAGAAATATAAGAAAATTTTCTTTTTGGATTCTAAAATTAAAGTCAAAGACTTAAATTTATACCAAATATAATGAGTAATTCTTTGTTGGACCACCACTACTAATTTAAACTCTAAGTTAGATTTGCCCATACAAGTAGGAGATTTCTAAGATTGAGGATTTATATCAATTTGGAATAGAATTTCGGGATTATAATCATATGTCATTTAATTTCTTAAGAGAAAATAGAATGAAATGATTTATAGACCATTCATCCAATGATATGTTATTGAGCTAATTCGCAATGAATAAGCTAAGAGGAATTAGGATAATTTCGTTTATAAATAAGAATCTGACGATGCTTCGATTAACGAGAGTCAAAGTAATCTTATTATGTAATCTTCTTGTTTCATATTGTAAAAATACTAGTCTAAGGTGTCATCAATTGATGAACAGCTAGATGTTGCATATACAATATTTATCTTTCGAGATCTAACACTATTATGTATGTCTAATGGTGAAAATCCACTAGGGATTTATCTCATTAGATAAACAAACTAAGTTAGACCAACAATGAAGATTCGAAATTAAACTACAACTTAATAACAAAAAATAACATGGTTCAATATAAATTCATACACAATTCAGAAATTATTAAACATATAGCAAGTAGGAATGACAAGTGAAAATACTAAAACATACAATCCTAAATAATTTCCAAGGTTTTCAACAAACTTATATTAGTGTCCCATTTAGGCGAGAGTCAAAGCTACCATCCATTGAATAGAGTTGTCAGCTCATCTAAAATGTTAATCATTCTAGCAACCTTTTATTCGATCAAGATTGGAATTCAGCGTTGTCCCGTTTAGGCGAGAGTCAGGGCAATTCTATCTTATGAGCTTCCACCATTGTTTCATAATTTGCAAGTCAAATATGGTCGCCACCATTAAGGTGATCCATACCATATAAAAAACTTACAAACTACTTATCTTTCGAGATTAAACGGTGTGAAATTGCTAATGAACGCTCCTCCATTAGGGAGGATTACTCACTAAAACAAACGCGATGTAAACCCAACAATGGAGATCGAATATCTTAATAATAAAGCTCATTATTTAAAGAGAGTTGTATTTTCTTTGATTCTCTTTATTTAATCTTTTATTTTAAATATATATTTATTTAATTAAAATTTCCAATTTAGAATGAAAAATTCTAAATATAAATTTTAATTTAATATTTATAAATTTTACTTAGATGGATATGAAAATAACATGAATTATTTCCATCTTAGTAATAATTTCCAATAAATATTTAGAAAAATATTCAATTTAAGTTGTTACAAAATTAATTTAAATTAATTTACAACTCAAATTTAATTTTCTATAAATATATATTGCATTTTGAAAAATTATAGTATTTAAGGATACAATTTTCGAAAATGCATGTTAAAATAAAAAATAAATTCTAGAAAAATTATTCTAATTTAATGTTGGCCCAAAATTAATTAATAAAATTAATTTACAACAAAAAAATATAATTTTCCTATTTAATTAAGGGTGTGTTTGGAAGTAACTGTGTAATTACTAGGTAGGGTAATTACTAGTGTAGTAATTACACTATATTTTAAAATGCAAGGTGTGTTTGGATATGAGGTGATAATTACATATGAATTCTTAATATCTTGTTTGGCAAATAGTTAGTAATTACATGAAAAAAATAATATTTTTTAGGAGCTAATGTTTAATATGGAAAGTTTTTAGTAATTACACAGTGTAATTACATCCAATTCTCATGGGGGGCCATGAGAATTGGAGAGTGTAATTGGAACCCCTCAATTACTTCCAATTACACAGTTACAGTGTAATTACATGGTCAGACAAACATGCCAAATTGTGTAATTACCTCCAATTACACACAAATCCAATTACATTGTGGCTTTCCAAACGCACCCTAAATATATATAAAAAATTTCAAATATTTAAGTATGATGATGAAAATCAACTTAAATATTAATTTTCTATTTAATTAAATACACTAGAAAAATACTTCAAGCAAAAATATCACCTATCTAGATTTTTCTTTGACTAATTAATTAAATTTCTAATAAAATATATTTTACTTCATTTATTTTAATTAATCATTAAATGAAAAAATCATTGATTTAAGTTGGTCCAAAACTAAAATAAATAATTTACAACTTTAATCTATTTTTCAAATAAAATTTGAAATTCCACCATTTAAGAAATGCAATTTCTAAATTTGATTAATAAATTAAGAAATAAAATATATTTTGAAAATTATTTAAATTTAAGTTGAAAAATAAATTTCAACTTAAAATAATTTTTTATTTAATTAAATGTCATGAAAAAGAAATATTTAAGTATCATGATGAAAATCAACTTAGATATTTAATTTTCAATTTAATTAAATGTATTAAATTCAAGAAATAAATATTAAGTGTAGAGAAGGCTTAATTATTAATCTCTAGTTTAATACTAGGAAAAAATATACTTAAAATAAATTGTACCAAAATTAATTATTTAAATAATTAATTTCACAATGTATAATATTTTCCTATTTTAATATTAGAAATAATAAGTAGTCTAGAAATAACTATCTAGAAAATATCTTATTTGGCTAAGTATCTTTTCCACAAAATTTGAAAAAATATCTAATTTAAGTTGTATTAGGAAAAAATCTAGAACTTAAATATTTCCAAATTTAAATTTAATTAAATATAAAAAAAATTAAGTTGTAACCACTTAATTTGAAAATATTCCATTTTAAGTTAATATTTGAAAAAAATATCAACTTAAAAAAAATATCCAAAGAATCTTAATAACCAATTCCTAAAATTCCTCAACTTAATTTTGAAATTTGAAATTGAAAGATATTCAGATTTAAGTTGATTAGTTATAGATAACTAAATATCAACTTAAATAGGAATATTTAATGAAAAATTTAAATTAAGCTTCAGAAAGAATCTAGATGGTTATAATTCTATATTTAATTAAATACAAGAAAATACATATAGTTTAGCTTAGAATAAAATTCTTTAAACGATGATTTTCTTAAATTAATTTCATAATAAATGAAATTAATTATGTTGCTAATCAATTTTATTAGGTTAAACTAGTTTAATTAACCAAGTACAGTTATTCAAATCAGGCAAATGGGCCTTCACAATTGGGGTAGTTCATGTGAGAGGGTGCTGGGTTCAGTATGTCGTACCCACTATTATGGCTCCCAACTCTCACACAAGGCCCAAAAGAGAGGAATTTAACCTTTAAATGAACAACTGTTATTAATTGAATAGGCCCAAAAACTAAATGGGCCTAAATAAAATCTATCAAGAACTATGATATTTTATTTAGCAACAACAACCTATATGCATCTATAATGAAATTAAACACATAGGCTCACACAAGCACACAATTTGGATGGATCCTATCATGTTGCTAGGTCATACAAAGATGAAAGAAGATTGTAAATATACATGTTACAAATTATTTACTTGACCAAGGGAGCCATGAGTTAAAATCAGATCATTGGATCTGTCAACAAGTTAACCATGGTTATTTGCAATCAAGCAATAATAGGTTTTAAAAACTTACAAACAAGCTAAAACATATACTCCTGCAACAAGGTTAGCTAGATAGTTGGATGTAGGATTTATTTAATTTTAAATAATTAAATTTCGAAAAATAATTAAATAAAAAAAAAATTATTTTCGAAAAATAATAAAATAAAATTTAAAAAATTTTCGAAATTAAAATAAAAAAAATATTTAAAATTAAACCTACAATTTTGAAAAATTAGGTTTCAACCAACCTAAATATCATTTCAAAATTTGCTCACTACTTTTAAAAATTTAATGTTATTTTATAAATAAAAATTAAATAAAAAATTAAAAAAGATAAATAAATATCTTTTTCAGATTTTAAATATAATTTAAATAAATAAAATAACAAAATTTAAAAGTTAGCAAAATATCTTACATCTATTTAAAATTACATGATTATAGTTATCTTATTTTAAATTTAAATAAGGTCAAATTATTTTAAAAAATATTTAATTTAAAAAATTTTCATATCTGACCTTAAATTTAAAAATAAGATAAGATATAATCAAATTTAAAAATAAGATAGATAATTAAGCAAAAAAGATAGATATTTACTATTTTCAAATTCAAATTACACTAATATCATGAATTAAATATAAAAAATATTAATTAATTTAATTATGATAATTAGAATTGAATTAGGATTAGTCAATGCATAAATACAGAACTACACAAAAAATCGGAAGTTAAATCCATGAAAAAGCATGAAAAATCGAAGAAAAACGAAAAAATTCGAGTTGTACGGACAGTATGCTATGCATACTCGTCTCGCGCATGGGGAGTGCATGGGCGTGGTTTCTCGATGCAGGAGGGTCACCAGCATGATTTCCGCGTGCGGAAACTGGTTGCTCGATTCTTGATTTTTTTGAAACTTCAAAAAATCATAACTAATTCAAATTAAATTGAAATTGAGTTCTGTAAAAAAGTAAATTGCTTAATTTTTTCCATACTATCCAATAAAAATAATTCCAGAAACAGATATTCAATTATTTTTCACAAAAATTCACAAACATCAATCAATCATCAAATAACACTCAATACAACATGATACCATCCAAAACATCAAACAATCGTTTTAAAGTCAAAATTTCTTGCAAGCAAATCAATTACCATGGCTCTGATACCAGTTGTTGGAAATTATTTTACCAGGATCTTAGATCTACTCACAAGTATGTTGATTAACACCCTAAATATGAACTTTCTATAACGATGAAATAAACACATATAAAGTTTAGTAAACCTTACATTGGGTGCAACGGAATAATATGACTCCTTCCGTTCAGATATCTAGCCCTTGATTCCTTTCTGTAGCAGAGCATGTAGGGTTTTATGCCCTAAATAAAACTCATTTCAATATAATCAGATTTGTTTATTAATATAGATCAGAAATAACATTTAATGTTGCATGGTTCACATGATTTATTTCATGATTATATGTACATAATGTATAAATTCATCTGAAACCCTTTTCACATACTTGATCCTGTTTATTGTGTCGTCAACACATTGGAAAGTAAACATAACTATGTGAATAAAGTTTCCTAGATTTATCAGACATAGGGTTTTACTGATATGATAATCTACAACAAGAGTTTACTTGTATTTGGAGAAATACTATGTTCTTTCCAGAACATTGGTTAAAGTAAAGCTCAGGTTGGATGCATGGAGTATGCATCGGAAGGGACCGATATTGAACTTTGACTTAGATTTAATTAAACTTACCGTAAAATCTATTCAAGTCAATATCGCCTAGTTGATCCTAGATCAAATGATCTTAATCCAGATATGATTAGGCTCAATCTTGAAAGGCTATTCGTGTTCTTTGATTTGTTAGTTAAGCCTACTTTTAGGTCAGGGTGATACGTACATTTTGGGAACACGGTAGTGCAATTGAGTGGGAGCGCTATCATAAACATGGAATCTATAGCTTCTATCTGGCGAATAGTAAGCAAAGGATGATCTCCTTCGAGCTTGACCAAACGAACATAAATGGTGGAGTACTCATTTCACATAAGCTGAAATATCATTTATACGGGGTCAAGTGTTTTAAGGAATAAATACATTGTAGGGTGTAACGGTAATTTAATCCCTTTACAGTGTAGATCATTCATATAGAGGATCATTGATCAAATTAGGATTATAACAATGGATAACTAATGATGTGTCTATATGGTGGAACATATAGAGCATTCTATATACTGAGAGTGCAATTCTAAGTTCTATGCGTGGATTCAACGAAGAATTAATAAGTTAGTGAATTTTAGTGCTAAATTCTTGATCTACTTATTGGAAGCTCGGTTATATAGACCCATGGTCCCCCCACTAGTTGAGATAATATTGCTTGTAAGACTCATGTAATTGGTTTTGATTAATCAATTATAATTCTCAAATTAGACTATGTCTATTTGTGAATTTTTCACTAAGTAAGGGCGAAATTGTAAAGAAAGAGTTTATAGGGGCATATTTGTTAATTATGATACTTTGTATGGTTCAATTAATAAATATGATAAATGACAATATTATTTAATAATTATTTATAGTTATTAAATAGTTAGAATTGGCATTTAAATGGTTGAATTAGGAAATCGGTATTTTTGAGAAAATCAGATACAAAAGGTGTTAAAATTGCAAAATTGCAAAGCCCAAGGCCCAATCCACTTATATAGGGCCAGCCACTTTTGTAGGAAATTTAAACTGATTTTTTCATTATTTTAATGCCAAATAATTCAAACCTAACCCTAGTGGAATGCTATAAATAGATAGTGAAGGCTTCAGGAAATTAACACTTAAATTTTCTATTTTTCCTTCAGAGAAAAACCTGAGCCTTCTCTCTCCCTATCTTTAGCTGACCACTCTCTCTCTTCTTCCTTGATAATTTCGAAATCCTTAGTGTATGAGTAGTGCCCACACACATCAAGTGATACCTCAATCATAGTGAGGAAGATCGTGAAGAAAGATCATCAGCAAAGGAGTTTCAGCATCAAAGATTCAGAGAAAGAGATCCAGGTTCAGATATTGATAATGCTCTGCTACAGAAAGGAATCAAGGGCTAGATATCTGAACGGAAGGAGTCATTTAATTCCGCTGCAACCAATGTAAGGTTTCTTAAACTTTATATGTGTTTAATTTATCGTTTTAGAAAGTTCTTATTTAGGATGTTAATAAACATACTTGTGAGTAGATCTAAGATCCTGGTAAAATAATTTCCAACAACTGGCCTCAGAGCCATGGTAATTGATTTACTTGCAAGAAATTTGGACTTTAAAACGATTGTTTGTATGTTCTTTGGATGGTATCATGTTGTATTGAGTGTTATTTGATGATTGATTGATGTTTGTGAAATTTTCGTGAAAAATAATTGTGATTTCGTTTCTGGAATTATTTTTATTGGATAGTATGGAAAAAATTAAGCAAGTTAGCCTTTTACAGAACTCAATTTGGATTTTATTTGAATTAGTTATGATTTTTTGAAGATTTGACAAAATCGGGGCTGTGCTGATAGTTTCCTACGATCGCAGAACTGTCCGTACAGTTTCGATTTTTTCCTTTTTTCTTCAATTTTTCATACTTTTTCATGGAATTAGCTTCCAATTTTTTGTATGGTTTTGTATATATACTATTACTATTCCTAATTCAATTCTAATTATCATTTTGAATTAATTTAAATTTTTTTTAATTTAATTCAAGATATTAGTGTAATTTGAATTTCAATAGAATTAGTATTTATCTTTTTGCTTAAAAATCTATCTTATTTTTAAATTTGATTATATTTTTTTTAAATTTAAGGTCAGATATTTTAAGATATTTATAATATCTTTTAAAATATTTATAATATCTTTTAAGATATTTAAAAATATCTTATCTTTTAAGATATTTATAATATCTTTTAAAGATATTTATAATATCTTTTAAGATATTTTAAAAATATCTTATCTTTTAAGATTTTTTAATTAAATCTTTTTAGATATTTTGACCATATTTAAATTTAAAATAAGATATTTATAATCATGTAATTTTAAATAGATATAAGATATTTTGCTAATTTTTTAAATTTTGTTATTTTATTTATTTAAATTACATTTAAAATTTGAAAAAGATATTTATTTATCTTTTCTAATTTTTTATTTAATTTTTATTTATAAAATAATATTTAAAATTTAAAAGTAGTTAGCAAATTTTTGAAATGATATTTAGGTTGGTTCAAACCTAATTTTTCAAAATTGTAGGTTTGATTTTAAATTTAAATATATAATTAATTTTTGAAATTTTTTTAAAATTTTTTTTTCGAAAATCCATTTTAATAATATTTCGAAATTAATTATTTAATTTAAAATTAAATAAATCCTACATCCAACTATCCAGCTAACCTTGTTGCAGGAGTATGTGGTTTTAGCTTGTTTGTAAGTTTTCAAAACCTATTATTACTTGATTGCAAATAGCCATGGTTACCTTTTGCCAGATCTAATGATCTGATGGCTCCCTTGGTCAAGATAATAATTTGTAACAGGTATATTTACAATCTTCTTTCATCTGTGTATGACCTAGCAACATGATAGGACCCATCCAAAGTGTGCCTGTGTGAGCCTATGTGTTTAATTTTATTATAGATGCATATAGGTTAATGTTGCTAAATAAAATGTCATAGTCATTGATAGATTTTATTTAGGCCCATTTAGTTTTGGGCTTATTCAATTAATAACAGTTGTTCTTATTAAGGTTAAATTCCTCTCTTTTGGGCCTTGTGTGAGAGTTGGGAGCCATAGAAGTGGGTACGACATACTGAACCCAGCACCCCCTCACACAAACCACCCCAATTGTGAAGGCCCATTTGCCTGATTTGAATGACTGTACTAGGTTAATTAAACTAGTTTAACCTAATAAAATTGATTAGCAACATAATTAATTTCATTTATTTTGAAATTAATTTAAGAAAAATATAGTTTAAGGAATTTTATATTCTAAGCTAAACTATATGTATTTTCTTGTATTTAATTAAATATAGAATTATAACCATCTAGATTCTTTCTGGAACTTAATTTAAATTTTTCATTAAATTTTCTTATTTAAGTTGATATTTAGTTATCTACAACTAACCAACTTAAATCTGAATATCTTT
The DNA here is from genome assembly GCF_029168945.1 of Cannabis sativa. Classification (NCBI taxonomy): domain Eukaryota; kingdom Viridiplantae; phylum Streptophyta; class Magnoliopsida; order Rosales; family Cannabaceae; genus Cannabis; species Cannabis sativa. The sequence goes on along the minus strand of NC_083605.1, from coordinate 43,146,296 downwards.
TGAATTTCAAATTTCAAAATTAAGTTGAGGAATTTTAGGCATTGGTTATTAAGATTCTTTAGATATTTTTTTAAGTTAATATCTTTTCGAATATTAACTTAAAATGGAATATTTTCAAATTAAGTGGTTACAACTTAATTTTTGATATTTAATTAAATTTAAATTTGAAAATATTTAAGTTCTAGATTTTTCTAATACAACTTAAATTAGATATTTTTTCAAATTTTGTGGAAAAGATACTTAGTTAAATAAGATATTTTCTAGATAGTTATTTCTAGACTACTTATTATTTCTAATATTAAATAGGAAAATATTATACATTGTGAAATTAATTATTTATATAATTAATTTTGGTACAATTTATTTTAAGTATATTTTTCCTAGTATTAAACTAGAGATTAATAATTAAGCCTTCTCTACACTTAATTATTTATTTCTTGAATTTAATACATTTAATTAATTTGAAAATAAAATATCTAAGTTGATTTAATCATCATACTTAAATATTTCTTTTTCATGACATTTAATTAAAAAGAAAATTATTTTTAGTTGAAATTTAATTTTTCAACTAAATTTAAATAATTTTCAAAATATATTTTTTCTTTATTTTATTAATCAATTTTCGAAATTGCATTTCTTAAATGCTAGATTTTCGAATTTTTATCTTGAAAAATAGATTAAGTTGTAAATTAATTATTTTAATTAATTCTTGGATCAACTTAAATCAATGATTTTTTCATTTATTGATTAATTTAAAATAAATTGAATTAAAGTATATTATTAGAAATTGAAATAATTAGTCAAAGGAAAATCTAGATAGATGATATTTTTGCTTGAAGTATTTTTCTAGTGTATTTAATTAAATAGAAAATTAATATTTAAGTTGATTTTCATCATCATACTTAAATATTTGAAATTTTTCTTATATATTTAATTAAATAGGAAAATTATATTTTTTGTTGTAAATTAATTTTATTAATTAATTTTGGGCCAACATTAAATTAGAATAATTTTTCCAGGATTTATTTTTTATTTTAATATGCATTTTTCGAAAATTGTATTCTTATATACTTTAATTTTTCGAAATGCAATATATATTTATAGAAAATTAAATTTGAGTTGTAAATTAATTTAAATTAATTTTGTAACAACTTAAATTGAATATTTTTCTAAATATTTATTGGAAATTATTACTAAGATGGAAATAATTCATGTTATTTTCATATCCATCTAAGTAAAATTTATAAATATTAAATTAAAATTTATATTTAGAATTTTTCATTCTAAATTGGAAATTTTAAATAAATATATATTTAAAATAAATAAATTAAATAAAGAGAATCAAAGAAAATACAACTCACTTTAAATAATGAGCTTGATTATTATTAAGATATTCGATCTCCATTGTTGGTCTTACAAAAGTTAAATGTTTTCAATATAACCTCGAGACGCTAGACTTCGTCCCCCTATGGATGGTTATTCGTTGAACGCATTTAACACCGTAAGATTTCATTTGATAAGTGTTTTGTAAGTTTTCGTCTCTATTAGACTCTCCCCTACGGTGACTACTTAGAGATAAACTTATGAAACATGAAACAATGGTAGAAGCTCATAAAATGAGAATAACCTTGACTCTCGCCTACCGGGACAACGTTGGATTCTTATTTTGATCGAATAAAAGGTTGCTAGAATGGTTTTTATTTTAGATGAGCTGACAACTCTATTCAATAAATGATGCTTTGACTCTCGCCTACGGGACCTTTGTATCGGTTGTTGAAAACCTTGGAAATTATTAAGGATTGTATGTTTTAGTATTTTCACTAGTCATTCCTACTTGCTATATGTTTATAATTTCTGAATTGTGTATGAATTTATATTGAACCATGTTATTTTCTGTTATTAAGTTGTAGTTTAATTTCGAATCTTCATTGTTGGTCTAACATGTTTGTTTTTCTAATGAGATAAATCCCTAATGGATTTTCACCATTAGACATACATAATAGTGTAAGATCTCGAAAGATAAGTATTGTATATGCGACATCTAACTGTTCATCAATTGATGACACCTTAGACTAGTATTTTTACAATATGAAACAAGAAGATTACATAAATAAGATTACTTTGTCTTTCGCTAATCGAAGCATCGTTGCATTCTTATTTATAAACGAAATTATCCTAATTCCTCTTAGCTTATTCATTTCGAATTAGCTCAATAATATATCATTGGATGAATGGTCTATAAATCATTTCATGTCATTATATTTTCTCTTAAGAAATTAAATGACGCATATGATTATAATCCCGAAATTCTATTCCCAATTGATATAAATCCTCAATCTTAGAAATCTCCTACTTGTATGGGCAAATCTGACTTAGAGTTTGTATTAGTAGTGGTGGTCCAAGAAAGAATTACTCATTATATTTGGTTGAATTTAAGTCTTTGACTTTAATTTTAGAATCCAAACAGAAATTTTCTTATATTTCTAATTCCAGATACAATACAGTTACACTTTTCTCAAGTGTTTAATATCCATCTTCTATTAATGGATTAAAACTGTATGGAATATGAGTTAGGTATTCTGTGACCAGGATCCACTTGCACTATTCTAAGAACTCTTTGATGTAACTAAACCTATGTCATCAAAAGACACTACCACATTTTTTTTAATCTATGGCATTTATATCTTGTTCATAGTGGATTTGACAAGATCAATCTCTGCAAAGAGTTAATATGCCTATATCCACTGAAAGTAATTCATCTCATTCGCAGATGGATATACATTCAGGGGTGGATATGAGTTTTTCGTTGTATTCTTCAAACGATAACTCTAGATTATACCTTTTTGCAAGAAATTTGAAATGTTTGAAAAATTTCATTAATTTCTAGCGATGGTTAAAACCATTAAGGTAAGTGGTTAAAGATCTTGCGAACTGATAGGGGTGGAGAAATAGTTAGTAGATATGCAGTTCAAAGATCATTAATTTGATTTTTGAATTATATCCAAACTTACTTCCCCAGAAATTTCGAGTTGCATGTTGATGATTAGTTACTAGTCGTTGCCTAATTCCTTCTATGGTAATACGATTTCAGAATGATGTAATGATTCTATACTTAATGTAAATCATTACTAGATTCATGGATGACCTAATCAAAATCTTAAGAAAAGCTAGAACTGTTAACCATGGTTTCTTAGCTATTCTAAGTGATTAGGGGTGGACCATCCCATTGTCAATAGATAAGAAAGTGTTTGTTCAAATAAATACTACTTTTCTAAGAAAATGACTAAGTCTGAAAAACAAGTAGCAAATAAAGGAGATATTTAATTCTTGATTCCAAAAGTGTTCTATCATCTTATATAACATATGATGATCCCACTGCCTCTGTTGTCTTGTCACAACCGAAGAGATCAATACCATTTAGTTTTCTTTGACATAATTCACGGTACCTTGTCGTAGTGGGAGAGTTTCTAGGAACTCACCTTCTTATGACTTGGGAGACACTAGTGATTAAAATCCATTGTGAGTTTAAACAAGTAATGGATTGTCAAGATAAGAAACTAAGAAGAAAAGCCAATAGAACTATGGTTTAATCCATTCACATGGAGTAACCTAAAGTTTTCTATTACAAGGACATAAAAGGAAATTTTCGTTTATAAGTCTATTCAATGGACTTAACAAACTTCCTGTTCCTAGTATTATAGGTTTGAGTTTATCTAAACCTATGGCTTGTGGTATACTTGGTAATTACTTACTCTAATGCAAGCAACTTACTTTAGTAAGATGCTGAAGCATTTTCTTTCTAATGGCAATCTATAGAAGCTTCACAACTTCTTAGGTATAGATTTTATTTATCTAAGGAAAGGTCTTAACTATTCCAGAAAAGATAAAGCCATGAAAGAATTTCTTATATCAACAGTGAGAGGTCTTAGATATGCTTTTGTATGCCTTAGACCAGACATTTGCTGTTGAGTGGGAGTAATGAGTAGGTATCAGATTAATCCAGGAGAAGAACATTGGAAGACAATCAAGTAAATCCTAAGATTAAGAAGTGGAACTATATGTTAGTCTATAAGGGTGTGTTTAAAACTCTTAGACTACACCATATCAGATTTCAAAAAAAATTTGCCTTTGTGCTAGTAAATTTTTCTGATAAGATGGTGGTTACTCTGGGGGTGGAATAGTGATTTTGGAGAAGTGTAAAAACCTATCTGAATTCTCTAAGTCTACCAGAGAGGGACTGAATGTTAAGGTTGCAGGAAAGGTACTTATTCAGTCTAAGGAAAGTTCTATACATTTTTGGCATCATTCCAAATTGCCTTAAACTGCTAGTGTTAATTTCCTGATTAACCAAAAGTAGTTGCCAAAGATATAGAATCCAGTATCCCAAGAGAGTAAACATATAGAGAGGAATTTCACATTATCAATGATTTTGTGATTAAAGGAAGAGTAATGGTGGAGAAAAGGTTGTGGTTAATTCAACCTTTCAGATCCTATTACGAGGAGTTTACTACTACTACACTTGATTTGCATATCAATGTGTTGAGATTATTTGAAACGCACTTTTTGTTTTATATTAGTGCAAGTGGGAGTTTGTAGGGTTTTATGCCCTAAATAAAACTCATTTCAATATAATCAGATTTGTTTATTAATATAGATCAGAAATAACATTTAATGTTGCATGGTTCACATGATTTATTTCATGATTATATGTACATAATGTATAAATTCATCTGAAACCCTTTTCACATACTTGATCCTGTTTATTGTGTCGTCAACACATTGGAAAGTAAACATAACTATGTGAATAAAGTTTCCTAGATTTATCAGACATAGGGTTTTACTGATATGATAATCTACAACAAGAGTTTACTTGTATTTGGAGAAATACTATGTTCTTTCCAGAACATTGGTTAAAGTAAAGCTCAGGTTGGATGCATGGAGTATGCATCGGAAGGGACCGATATTGAACTTTGACTTAGATTTAATTAAACTTACCGTAAAATCTATTCAAGTCAATATCGCCTAGTTGATCCTAGATCAAATGATCTTAATCCAGATATGATTAGGCTCAATCTTGAAAGGCTATTCGTGTTCTTTGATTTGTTAGTTAAGCCTACTTTTAGGTCAGGGTGATACGTACATTTTGGGAACACGGTAGTGCAATTGAGTGGGAGCGCTATCATAAACATGGAATCTATAGCTTCTATCTGGCGAATAGTAAGCAAAGGATGATCTCCTTCGAGCTTGACCAAACGAACATAAATGGTGGAGTACTCATTTCACATAAGCTGAAATATCATTTATACGGGGTCAAGTGTTTTAAGGAATAAATACATTGTAGGGTGTAACGGTAATTTAATCCCTTTACAGTGTAGATCATTCATATAGAGGATCATTGATCAAATTAGGATTATAACAATGGATAACTAATGATGTGTCTATATGGTGGAACATATAGAGCATTCTATATACTGAGAGTGCAATTCTAAGTTCTATGCGTGGATTCAACGAAGAATTAATAAGTTAGTGAATTTTAGTGCTAAATTCTTGATCTACTTATTGGAAGCTCGGTTATATAGACCCATGGTCCCCCCACTAGTTGAGATAATATTGCTTGTAAGACTCATGTAATTGGTTTTGATTAATCAATTATAATTCTCAAATTAGACTATGTCTATTTGTGAATTTTTCACTAAGTAAGGGCGAAATTGTAAAGAAAGAGTTTATAGGGGCATATTTGTTAATTATGATACTTTGTATGGTTCAATTAATAAATATGATAAATGACAATATTATTTAATAATTATTTATAGTTATTAAATAGTTAGAATTGGCATTTAAATGGTTGAATTAGGAAATCGGTATTTTTGAGAAAATCAGATACAAAAGGTGTTAAAATTGCAAAATTGCAAAGCCCAAGGCCCAATCCACTTATATAGGGCCAGCCACTTTTGTAGGAAATTTAAACTGATTTTTTCATTATTTTAATGCCAAATAATTCAAACCTAACCCTAGTGGAATGCTATAAATAGATAGTGAAGGCTTCAGGAAATTTACACTTAAATTTTCTATTTTTCCTTCAGAGAAAAACCTGAGCCTTCTCTCTCCCTATCTTTAGCTGACCACTCTCTCTCTTCTTCCTTGATAATTTCGAAATCCTTAGTGTATGAGTAGTGCCCACACACATCAAGTGATACCTCAATCATAGTGAGGAAGATCGTGAAGAAAGATCATCAGCAAAGGAGTTTCAGCATCAAAGATTCAGAGAAAGAGATCCAGGTTCAGATATTGATAATGCTCTGCTACAGAAAGGAATCAAGGGCTAGATATCTGAACGGAAGGAGTCATTTAATTCCGCTGCAACCAATGTAAGGTTTCTTAAACTTTATATGTGTTTAATTTATCGTTTTAGAAAGTTCTTATTTAGGATGTTAATAAACATACTTGTGAGTAGATCTAAGATCCTGGTAAAATAATTTCCAACAGAGCATTATCAATATCTGAACCTAGATCTCTTTCTCTGATTCTTTAGTGCTGAAACTCCTTCTTGCTGAAAGTCTTTCTTCACGATCTTCCTCACTATGATTGAGGTATCACATGCTGTGTGTGGGCACTACTCTAACACTAAGAATTTCGAAATCTTAGGAAGAAGAGAGAGAGGGAGTGGTCGGCCAAAGTTAGGGAGAGAGAGAGGCTTAGTTTTTTCTGAATGAAAAAGTAGAAAATTTAAGTGTAAATTTCCTGAAGCCTTCACTATCTATTTATAGCATTCCACTAGGGTTAGGTTTGAATTATTTGGCATTAAAATAATGAAATATCAGATGATAAATCCTATAAAAGTGGCCGACCATGTAGTGTAATGGGCCTTACTTGGATTTTGCAGTTTTCTCAATTCTGCATTTGATTTTCTCAAAAACGCCAATTTTTCTAATTCAACCATTTAAATGCCAATTATAACTATTTAATAACTATAAATAATTATTAAATAATATTGTCATTTATCATATTTATTAATTGAACCATACAAAGTATCATAATTAACAAATATGCCCCTAAAACTCTTTCTTTACAATTTCGCCCTTACTTAGTGAAAAAATTCACAAATAGACATAGTCCAATTTGAGAATTATAATTGATTAATCAAAACCAATTATATGAGTCTTACAAGCAATATTATCTCAACTAGTGGGGGGACCATGGGTCTATATAATCGAGCTTCCAATAAGTAGATCAAGAATTTATTACTTAAATTCACTAACTTATTAAGTCTTCGTTGAATCCACGCATAGAACTTAGAATTGCGCTCTCAGTATATAGAATGCTCTATATGTTCCACCATATAGACACATCATTAGTTATCCATTGTTATAATCCTAATTTGATCAATGATTCTCTATATGAATGATGTACACTGTAAAGGGATTGGATTACCGTTACACCCTACAATGTATTTAATCCTTAAAACACTTAACCCCGTATAAATGATATTTCAGCTTATGTGAAATGAGATCTCCACCATTTATTTTCGTTTGGTCAAGCTCGAAGGAGATCATCCTTTACTTACTATTCGCTAGATAGAAGCTATAGATTCCATGTTTATGTTAGCGCTTCCACTCAATTGCACTAGTGTGTTCCCAAAAAGTACGTATCACCCTGACCCAAAAGTAGGCTGAACTAACAAATCAAAGAACACGAATAGCCTCTTGAGATCGAGCCTAATCATAACAGGATTAAGATCATTTTATCTAGGATCAACTAGGCGATATTGACTTGAATAGATATTACGGTAAGTTTAATAAATCTAAGTCAAAGTTCAATATCGGTCCCTTCCGATGCATACTCCATGCATCCAACCTAAGCTTTAGTTTAACCAATGCTCTGGAAAGAACATAGCTTTTCTCCAAATGCAAGTAAACTCTGTTGTAAATTATCATATCAGTAAAACACTCTGTCTAATAAATCTAGGAAACTTTATTCACATAGTCATGTTTACTTTCCAATGTGTTGACAGCACAATAAACAGGATCAAGTATGTGAAAAGGGTTTCAGATGAATTTATACATTATGTACATATAATCATGAAATAAATCATGTGAACCATGCAACATTAAATGTTATTTCTTATCTATATTAATAAGTAAATCTGATTATATTGAAATGAGTTTTATTTAGGGCATAAAACCCAACAAATCAGACATAGTCTAACTTTAGAATTATAATTGATTAATCACAAATCAATTATTGAGTCTTACAAGCAGTATAGTCTCAACTAGAATGGGGACCATGGATCTATATGCTGAGCTTCCAATAAGTGAACCGAATTTACTGAGTAAATTCTTACTTACTAATTCTTCGTGGAATCCACTCTTAGAACTTAGAATTGCACTCTCAGACTTATATAGAGCATATTATATGTTCCACGATATAGATATGCTATCTCATTTAACCATTGTTATAATCTTATTGTGATCAAAGATCCTCTATATAGATGATTTACATTGAGATGGGATAATTTTACCGTTCTCACCCCTCAATGTATTTTGCCCCTTAAAACACTTAGCTACCTGTAAATGATGTTTAGTGATCTAAGAATTAGTCACTTAAACAAGAGCTAATCCATTTACTTCTATTTAGCTAAGCTCGAAGAGAATCATCACTTCACTTCTATACACCAGTAGAAGCTATAGATTCCATATTTATGTTCAGCACTCCCACTCAATCATACTATCATGTTCCCAAAATATACGTATCACCCTGACCCAAAAGTAGGCTTAACTAATACATCGAAGAACATGAATAGTACTCCTGAGTTGAGCCTAAGCAATTTAGATTCTTTTAATCTTAAGATCAACTATTGATATTGACTTGGAAAGATATGACGGTAAGTTTATAATATCTTAACTAAGTTGCAATATCGGTCCAGTCCAATGTATACTCCATTCATTCGAAACTAGTATACTTTACTAATGTCCTGGAAAGAACATAACACTTACTCCAAGTGTAAGTACACATCATCACTGATTATCACATTAGTGTAAATACAAAACAATGATGAAACAGGGACTTAGTCTTTTGATTCATATGATCACAATCACATTCCACTATGTTGACGATACTGTAATTGTGAATAAACATATGATCTGGACTTAAATGATTTTGTGTGTAAACGTATTAAACCATTAGCATGTAAAATTCATGCAAACATAAATAACTTCAAATGTCTTATGTTGATAACTAATTAGATTGTAAAGAGTTTTATTTAGGGCATAAAACCCAACAAACTCCCTCTTGCACTAATATAAAACAAAGTGTGCAAATAGGTCAATCTGATGTCTTGATACTGAAATCTTTACTGTTTAAAAGTACAAGGGATACTGAAATCTTTACTATTTTAAAGTACAACTGAATAAACAGAAGACATATCTCTCATATTTTAAAATATGTAATTGAGATAATACAGTGTAGACTTTTCTTAAGTAATATAACTTTCTTGGTATTTTCGAATTTATAAAGTTATAATTCTTCTTTGGTAGAGCTTGAATTATTATAAGAATAACTCCTCCATCCCCAAATTAAGCACCATCTCAAGAATTTCGAAATGAGATGGTGAGATACAAGGACAACTGATACACAGTTCCTTAATATCTAACATATAGATCACTTTCATAAATCTTTCTTGAATATCTTCTAATGTTCCCTATTTGATTACATCTCAGATAGCACCCACTCAATAACAGATGTCTGGTTAAATAATACTTTTAACCTCTTATTGTTTGGAGAGTTATCTAGTTGTGACTTTTGTATTAGTCTGAAACTTTAAGTTAAGACTAAGTCATCAACATAGCAGACTAGTATTTGAAGTGAAAAATACATGCCAGAGATTAAGTAATCAAAATTAAGATACCATAAAATTTTATGAGGATTAAGAATTCTTGGTTCAAGTCATTCGAATAGACTGAACTAGAGTTCTTTATCTTATTCTCATAATTCTGATACGTTATACCTATCCATGTGTATGGTTAGATTTGCTTTTCAGTAGTGTTCTTAAGTACCTATCACAAGTATCAACCTAATGAATATGGGTATAGAATTTTTAAAATTCTCCCACTCAATTAAGGTAGTGTGAAACTTTATCAAAGAACTTTTATAGGTATCAAACTTTTACTACAATAGTAAAACTAAATTGGAACATACAATCAAGATCAAGGATTTATATTGATAATAGCTAAGTCATTATATTACTTCCATGTTTAAAGAAGATATGTGCTACATAGGGAATTGTGGAATAGACTCCACCCCTAAGTATATACATATAGGGTATTGTGGATAAACTCCACCCCTAAGTATATGGAGATTATGATCCACCCCTAAAGGTTGTAAAGATCATGATTCTCTAAGTGTGATAGAGTTTATGTGGAGTTGAATACTATCCAGAGTTCATTAGATATAAAAGATTGTTGAACTGCATAGATAGTTTTCTTAACTTTTCTCCACCCCTATTAGATCAAAAGATCCTTTTATTAAAGAAATTCTTAATAATTGTATTAGAATTAACAATTATTAATAAATATAGAATTAGTTTCTAGTGTTTATTTAATATAACTCTATGAAGAGTTGTAAATATTATAGAATTTGCGTCAATAATAAAAACACTTACACATACAAACATATAAATATAATGTGGTAATTGTTGATTAAGATAAAGTAAATGAAGCTCAATCTCATAAATTGCAATTGGTTTTGAATTCGAAAATCAAAAATAAACTTTATTATTAAAAAAAAATATTGCAACAATATGTGAAAAACAGGGATAAATATCCCTAACTAAAATTCGAAATCCAAATTGTCTTTAAACTAAAACAATTAATTCAAAAAATAGATAGAAGAGCTTCATCTTCATTTGGACGATTTCACCCCTTGTCCAACTCATCTGAGTTCAAGTAGCTTGGCCTATAAGAAGAAGAAAACAAATAAACAAAGTTAGTCCAAAATCATAAATCCAATTGGATAATAATTCACTAAAACTCTTAAAGTTTATAAATAAAAATACCTTGTTTCTTTGCAAGAAGTTTAGGCCATTGGGGTTTCCAATGACCTTTTTCATTGCAGTAGAAACACTTTCCTTTAAGTGTAGCATCACCAGAAGCATCAGCCTTTTTGTTTTTCATGACTTTTACACGCTTCTTGGTGTTCTTCCACTTCTTCTTCGATTTGGATTTTGAAGCAGATGCAATATTTGCTTCAGGTTTTACTGTCCCGTTACCATTCCCAGGATTGTGAGGTTTACTGCCTTTCTTCTTGGGTCCTCCAATCAAATTTTCATAAGTTTGAAGGTCATTGACTAACTCATGAAAGTCTATGTCCTTCTTATTCATGACATAATTTGATGTGTATGGTAGAAATGCTGGAGTTAGACTATTCAAGATAAGGCTTACTTGAGTAGTACTATCCATTTCAGCACCATGATCCTAGGCTTCTTGGAAATAACTTGCCATGAGGAGAACATGATCACGCACGTTTGATGGGGTTCCATCCGTGCATTCATGTACTTCTTAGTCGCGTCAAAGCGAGACTGAAATGATCCCTTACCGAATAGCTAATTTAACTTTGTCATTACTTCAGCAGCTTTTTCAATTTTAAAAAACTGAGTTTTGAGGGTGTCAACCATGCTGGAAAGCATAAAGTATAGAGCTTTGTCATTTGCTTTCTGCCAACGCTCATACTTTTCTTTCACAGCTTTGGATGCATTATCCCCAAGCACTTTAGGTGACGGCTCAATTAAAACACACAAGGCACTTTCTCCTATGAGAGCAATGTTAATAATCTCCTTCTATTTGGGAAAGTTAGATCCATTTAGCTTATTTTCGGTCAACAGTGATAACATGGAATTTATCATGATAATACAGGATACTACAAAATAATAGAAATAAACAAATAGAAATCAATAATGGTTTAACACAAAATCAATTCAGAAATTATAAGCACAACACGTAGGAATGATATGAGAAAATACTTAAAAAAAATTCAATCCTAAATAATTTCCAAGGTTCTTCAACAAACTTATATCAGTGTCCCGTTTAGGCGAGAGTCAAAGCTACCAGCCATTGAATAGAGTTGTCAGCTCTTCTAAAATGGTAAACATTCTAGCAACCTTTTATTCGATCAAGATTGGAATCCAGCGTTGTCCCGTTTAGGCGAGAGTCAAGGCTATTCTATCTTATGAGCTTCTACCATTGTTTCGCAATTTGCAAGTCAAATATGGTCGCCACAATTAGGGTGATCCATACCATATAAAACACTTACAAACTACTTATCTTTCGAGATTAAACGGTGCGAAATTGCTAATGAACGTTCCCCCATTAGGGAGGATTACTCACTAAAACAAACGCGATGTAAAACCAACAATGGAGATCGAATATCTGAATAATAATAAAGCTCATTCTTTAAAATGTATTTTCTTTATTATTCTAATAAATATATTCATTAAATATCAAATTTAGAATTAAAAAATTCAAAAATAAGAATTTAATATAATATTTATAAAATTATACTTAGATGGTGATTGAAATAAAATTAATTATTTCCATCTTAGTAGGAATTTTAAATGTAAATATTAAGAAAATTAATTTAAGTTTTATTAATTTAAATTAATTAGCAACTTAAAAAATTTCATAAGAATATATTTATTGTATTCGAAAAATAAAGTATAAAACTATACAAATTTTTGAAAATACTTAAATAATAAATACTTAAAAAAAATACTTCAAGCAAAATATCACCTATCTAGATTTTCTTTTGACTAGTTAATTCAATTTCTAATAATATATTTTATTTCATTTATTTTAAATTAATCAATAGATGAAAAAATCATTGATTTAAGTTGGTCCACGAATTAATTAAAATAAATAATTAATTTACAACTTAATCTATTTTTCAAGATAAATTCAAAAATATTGCCTAATTAAAATGCAATTTTCAAAATTGATTAATAAAATAAAAAAAAATATATTTTGAAAATTATTTAAATTTAAGTTGAAAAATTAAATTTCAACCTAAAAATAATTTTCTATTTAATTAAGTGTCATGAAAAATAAATATTTAAGTATCATGATGAGAATCAACTTAGATATTTAAATTTTTAAATCTAATCAAATGTATTAAATTCAAGAAATAAATAACTAAGTGTAGAGAAGGCTTAATTATTAATTTCTAGTTTAATACTAGGAAAAATATACTTAAATAAAATTGTACCAAAATTAATTATTTAAATAATTCATTTCACAATGTATAATATTTTCCTATTTAAATATTAGAAATAATAAGTAGTATAACTATCTAGAAAATATCTTATTTGACTAAGTATCTTTTCAACAAAAATTTGAAAAATATCTAATTTAAGTTGTTTAGGAAAAAAAATCTAGAACTTAAATAATTTCAAATTTAGATTTAATTAAATATCAAAAATTAAGTTGTAACCACTTAGTTTGAAAAATATTCCATTTTAAGTGTAAAACTAACTTAAAAAATATCTTAAGAATCTTTAATAACTAATGCCTAGGATTCCTCAACTTGATTATAAATTTAAATAAAATATTCAAATTTAAGTTAGATATAAAAGATCAGTAATATAACTGATTTATAACTTAAATAGGAATATTTAATTAAATAAGCTCCAGAAAGAATCTAGTTAGTTAAAATTCTTTATTTAATTAAATACAAGAAAAATACAAATAGATTGTCTAGAAATAATATCTAAAACTAGAAGTGTTTTTCTTAAAATTAACTTTAAAATATTAAAATGAAAATAAATTTTCATATATTTTAACATTTAATTATGTTGGTAATTCAATTTTATTAGGTCAAATTAATATAATTAACCTAGTACAGTTATTCAAATCAGGCAAATGGGCCTTCACAATTGGGGTGGTTCATGTGAGGGGGTGCTGGGTTCAGTATGTCGTACCCACTTCTATGCCTCCCAACTCTCACACAGGGCCCAAAAGAGAGTAATTTAACCTTAAAATAAATAACTGTTATTAATTGAATAGGTCCAAAAACTAAATGGACCTAAATAAAATCTATCATGGTGTGACATTTTATTTAGCAACAACCTATATGCATCTATATAATAAAATAAACATATAGGCTTACACATGCACAAATTTGGATGGATCCTATCATGTTGCTAGGTCATACACAGATGAAAGAAGATTGTAAAATTTACCTGTTACAAATTATTAACTTGATCAAGGGAGCCATGAGTTAAAATCAGATCATTGGATCTGTCAACAAGTTAACCATGGCTATTTACAATCAAGTAATAATAGGTTTTGAAAACTTACAAACAAGCTAAAACCACATACTCCTGCAACAAGGTTAGCTGGATAGTTGGAAGTAGGATTTATTTAATTTTAAATAAATAAATTTCGAAAATAAAACAGTTAAATAAATAATTAAAATTAATATTTAATTTTTCGGAAAAATAAAAAAAAATATTTGTTTATTTTCGAAAATGAAAAAAATATAAATTTAATTTCAAAATTTTGAAAAATTAGGTTTCAACTAACCTAAATATTATTTCAAAATTTGCTAACTACTTTTAAAAATTAAATGTTATTTTATAAATAAAAAATTAAATAAAAATTAAAAAAAGATAAATGAAATATCTTTTTTAGATTTTAAATTGAATTTTAATAAATAAAATAACAAAATTTATAAGTTAGCAAAAATATCTTACATCTATTTAAAATTTCATGATTATAGTTATCTTATTTTAAATTTAAATAAGGTCAAATAATTTCAAAAAAAATTTAATTTAAAAAATTTTAATATCTGACCTTCAATTTAAAATTAAGATAAGATATAATCAAATTTAAAAATAAGATAGATAATTAAGCAAAAAGATAGATATTTACTATTTTTAAATTCAAATTACACCAATATCATTAATTAAATTAAAAAAATATTAAATAATTTAATTATGATAATTAGTGTAACGCCCTAATGCTAAGGCACGCTACAGTGCTTTTTCAATTATTGTGAAATCTTTGCTAATCAAAGAAATTTCTCGAAAAATGTGTCAAATTAAAACTTTTACTTTAAATACTAAACTTTGTAATATAATATAATATTTACAAATTCCGGGATCCCGTTTTCAAATTTTGTAAAATATACTTTTCACACTATACATTTCAAAATACATAATTTCCAGGTCACACAACGACTTTCAAAATACAGCTCCCAGATGTCCCGAGACCGAACACTCCAGGTTGCGCTGCTTGACATGTACAATCTCACCCGAGCTCAGGTTCATTCTAGTTCAGCCTTCGCCTTTCCTTTACCTACACATAGAAGCAGAAACTGTGAGTCAACAGACTGAGTAAGAAATGCCTATAACATACCGTATAATTTCCGACCTGTAAATAGGCGCCCATACACCTATTTACAGAGCTTAACAGATGAGTATGAACGTTCAATACCAGGGTACAACCACTATACCACATACACATCGTACCTCACTGTACGAGTGTTGGTAGGGTTTACCCCGAACGCTGAGTAACACTGAGTGATGTACCACACACCTTCGTATTTTCCCGTGCCCGTGTTGGTATCACCGTACCGTACTCACAACCACAATAATCACTATACCAATGCACTCTATAACTTATTCATACAAGTGTTGGTAGTGCTTAACATAATTTAAGCATGCATATACAAACACATATATACACATTCAGATAATCACATCATACACTATACACAATTCTTACCTGTTTTCCGAATTCAAGTGTGCTGGCCGACCTGAACGGAAATCACGTGCTAGATGGATGCCCTAATCACAATAATTGTAACACAGATGAGTGACTCGCTAAATCACTTTCCGGGACTTAAACTTGAAACTAAAAGTTTCCCTATCGATAAACCTCATGGCAATACCCTAAATATCTCAAAATTGGCCAAAACTAGGGTTCTGGAAATTCCCACAACAGGCAGACCGGTTCCCAACCGAAAATCCAGTTCTGGGTCACCATCCGGTCGACCGGTTGGCACAGGTCCCCCAGAACCGGAATTCCGGTTCTGTGCTGGGAACCCCAAAATTTCCCCCATGACCTCAAAACCCAACCAAACTTTATCAAACTCTCCAGTACACCTATACAATGCAATAACAACCATTTCCAACCAATAATTCACAGAACAAACCAATAAATCAAATTATGCCATTAAAGCTCAAAGCTTGAGTTTCAAAACTCAAGCTTGCTTAGGACGAACATCAAGCATCCAAAACAAGTTGCTAGGGACTTAGATTAACTCAAACTAACCCTAGAAATTGAACCCTAAGCATTTCATAATGAAACTAAACTACAACTTCAAAAACTTAAGGGGAAAAGAAACTAGGGTTACCTTGTCTTGATTCCTCTTGAATCCCTTCCTGAAAACACAGAATTTCAGCTCCAAAATCCCTTTGCCTCAGCTGGTTTCGAAGAGAGAGAGGGAAGGAAAAGAGAGTTCTTCAATTTTTAGATATTTCTTTTAATTTTCCAAAAATGAGATAAATGAGTTAACAAAGTTGATTCTTTTCTGAAATAAAAGCCACTTGTCACCTCCCTAGGCAGCCACTACACCATTCCTTAAAAAGACTTAAATGCCCTTAAGGTTAAACTTAGGTATTTTCTAAGATTAGGGGTAGAATGGTCAAATCCCATAATCCCGCTCAACCCCGATAATTTATTTTCTCTAAAATATTTCCCACTATGAAGTAAGGTTCTAAACTTACCCATGTGATCAATCTAGCCATCCATCGCATTTTCCGTTGTCGCCGAGCAAAAATTACAAAAATAACATATTTCACATATAAGCTAAATAATACCCCTAGAGTTTAATAAAATCTCCGGAATTGAGAAATTATAACTCTAATATTTATTTCTAAATATTGGGGTCCACAATTAAATTAATTCACAAATAATAATAAAATAATAAAAATTAGTGCTAATTGCCTTTACTAATCCACATTACTAGAGCGGTCATTACAATTAGAATTGAAATAGGAATAGTAAATTTCTAAATACAAAACTACACAAAAAATCGGAAGTTAAATCCATGAAAAAGCATGAAAAAATGAAGAAAAACGAAAAAAATTCTGAGCTGTACGGATGGTATGCGTTGCGTACACGTCCGCGCGCGCATGGGGTGTAGCCTGCCGAGAAACCTCGGTGCTGGGGGGAATGTGCAGGATTTCTGCACGCGGAGGGGGGTGTCTTCAGACACCCGCGCGTGTTGCTCGGACAAAATGTTGTCCGAACACGCGTGTGACCGAGGTGCACTCGATTCCGCGCGCGCGTGGGTGATGCAACATCCCTATCTTTTTTCGAATCTTCAAAAAATCATAACTAATTCAAATTAAATCGAAATTGAGTTCTGTAAAAAAAGTAACTTGCTTAATTTTTTCCATATTATCCAACAAAAATAATTCCAGAAACAGATATTCAATTATTTTTCACGAAAATTCACAAACATTAATCAATCATCATATAACACTCAATACAACATGAAACCATCCAAATAACAAACAATCGTTTTAAATTCCAAATTTCTTGCAAGCAAATCAATTACCATGGCTCTGAGGCCAGTTGTTGGAAATTATTTTACCAGGATCTTAGATCTACTCTACTCACAAGTATGTTCTTTGACACCCTAAATATGAACTTTCTAAAACGATAAAATAAACACATATAAAGTTAAGAAAACCATACATTGATGCAGCAGAATTAATGTCTCCTTCCACTCAGATCTCTAACCCTTGTATCCTTTCTGTCGCAGAGTATAATCAAGATCTGAGCCCGAATGTCCTTCTCTTTGAGTTTGATCCTTCACAGTCTTCCAATCTATGATTGAGTTACTACTTGCTGTGTGTGGGCACTCACTCTTTCACTAGGGTTCGAAATATAGAAGAAGAAAAGAGAGAGAGAGAGATTTCGGCCAAGGAAGAGAAAAGGGAAGGCTCTGTTTTTCTAAAGAGAGAATTTTCTGACAGAAAAGGTTATTCAAAGTTATTATTTTGACTGAGCCATCAGTTTCTATTTATAGGCAACTACAAGGTTTAGGTTAGGAATTATTTGGCATTAAAATAATGAAAATATCAATTTGAAAAACTTGAACAAGTGGCCGGCCTAGGTGTAGATAATGGGCCCCACTTGATTTTGCAGTTTTAACAAATTTTATTTCTATTTTCTCAAAAACGCAAATTTTCCATTTCTAACCATTTCAATGCCAAAACTAATTATTTAATAACTAAAATAGATTATTAAATAATATTGTCATTTAATTTAATTATTAACTAGACATATAAAGTCCATTAATAAATAAATAAACCTAGAATCTCTTTTCTTTACAATGTCGCCCCTGCTAAGTGAAAATTCACAAATTAGACATAGTCTAACTTTAGAATTATAATTGACTAATCACGAATCAATTATAGAGTCTTACAAGCACTATGTTCTCAACTAGAATGGGGACCATGGATATATATGTTGAGCTTCCAATAAGTGAACCGAATTTACCAAGTAAATTCCTACTTATTAATTCTTCGTTGAATCCACTCTTAGAACTTAGAATTGCGCTCTCAGACTTATATAGAGCATATTATATGTTCCACAATATAGATATGCTATCTCATGTAACCATTGTTATATTCTTATTGTGATCAAAGATCCTCTATATAGATGATTTACATTGAGATGGGATAATTTTACCGTTCTTACCCCTCAATGTATTTTGCTCCTTAAAACACTTAGCTACCTGAAAATGGTGTTTAGTGATCTAATAATTAGTCACTTAAACAAGAGCTCATCCATTTACATCTATTTGCTAAGCTCGAAGGGAATCATCACTTGACTTCTATACACCAGTAGAAGCTATAGATTCCATATTTATGTTCAGCACTCCCACTCAATCATACTATCATGTTCCCAAAATATACGTATCACCCTGACCCAAAAGTAGGCTTAAGTAATAAATCAAAGAACATGAATAGTACTTCTGAGTTCAGCCTAAGCATATCAGGATTTAGATTCTTTTAATCTTAAGATCAACTACTGATATTGACTTGGAAAGATATAACGGTAAGTTTGTAATATCTTAACTAAGTTGCAATATCGATCCAGTCCAATGTATACTCCATACATTCGAAACTAGTATACTTTACTAATGTCCTGGAAAGAACATAACACTTACTCCAAGTGTAAGTACACATCATCGCTGATTATCACATTAGTGTAAATCTAAAACACTGATGAAATAGGGACTTAGTCTTTTGATTCATATGATCACAATCACATTCCACTGTGTTGACGATACCGTAATTGTGAATAAACATATGATCTGGATTTAACTGATTTTGTGTGTAAATGTAATAAACGTATTAAACCATTAGCATGTAAAATTCATGCAAACATAAATCACTTCAAATTTCTTATGTTGATAACTAATCAGATTGTAAAGAGTTTTATTTAGGGCATAAAACCCAGCACGTTCCTCCATTAGGGAGGATTACTCACTAAAACAAACGCTATGTAAAACCAACAATGGAGATCGAATATCTTAATAATAATAAAGCTCATTCTTTAAAATGTATTTTCTTTATTCTTCTAATAAAATATATTCATTAAATATCGAACTTAGAATTAAAAATTATAAATTAGAATTTAATTTAATATTTATAAAATTATACTTAGATGATGATTGAAATAAATTGAATTATTGCCATCTTAGTAGTAATTTTTTATATATAAATATTAAGAAAAATTAATTTAAGTTGTATTAGTTTAAATTAATTTGCAACTTAAAATAAATTTTCATAAGAATATATTTATTGTATTTTGAAAAAGAAAGTATATTAACTTAATTTTCAAAAATACTAAATAATAAATACTTAAAAAAAATACTTCAAGCAAAAATCACCTATCTAGATTTTCTTTGACTAATTAATTGAATTTCTAATAATATATTTTAATTCATTTACTTTAAATTAATTAATAAATGAAAAAATCATTGATTTAAGTTGATCCAAGAATTAATTAAAATAAATAATTAATTTACAACTTAATGTATTTTTCAAGATAAATTCAAAATCATCTTGCATAATTAAAATGCCATTTTGAAATTGATTAATAAAATAAAGAAAAAAAATATATATTGAAAATTATTTAAATTTAAGTTGAAAAATTAAATTTCAACCCAAAAATAATTTTCTATTTAATTAAGTGTCATGAAAAATAAATATTTAAGTATCATGATGAAAATCAACTTGGATATTTAATTTTTTAATTTAATTAAATGTATTAAATTAAAGAAATAAATAATTAAGTGTAGAGAAGACTTAATTATGAATCTCTAGTTTAATACTAGGAAAAATATACTTAAATAAATTGTACCAAAATTAATTATTTAAATAATTAATTTCACAATGTATAATATTTTCCTATGTTAATATTAGAAATAATAAGTAGTCTAGAAATAACTATCTATAAAATATCTTATTTGACTAAGTATCTTTTCAACAAAAATTTGAAAAAGTATCTAATTTAAGTTGTTAGAATAAAATCTAGAACTTAAATATTTTAAAATTTAAATTTAATTAAATGTCAAAAATTAAGTTGTAACCACTTAATTTGAAAAATATTCCATTTTAAGTTTAAAACTAACTTAAAAAATATCTTAAGAATATTTAATAACCAATGTCTAGAATTCCTCAACTTAATTTTAAATTTAAATAAAATATTCAAATTTAAGTTAGATATGAAAAATTAATTAAAATAACTAATTTATAACTTAAATAGGAATATTTAATTAAATAAGCACCAAAAAGAATCTAGTTAGTTAAAATTCTTTATTTAATTAAATACAAGAAAAATACAAATAGTTTGTCTAGAAATAATATTTAAAACTAAAAGTGTTTTTCTTAAAATTAACTTTAAAATATTAAAATGAAAATAAATTTCATAGATTTTAAAAGTTAATTATGTTGCTAATCAATTTTATTAGGTTAAACTAATTTAATTAACCTAGCACAGTTATTCAAATCAGGCAAATGGGCCTTCACAATTGGGGTAGTTCATGTGAGGGGGAGCTGAGTTCAGTATGTCGTACCAACTTCTATTGGCCCCCAACTCTCACACAAGACCCAAAAGAGAGGAATTTAACCTTAAAATAAATAACTGTTATTAATTGAATAGGTCCAAGAACTAAATGGACCTAAATAAAATCTATCATGGTGTGACATTTTATTTAGCAACAACCTATATGCTTCTATATAATAAAATAAACATATAGGCTCACACAGGCACACATTTGGATGGATCATATCATGTTGCTAGGTCATACACAGATGAAAGAAGATTGTAAAATTTACCTGTTACAAATTATTTACTTGACCAAGGGAACCATGAGTTAAAATCATATCATTGGATCTGTCAACAAGTTAACCATGGCTATTTGCAATCAAGCAATAATAGGTTTTATAAAACTTACAAATAAGCTAAAACACATACTCCTGCAACAAGGTTAGCTGGATAGTTGGATGTAGGATTTATTTAATTTTAAATAATTAAATTTCGAAAAATATAATTAAATAATAATAAAAATAATATTTAATTTTCGACAAATTTTAAAAAAATAATATATATATTTTCGAAATTAATAATAAAATAATATTTAAAACTAAACCTACAATTATGAAAAATTAGGTTTCAACTAACCTAAACATCATTTCAAAATTTGCTAACTATTTTTTTTTAAAAAAAATATTATTTTATAAATAAAAATTAAATAAAAAAATTAAAAAGATAAAGAAATATCTTTTTCAGATTTTATGATTTAATTTAAATAAATAAAATAACAAAATTTAAAAGTTAGCAAAATATCTTACATCTATTTAAAATATCATGATTATAGTTATCTTATTTTAAATTTAAATAAGGTCAAATTATTTTTTAAAAAAAATTAATTCAAAAAAAATTTAATATCTGACCTTAAATTTTAAAATAATATAAGATCTAATAAAATTTAAAAAATAAGATAGATAATTAAGAAAAAAAACAGATATTTACTATTTTCAAATTCAAATTACACTAATATCATGAATTAAATTAAAAAAAAATATTAATTAATTTAATTATGATATTTAGATTTGAAATAGGAATAGTAAATGTCTAAATACAAAACTACACAAAAAATCGGAAGTTAAATCCATGAAATAGCATGAAAAATCGAAAACGAAAAAAATGCGAGCTGCGCGTCTTTGGTTGCATGACCGATAAATAAACCCATATAAAGTTAAGAAAACCTTACATTGATGGCAGCGGAATAATGTCTCCTTCCACTCAGACTCTAACCCTTGTATCCTTTCTGTCGCAGAGTATTATCAAGATCTGAGCCCGAATGTCCTTCTCTTTGTGTGTGATCCTTCACAGTCTTCCAATCTATGATTGAGGAACCACTTGCTGTGTGTGGGCACTTACTCTATCACTAAGGTTCGAAATTTATGAAGAGGAAAAGAGAGAGAGAGTTGATTTCAGCAATAGAGAGAAAAGGGAAGGCTCAGTTTTTCTGAAGAAAATTTTCTGACAGAATACTTGAAAAACATGTGATTTGACTGAGCCATCACTTTCTATTTATAGGCAACTACTAGGTTTAGGTTAGGAATTATTTGGCATTAAAATAATAAAAATATCAATTTGAAAAACCACTTTAAGTGGCCGGCCATGGTGTGTAATGGGCCCCACTTGGTTTTTGCAATTTTTACAAATTTTATTTCTATTTTCTCAAAAACGCCAATTTTCCAATTCTAACCATTTAAATGCCAAAACTAATTATTTAATAACTAAAATAGATTATTAAATAATATTGTCATTTAATTTAATTATTAATTAGACATATAAACTCTATTAATACATAAATAAACCTAGAATCTCTTTTCTTTACAATTTTGCCCCTACTTAGTGAAAATTCACAAATCAAACACAGTCTAACTTTAGAATTATAATTGATAAATCACAAATCAATTATTGAGTCTTACAAGCAGTATAGTCTCAACTAGAATGGGGACCATGGATCTATATGCTGAGCTTCCAATAAGTGAACCGAATTTACTGAGTAAATTTCTACTTATTAATTCTTCGTTGAATCAACTCTTAGAACTTAGAATTTCACTCTTAGACTTATATATAGCATATTATATGTTCCACGATATAGATATGCTATCTCATTTAACCATTGTTATAATCTTATTGTGATCAAAGATCCTCTATATAGATGATTTACATTGAGATGGGATAATTTTACCGTTCTCACCCCTCAATGTATTTTTCCCCTTAAAACACTTAGCTACCTGTAAATGATGTTTAGTGATCTAAGAATTAGTCACTTAAACAAGAGCTCACCCATTTACTTCTATTTAGCTAAGCTCGAAGGGAATCATCACTTAACTTCTATACACCAGTAGAAACTAAAGATTCCATATTTATGTTCAGCACTCCCACTCAATCATACTATCATGTTCCCAAAATATACGTATCACCCTGACCCAGAAGTAGGCTTAACTAATAAATCAAAGAACCTGAATAGTACTCTTGAGTTGAGCCTAAGCGTATCAGGATTTAGATTCTTTTAATCTTAACATCAACTACTGATATTGACTTGGAAAGATATGACGGTAAGTTTATAATATCTTAACTAAGTTGCAATATCGGTCTAGTCCAATGTATACTCCATACATTCGAAACTAGTATACTTTACTAATGTCCTGGAAAGAACATAACACTTACTCCAAGTGTAAGTACACATCATCGCTGATTATCACATTAGTGTAAATCCAAAACACTGATGAAACAGGGACTTAGTCTTTTGATTCATATGATCACAATCACATTCCACTGTGTTGACGATACTGTAATTGTGAATAAACATATGATCTGGACTTATCTGATTTTGTGTGTAAACATATTAAACCATTAGCATGTAAAATTCATAAATCACTTCAAATTTCTTATATTGACAACTAATCAGATTGTAAAATGTTTTATTTAGGGCATAAAATCCAACACATACTGCTTGTAAGACTCAGTTAATTGATTTTAATTAATCAATTATAATTTCAAAATTAGACTATGTCTAGTTTATGAATTTTCACTAAGTAAGGGCTTAATTGTGAAGAAAATAGATTCTAGGGCTTATTTATTAATTAAGAGATTTTATTAAGCCTAATTAATAAATATATTAAATGGAAATTTTATTTGATAATTAATTTTAATTATTAAATAAATAGGTTTGGCATTTAAGTGGTTAAATTGGAAAAATGGCATTTTTGAGAAAGTAAGGAAAAATTGTTGTAAAATTGTAAAATTCCAAAGTGGGGCCCCACATCCTATGGCCGGCCACTAGGGAGGGATTTTCCATTTAATTTCTTCAATATTTTAATGTCTAATAAATCCTAAGCTAAACCTAGGTGGTTGCCTATAAATAGTTAGTGATGGCTCACACTAAAGGATGATGAAAATTCACCTTCACTCAAATTTTCTTGAGTCATCTTTCCTTCTATTTTTGAACCACTATTGTTCTCTTTCTCTCTTCATATTTTAATACCCTTTAGTGATAGAGTAAGTGCCCACACACATCAAGTGGTACTCAATCATAGTGTGTAAGGCTGTGAAGAATCCATATTCAAGAGAAGGACATTCAGGCTCAGATCTTGGTGATACCCTGCTACAGACAGGATACAAGGGTTAGAGATGTGAGTGGAAGGAGCCATTATTATTCCGCTCCACCCACTGTAAGGTTTCTTAAACTTTATATGTGTTTATTTACATTGTTTTAGAAATTCATATTTAGGATGTTAAATAACATACATGGTAGTAAATCTAGATCCTGGTAAAACAAATTCCAACAGAAGTTTATAAAAATAAGAATAACTTTGACTCTCGCCAATCGGGACATGGTTGAATTCTTATTTTAAATTCGAAATTATCCTTTAATTTTTCCTCTTAGCTTATTCATTTCGAATTAGCTCAAATAATATATCATTGAGTGAATGATTTATAAATTATTTGCTTATGATGTCATTCTATTTTCTCTTATGAAAGTAAATAACGCAAATGACTATATTCTCGATATTCTATCCCAAAATGATAGAAATCCTCGATGAATTAACTTAAATAATATATCAATGAATGAATGGTTTATAAATCATTTGCTTATGATGTCATTCTGTTTTCTCTTATGAAAGTAAAGTACGCAAATGACTATATTCTCGATATTTTATCCCAAACTGATAGAAATCATCGATCTTAGAAATCTCGTACTTGTATATGTTTACTTTAGGCAAATTAATCTTAGAGTTAGATTAGTAGTGGTGGTCCAAGAGAGAAAAATTGCTCATGTATATTTGGTTAAATTTAAGTCTTTGACTTTAAATTTTAGATTCCAAATAGAAATTTTATATTTCTATTTCCTAGAACACATTACACATTACAGTATGACTTTCACAAGTTTTTTTTAATACATCCATTTTAATGTATGTAAAGCCCGCTTAGTTAATTTGGAAATTAGCAGTTGTTTATGATTAATTATGAAATTATTTATAGTTATTTAAATAATTTATTATACTGTTATTTATGTTATTCAGTAGCTTGCATATTTTGCATTTCCGGTGTCCGGTATTTTGGAACTCGGCGTTTGGCTCAGTAGAAATCACAACTTAGTATGTTAGTAGTTTGGGGACGGGTTTTAGACATTGGGAATGTCGGGAATGGCCGGGAATTTAGAATGTCCCAAAAATACCCCTTTAGTATGATTTATGTGATTTTATGGTGGAGGGGCAAAATGGTCTTTTTGCCCCATTAGTGTTTTGTCTTATGTGAATTTGTTAAATGGAATAAATGTTAATTTAATGGATTATTTATGGCTGAAATGAGATAATATATGTGACTTGTTTTCATTTATTTCATTTTTTACAAAAAAACACTTAGAAAAGAAAATAGAATTTTCAAACACTCTCTCTCTTTTTCCTCTCTATTTCGGCTGAAAGCTTGGGGTTCAAGGGCTGATTTTTCTTCAATTTTCAAGCTAGTTTCATCCAATCTAAGTGTTCTTCAAATCTTTGGTAAAGTTTCTAACCTTTTCTTGTTGTAATTTCTTGAATAAAATGATGAAAATGGTGATGCATGCTTGAGGTTTTGATGTTGTTGCTGCTGGTTATTGTTGTTGTTGTTTCTGTGTTTAAAGTGTTGAATTCAGTAGGTTTGATGAGATTGAATTGCATGCTTAAGTTCTTGTTCTAGTTGGTTAGATGTTTATGTGAAAAAGTTATGAATTTTTGAAAGAAATGGTTCAAATTGTTGCTGTGAAGTTGCTGGATATTCTTAGTTATTTTCAGAGGCTTAATTATGCATGATTTAGTAGATTCTAGCTTGTTTGAATGCATGATTGTGGGAATTGCTCAAGTTTGAGTTTAGAACTCAAAGCTTGAGCTTTAATGGTGATTTTTGCATCTGTGAATTCTGGGTTAGTTTGATGCCTAGGATTTGTTCTTTGGGGTATTTAGAGCAGGTCTGGAAGGTTTGGATTGATTTGGGTAAGAATTGATCAAGTTTTGAATTTTTGAAAAATTCCTGCGAGGAACCGGAATTCCGGTTGTGCAACCGGAATTCCGGATGGGTGTCCAGTAATTCCCAGAACCGGAATTCCGGTTGGGCAACCGGTCTACCGGTTGGGGAATTTTCAGAAACCCTAGTTTTCCTCGTTTTTATGTTTTTAGGGGTATTGCCATGCTTTTTATCGATAGGGAAACTTTTAGTTCCTAGTTTTAGTCCCCGGGAAGTGATTTAGCGTGTCACTTATAGCGTTGTGATTTTTATGGTTTAGGAGCCAGTAATCCGCCGCTCAGCTTCAGTTCCAGTCAGGTTGACCGGCACACCTGAAATCGGAATCCAGGTAAGATTAGTATAACAGTATGCATATGTAGATTACATGTTTAGCGTGCATGTATGAAGCCTATTAAATTACATTAGTTGTATGTTGGCTTCGAACCATCCAACCCTGTCACGTCGGTACAGGCTGGAGTATGACCAGCAGCCGGAGTATGACCGGTTTGACCGATCAGGCTGACACTTGGTTGGTGGTTCCGTGCTATTGACGTATCCCGTCGGTACAGGCTGGAGTATGACCAGCAGCCGGAGTATGACCGGTTCGACCGATCAGGAGGATATAGTGACACGTCGGTATAGGCTGGAGTATGACCAGCAGCCGGAGTATGACCGGTTCGACCGATCAGGTTGGTACGTGTCAATAGTACCGTCCCTATGAACGTTCAGAACTCAGTACCATGTTGGACATGGCAGTAGTGGCCCAGTACCATGTTGGACATGGCAGTAGCGGGACTCAGTATCGTGTTGGACACGGCAGTTAGAATTATGTATGATATTTTATGCTTTTCTTACTGAGTCTGTCGACTCACAGTTTACGTTCATGTGTAGGTAAAGGCAAGGCTATAGCTGATGGACCGTGAGCGAGCTTCTGAGATTGTACATGTCGGGGCGGTTAGGCCTGGAGCGTACGATCCTCGGGACAGCAAGGCTGAATTTTTGTAACTGGTCGTTAGACGACTTTTATTTTATGTAATGGTTAAACAGTTAAACCTTTTTGTAAATGATTTTATAATCGGGATCCCGAGTCTTTTGTAATATGTTTTATAAGTTTAATTAAAAAGCAAAATTTTAATTAATCACGTTTTTCCATAAACCTCGTTGATTAGCAACGAGCTGCACAGTACGTTTAAAAATCACGTAATACGCCTAAGGTAGTTAGGGTGTTACAATTTGGTATCGAGCCGGAGTTGTCTTAGAAGATCGTCACGACATGTACAATCATCATCAGCAGTTAGCTCGGTTCACGGTTCAGTAAGCCTTTATTGCTTTAGTAGTTTATTTTATTCAGTTATGAAAAAAAAAAAGAAAAGCCTGTTAGGAAGCATGTTAGTAGCCTGATAGTAGAATAGGCGCATGTTTCGTTTCTAATTTCCAAATTAAGCGGCATTAGTAAGCTCGCCTTGAATACGACCTGATATGCCAACTCTTGGTTTCGCAGGCGGTTCTAATCAGATGGACGCCAGGCGGACTACCAGGAGTCAGGGCAACTCCGTGGGGTCGAATCAAGGACAGGGAGCTCAGTTTCCCCCACCTGCTAGGGGCCGAGGTAGAGGTCCCCGAGGCAGGGCTCGTGGTCGGGGAGATGAGAACCCGCCACAGGCTGCCCAGGCTCCCCCAGCCGATCAGGGAGCCCCGAATTGGGAGTTGCGGTTTGCGGAGATGCAAGCCCAGATCGAAGAGCAAGACCTCGAGATTCAGAGGTTGAGGCAGCAGGGTGCTCCTGTAGTTCCAGTGCCCATAGTTCCAGTGGCACCTGCCCCTGCTGCCCAGGCCGAGATAGTGGTGGCGGCCCATAGATTGGAACCATTGTATGAGCGGTTCCGGAAGCAAGCACCTCCGGTATTCCTGGGAGGTCCGGATGTAATGAAAGCCGAGCAATGGCTGACGGTGATCACCAAGATACTGAATTTCATGGGTGTCACCGGTAACGACAGAGTGGTGTGCGCCACGTTTCAGTTCCAGGAGGACGCTTTGGTATGGTGGGACATGGTGTCTCAGATCCATGACGTCACCACCATGACCTGGGAAAGGTTCCAGGAACTCTTTAATGCGAAATACTACAATGAGGCGGTCAGAAGCGCCAAGAGGAAAGAGTTCGCTCACCTGACCCAGCGGGAGAACATGAGCGTCACTGAGTATACTACTCAGTTTGATCGGTTGGCGAGGTTAGCCTCGGGAATTGTGCCGACCGACTTCAGCAAGAAGGAGAAGTATCTGGACGGGTTGAATCCCAAGATCAGACATGACCTGATGATCACCACCGATGACAGCACCACTTATGCTCAGATGGTGGAGAAGGCACTGCGAGCTGAGGGCGCAGTGGGGTGTATGTCAGAATCAGCCAGTACTCCGGTGAGTGGCGGAGCTCCTACCCCTCCTGCATTAGGCTATAGCAGGGGGAGTAGTGGTTCGGCCATTGACCAGAGGAAGAGGGCACCCACTGCTTCCGGTGGCTCGAGTCAGAACAAGAGGTTCCGAGGGAACCAGAACAGAGGGAGTCGTCCTGGTGGTACTGAGACCCGATTCTCCTATCCCGAGTGCCCTAGCTGCAAGAGGCACCATCGGGGTGATTGCAAAGGTCAGGGATGCTTTCATTGTGGCATGCCCGGACACTTCAAGAGGGAATGTCCCCAGCTTCGACCAGAGGCACCGAGAGCTCCAGCGATACCCACTCCAGCCAGGGTGTTCGCTATCACGCAGGCTGATGCAGATGCCAGCCCATCAGTAGTCACAGGTCAGCTTTCTACTAACAACTCGCTATATTCAGTGCTGTTTGATTCTGGGGCTACACATTCTTATGTGGCGGCCAGAGTCTTTAGTAAATTGGGTAGACCCTATGATAGATATGAATCAGGGTTTGGAACCCTGTTACCTGGCGGAGAATTGGTTATCTCCAATAGGTGGATTAGGTCTATGCCGATCAGGATAGATGGTAGAGAGTTAAGCGGCGATCGATAGAGATGAGCTTAGTCGAATTTGATATTATTTTAGGAATGGATTTCCTATCTAAATATTCGGCGAGCATTGACTGTAAAAGGAAGATGGTGGTCTTCCAACCGGAAAGTGAAGAACCATTTGTATTCGTTGGTTCGGTTCAGGGATCTCGGATCCCGGTGATCTCGGCTATGTCAGCGAGAGAATTGTTGCACGGCGGTTGCTTAGGGTTTCTGGCCGTGGTGGTGGACACCACTCGGCCAGATACCATTCGGCCAGGGAACATTAGAGTGGTTCGGGAATTTTTGGACGTTTTTCCCGAAGAACTTCCAGAGTTACCACCTCAGCGGGAGATTGATTTTGTGATTGACTTGGCACCAGGGGTGGATCCGGTTTCCAAAGCCCCGTATAGGATGGGTCCAGCTGAACTTAAGGAATTAAAGATTCAGCTCCAAGGGTTGCTTGACATAGGGTTCATTCGGCCCAGTGTGTCACCCTGGGGAGCCCCGGTTTTGTTCGTCAAGAAGAAGGATGGATCTATGAGGATGTGCATCGACTACAGGGAGTTGAACAAGCTGACGTTGAAGAATAAATATCCATTACCTAGGATCGATGACTTGTTCGATCAGCTTCAGGGGAAGACGGTCTTTTCTAAGATTGATCTCCGTTCGGGTTATCATCAGTTGAGAATCCGAGAGGAGGACATTCCAAAGACGGCTTTCCGCACTAGGTATGGACATTACGAGTTTCTGGTTATGTCATTCGGACTAACCAATGCTCCTGCAGCATTCATGGACCTGATGAATAGAGTATTCAAGGATTTCCTCGATATCTGTGTGATTGTGTTTATCGACGACATCCTCGTGTACTCTCAATCAGAAGAGGAGCATGAGTTACATCTTCAAATGGTACTGCAACGACTTCGAGAACATAAGCTTTACGCCAAGTTCAAGAAATGTGAGTTCTGGCTATCTCAGGTGTCCTTCCTAGGGCACATTGTGAGTAAAGATGGGATCAAGGTGGATCCCGGGAAGATTGAATCCGTCAGGGATTGGCCGAGACCGAAGACAGTGACAGAGATCAGAAGCTTCTTGGGATTAGCTGGGTACTATCGTAGGTTCGTGGAGGGGTTCTCCAAAATCTCAATGCCCCTAACCGAGCTTACAAAGAAACATCAGAGATTTATTTGGTCAGATAAATGCGAAGCTAGCTTTCAGGAGCTAAAGCAGAGGTTGATTACTGCTCCGGTGCTAGCTTTGCCTTCGGACAAGGAGAAGTTCGTAGTCTACTGTGACGCATCCAAACAGGGTTTGGGGTGTGTATTGATGCAAGCCGATCGGGTCATCGCTTATGCCTCCCGTCAGTTAAAGGATTATGAACAGCGATACCCGACTCATGATCTAGAATTGGCCGCAGTGGTTTTTGCACTGAAGATTTGGCGGCATTACCTTTATGGGGAGAAGTGTGAGATCTATACCGACCATAAAAGTCTCAAGTATTTCTTTACTCAGAAAGATTTGAACATGAGACAAAGGCGTTGGTTGGAACTAGTGAAGGACTACGATTGTGAGATCCTCTATCATCCCGGAAAAGCCAATGTAGTGGCCGATGCCCTGAGCAGAAAGGGTCCCGGGCAAGTAGCTAGTATGGTTCAGATCTCACCTCAGCTAGCAGAGGATATGGTTAGATCCAGCATTGAGTTTGTGGTAGGTCAGCTTCACAACTCAACGCTACAATCTGATCTGTTGGAAAGAATAAAAGTCGCTCAGATGACAGATCCGGAGTTAGTGAAAATCCGAGATGAGGTGTTGGCTGGTCAAGCCAAAGGCTTTTCAGTGTCAGACAGTGGGATGCTTTTGTATAAAGCCAGGGTTTGTGTTCCGAACAGTGTGGAACTTAGAAATGAGATCTCTGAGGAGGCTCATTCTACCCCGTATTCTCTGCATCCCGGCACCACTAAGATGTACCAAGATTTGAAACCGTACTTCTGGTGGAGCGGTATGAAGAAGAATTTGGTAGAATTTGTGTCGAGATGCCTCACTTGTCAGCAGATTAAGGCTGAACATCAGAGACCAGCTGGGTTGTTGCAGCCTCTAACCCTACCAGAATGGAAATGGGAAGATATCACGATGGATTTTGTGGTCGGGTTACCTAGGACCACGGGTTTATTTGATTCCATCTGGGTAGTGGTGGACCGATTTACGAAATCTGCTCATTTTCTGCTGGTTAGAACAACATTTTCAGTGGATCAGTTGGCAGAGTTATATGTCAGAGACATAGTGAGACTTCACGGGGTACCGAAGTCTATAGTTTCG
Organism: Cannabis sativa; assembly: GCF_029168945.1. NCBI lineage: Eukaryota > Viridiplantae > Streptophyta > Magnoliopsida > Rosales > Cannabaceae > Cannabis > Cannabis sativa. The sequence continues at coordinate 43,114,351 of NC_083605.1, read as the reverse complement.
GACAGGGATCCTAAGTTTACCTCCAAATTTTGGCAAAGTTTGCAACAGGCAATGGGTACAAAGCTAAAATTCAGTACAGCATTCCATCCTCAGACAGATGGTCAGTCCGAAAGGACAATTCAGAAATTAGAGGATATGTTGAGAGCCTGTGTTATGGACTTTGAGGGCTCATGGAGTAAGTATCTACCGTTGATAGAATTTTCTTACAACAACAGTTATCAGAGTACGATAGGGATGGCTCCCTATGAACTGTTGTACGGTAGGAAATGCAGATCCCCTATCCACTGGGATGAGACAGGGGAGAGGAAATACCTAGGTCCAGAGTCAGTACAGCGGACCAATGAGGCGATAGAAAAGATAAAAGCTAGAATGCTTGCCTCACAGAGCAGACAGAAGAGTTACGCAGATCCGAAACGCAGAGATGATGAGTTCCAGGTAGGGGAACATGTGTTTTTACGGGTATCTCCGATGAAGGGGGTTAAACGTTTCGGGAAAAGAGGCAAGTTATGCCCTAGATTTACAGGACCTTTCGAGATTCTCGAGAAGATAGGTCAAGTGGCATATCGGTTAGCATTGCCTCCAGCCTTATCAGCAGTGCACAACGTATTCCATGTCTCAATGTTTAGAAAATACGTTTCAGACCTCTCTCATATACTCAGTGATGAGAGTCTTCAGCTTCAGCCAGACATGACTTATGAGGAACAGCCAGTGCAGATCCTAGATAGAAAGGATAAAATCCTTCGAAATAAGACCATAGTTTTGGTCAAGGTTCTCTGGAGAAACAGTAAGGTGGAAGAAGCCACCTGGGAGCTAGAGACAGACATGAGAGCTCAATATCCAGAGTTATTCAGGTTAGATTTCGGGGACGAAATCCTTTTAAGGGGGGGATAGTTGTAAAGCCCGCTTAGTTAATTTGGAAATTAGCAGTTGTTTATGATTAATTATGAAATTATTTATAGCTATTTAAATAATTTATTATACTGTTATTTATGTTATTCAGTAGCTTGCATATTTTGCATTTCCGGTGTCCGGTATTTTGGAACTCGGCGTTTGGCTCAGTAGAAATCACAACTTAGTATGTTAGTAGTTTGGGGACGGGTTTTAGACATTGGGAATGTCGGGAATGGCCGGGAATTTAGAATGTCCCAAAAATACCCCTTTAGTATGATTTATGTGATTTTATGGTGGAGGGGCAAAATGGTCTTTTTGCCCCATTAGTGTTTTGTCTTATGTGAATTTGTTAAATGGAATAAATGTTAATTTAATGGATTATTTATGGCTGAAATGAGATAATATATGTGACTTGTTTTCATTTATTTCATTTTTTACAAAAAAACACTTAGAAAAGAAAATAGAATTTTCAAACACTCTCTCTTTTTCCTCTCTATTTCGGCTGAAAGCTTGGGGTTCAAGGGCTGATTTTTCTTCAATTTTCAAGCTAGTTTCATCCAATCTAAGTGTTCTTCAAATCTTTGGTAAAGTTTCTAACCTTTTCTTGTTGTAATTTCTTGAATAAAATGATGAAAATGGTGATGCATGCTTGAGGTTTTGATGTTGTTGCTGCTGGTTATTGTTGTTGTTGTTTCTGTGTTTAAAGTGTTGAATTCAGTAGGTTTGATGAGATTGAATTGCATGCTTAAGTTCTTGTTCTAGTTGGTTAGATGTTTATGTGAAAAAGTTATGAATTTTTGAAAGAAATGGTTCAAATTGTTGCTGTGAAGTTGCTGGATATTCTTAGTTGTTTTCAGAGGCTTAATTATGCATGATTTAGTAGATTCTAGCTTGTTTGAATGCATGATTGTGAGAATTGCTCAAGTTTGAGTTTAGAACTCAAAGCTTGAGCTTTAATGGTAATTTTTGCATCTGTGAATTCTAGGTTAGTTTGATGCCTAGGTTTTGTTCTTTGGGGTATTTAGAGCAGGTCTGGAAGGTTTGGATTGATTTGGGTAAGAATTGATCAAGTTTGGAATTTTTGAAAAATTCCTGCGAGGAACCGGAATTCCGGTTGTGCAACCGGAATTCCGGATGGGTGTCCAGTAATTCCCAGAACCGGAATTCCGGTTGGGCAACCGGTCTACCGGTTGGGGAATTTTCAGAAACCCTAGTTTTCCTCGTTTTTATGTTTTTAGGGGTATTGCCATGCTTTTTATCGATAGGGAAACTTTTAGTTCCTAGTTTTAGTCCCCGGGAAGTGATTTAGCGTGTCACTTATAGCGTTGTGATTTTTATGGTTTAGGAGCCAGTAATCCGCCGCTCAGCTTCAGTTCCAGTCAGGTTGACCGGCACACCTGAAATCGGAATCCAGGTAAGATTAGTATAACAGTATGCATATGTAGATTACATGTTTAGCGTGCATGTAGGAAGCCTATTAGATTACATTAGTTGTATGTTGGCTTCGAACCATCCAACCCTGTCACGTCGGTACAGGCTGGAGTATGACCAGCAGCCGGAGTATGACCGGTTTGACCGATCAGGCTGACACTTGGTTGGTGGTTCCGTGCTATTGACGTATCCCGTCGGTACAGGCTGGAGTATGACCAGCAGCCGGAGTATGACCGGTTCGACCGATCAGGAGGATATAGTAACACGTCGGTACAGGCTGGAGTATGACCAGCAGCCGGAGTATGACCGGTTCGACCGATCAGGTTGTTACGTGTCAATAGTACCGTCCCTATGAACGTTCAGAACTCAGTACCATGTTGGACATGGCAGTAGTGGCTCAGTACCATGTTGGACATGGCAGTAGCGGGACTCAGTATCGTGTTGGACACGGCAGTTAGAATTATGTATGATATTTTATGCTTTTCTTACTGAGTCTGTCGACTCACAGTTTACGTTCATGTGTAGGTAAAGGCAAGGCTATAGCTGATGGACCGTGAGCGAGCTTATGAGATTGTACATGTCGGGGCGGTTAGGCCTGGAGCGTACGATCCTCGGGACAGCAAGGCTGAATTTTTGTAACTGGTCGTTAGACGACTTTTATTTTATGTAATGGTTAAACAGTTAAACCTTTTCGTAAATGATTTTATAATCGGGATCCCGAGTCTTTTGTAATATGGTTTATAAGTTTAATTAAAAAGCAAAATTTTAATTAATCACGTTTTTCCATAAACCTCGTTGATTAGCAACGAGCCGCACAGTACGTTTAAAAATCACGTAATACGCCTAAGGTAGTTAGGGTGTTACAATGTATGACTTTCACAAGTCAATGGATTCAAACTGTATGTTAATGTATTGAATGTGAGTTTAGTATTCTGTGACCAGGATCCACTTGCACTATTCTAAGAACTCTTTAATGTAACTAGACCTAAGTCATCAGAAGACCACAACAACATATTTTATAAATCTATGGCATTTGTATCTTGTTCATAGTGCTTTTGACAAGATCATTCTTTGTAAAGAGTCAATATGCCTATATCCACTTGTTATCCCAAATTTTGCACTCTTACGTGGCATCACGAGAATGGTGACACGTGGAGTCCACTTGGAACATTTGCTTGGGAAGATAGGCCGACCAGGATGCCTCACTGGCATGTCCAGAGTAAGATATTCAACGATCCGTGCAAAAGCAATCAACACTTAGTGAATTTAGCTTTCGCATCATGAGTCATCAGCTCAATCCCTATAACTCACGGATTAGTTTACCTGGATACGACATACACAAGATCCCACTACCAGTGTATTCAGCCTCAATCCCACGATCCTTACATTCAGCATTGATCCCATGATCTTTCTGTTTATGCGCATTGTAACGAGAGAGGAAACTCTTCCTCCCTAAGTTTCCCAGCCCTATAAATAGTGATGCATATTCACAGGGCAGAGGATGGGTCGAAAAGCAGCTAAGCTAAGACTATATTATTATCTAAGAATTATATATTCAGAGATACTGTTGTAAGAGCTATAAGAAAAGGAATCTTCTTCCTTGATCTTAAGTTAATACAAATAACGAGGATTAGGCTATTACCGAACTGCTCGGGGCTGAACCTCTATAAAATTCATGTGTCTTATTATTGCTTTATCATATATCTGTGACTACATATCGTTTATCGCTTATAAAATAGACTCATTGTCGTTGGCTAAAAGCGAAGTCAATATTTTGGTGCTTTCATTAAGATAAGGATCACAAATCGATCTTTATTCGATACTCAACCGCCACCACGATGGTGCAAACTCGTAGAGGTCAGTCTGACCTAGAAAATTCAAAGACGCTTGATCCTACATTACAGGACCCAGGGAGTTCAAGGGTTCCGCCTGCTGTTAATCCCAGACAGACGGGTAGCATGGTGAATGGTGAAACAATTCCTATTACTGGAGTTGTGCCTGGTGTGCAAGAGACTGGGAGTAACAGTTCTGCACCCAAGCAGGGCATTCATAATACGACTATTCCGCTTCGAACCAATGCCCAGACGACCATCGGAGACGCAACCGAATTGCAAAATCTCCGTGACGCGCTCGGACTCATGCAGGTTCATAACAACACTCTACATCATGATCAGGATGAACTACGCGATGCAGTAAATATTGCATTTGATGAACAAAGGCGTATGTTCGCTGAATGGAGAGATAAAGAGATGGAGGCATTAAGGGCTCACCATGAAGAGATCGAAGATCATAGTCGGCAAGCCACCGTGCTGATACGAAGAGCCTACCAAACTGTAGGTCAGCAATCGCCAAACGTCATTCCCCTAGGAGAAACCGAAGAGGACCCAACGATGAATACTTCCTAGACTACTAATGGTCAGCCGCCCAATCCCCAGTTACGAGTTCCGCTCGTGGGCCAAGTGGTAGGCGAGCAGACCTTGTTCGGTAATTCATCAGGAGGAGTCATACCTGACGGTTCCAACCAGACTAATGGTGCTATTCCACCTGTCAACCAAGTGAATCAATCACTAAGGCAACCCGGCTCTTCTGTGTTCGAAAAGTTGGGAGCAACTCATGACCTAAGGAACGATCTAAATAGAAGAAGGGGAACAGACGAATAGAATAATAAAATGATCGTGCAGCCTAGAGCCCATACTCAAATCCCCGCTCAGAAAGACGCTGACGTAATCCAAATCGACCAGAATGCCGAGCAGGTCAGCCGAGCCGTACAGGCCCAGCTTGACGAATTGAAAAATATGTTTCATGGCATGGCTAGACAGCGTAATAATGATCTTGAGTTAGACCGAGTCACTCCAGGCCTGGGAGAGAAGATTCTCTTTCCCATCTCAAGTACTTTGAGATGCAAATGGATTTGCAAGGAGTACAGGGGGATGTGTGCTGCAGAATCTTCCCCGCCACTCTGTCGGAAGCCGCACAGCAATGGTATTTCAAGTTGGCTCCTGGAAAGTTTAGTTCATGGAAAACCTACTCTTCAGAATTCCATGCACAATTCTCCTCCTCGTGCCAGCTCCCATTGCATTTGGGAGATCTGGTCAAAGTAAAGCAACGACCAGGCGAGCCACTCCGGGCATACATCAGCAGATTCATGACGGAAGCAACAAAAGTTTTGCGGGTAACTGAGGATGGAAAGTTATCCGCGATACTGGGGGGCATGGAAGTCCTCGGTGAACTTTGGAAAGATATAAGGAAGAACGGGCCTGTAGACTCAATGAGTGATTTCCTTGACCGAGCCGAAGGCTTCATCAAGCTCGAAGAAGCCATTCTACGAGCAGAAGGTGAAAAAAAGCCGGGCAAAATGAAGGCTCCTTCCACTGGAATATCCGCCCAACTTCCCAACTATTCCAATAATTCAAGCTCAAGTGGCAAGCGTTCAAGCAACAACCACAAGCAAGGAAACGGGAAGAAAGGAAAGTTCACCGATAAATCTGGACAGACTACCCCGGAGTATCATGCCAAATACACTGCATTCACTATTCTGACTGAAGATATAGAGAGTCTAAATATGGCAACTCAGTCGTTGATCTCGTATAAGAAGCCCGGGCCCATGAAGAAACATACCAACAAAAGGGACATGACGAAGTTTTGTTGGTTCCACGGAGACTATGGCCACGACACTAACGAATGTTATAATCTGAAGCGGGAAATTGAATTTCTAATAAAGAAAAACAATCCTCACTTGTAGAAGTATGTCAAGACCAACCAAGGTCAGAACAAGCAAGATTTTCTACCTCCACCAGTAGATGGACACTTACAAGTAATTATTGGAGGCCCGTACATTGATAGAGATTTGGGCAAAGCTCAGGAGAGGTATGCCCTGACAGCACAGCATGAGCAAGAAGAAGTCATCCTAGCCGTGGAAGAACGAAAGCCTAAAGTTCCACGAGCAAGAGAGCCAACCATAACTTTCAACGATGAAGACGCTCTCAAAATTAGATTTTCGCACAACGACCCGCTGGTCGTGGATGTCCAGATTGCCAATAAAATGGTGGCCAGAACCATGATCGATAATGGAGCTTCTTCAAACATTTTGTTCAAGGCTGCTTACGAAAAGATGGGACTCCAACTCAAGGATCTAACTCCATGCCTCCAGCCTGTCTATGGTTTCTCCGGGCAAGGAGTTGCACCTCTAGGACAAATCTGGCTACCCCTTACTGTTGTACAAGCTCCGACGAGCATAACTATCATGGCACAATTCTTAATATTGGATGTTCATTCAGCCTTTAACGTAATTCTTGGCCGACCAGCCTTGTATGACTTAAAAGCTGTCACATCAATATTTCACTCGTGCCTGAAGTTCCCAACAAAGGATGGGGTAGGGTGTCTTAGAGGGAACAAGCAGTCTACTCGGCAATGTTACAACCTTGCAGTGGCCAAGTCTAAGAAGGAATTATCCTCCAGCCAGAGCCCAAACAAGGGAAAAAACATTCCCAAGTAGGAAACTTCCCAAGGCGAGGATGAAGATGTGGATCCTCGACTTGGGGACCCAAGCAGCAATGTTAGACCTCTGGAGGAATTAGAAGACATCGAGATCGATCCAACTATCCCGACCAGAAAGCTAAAAATTGGAAAGGGTTTGTTACTCAAACTAAAATCCGAGTTGATAAACTTTCTGAGAGCAAACCTAGATGTTTTTGCCTGGTCACATGTGGATATGGTCGGAATTGACCCTTCTATTATTTCACATGTTCTAAATATCGATCCTAACATCCGGCCAGTTCAACAAAAATGAAGGCTGTTGGATAAAGAACGAGCAGTAGCCCTGAAGGATGAAGTTGAAAAGCTGCACAACAACAACTTCATTATCAAAGCTTTTTACCCGGCTTGGGTCGCGGATCCCGTACTCGTGCCCAAGCCAACAAGAAATGGCGGGTCTGTATTGATTTCACAGACCTTAACAAAGCATGTCCTAAAGACTGTTTTCCACTTCCAAGAATCAATCAGCTCGTAGACGCAACAGTAGGGCCGAAATTTTAAGCTTCATGGACGCTTATTCAGGCTACAATCAAATCAAAATGCATTCGCCAGACCAAGAACATACAAGTTTCTGAATAGATATGGGTCTCTATTGTTACAAAGTCATGCTGTTTGGTCTAAAAAATGTTGGAGCTACGTACCAAAAATTGGTAAACAAGATGTTTAAAGACCAAATCCGGCGAAATATGGAAGTGTACGTGGATCACATGCTCATCAAATCTAGAAGGGCCGGGGCACATAGACGACCTGAACGAATGCTTCTAAGTCCTCAGAAAGTACAACATGAAACTAAATCCCTTAAAATGCTCCTTTGGAGTCAGTTCGGGAAAGTTTCTAGGCTTCATCGTCAATGCCCGAGGAATTGAAGCCAACTCAAAAAAAATTCAAGCCCTCCTGGATATGAACTCGCCAACAAAAACCAGAGAAGTGCAAAGCTTAACTGCACGAATTGCCGCACTCAGCATATTCGTGTCAAAATAAACGGACAAATGTGTTCCATTCTTCAACATCCTGCGAGGAAACAAAAAGTTCGAATGGACAGAAGAATGTAAAAAAGCTTTCCAAGATCTAAAGGCACAACTTGCAAAACCTCTGGACGCTGAGGAGCTGGGAATATACCTAGCTGTCACGGAACATGTCGTGAGTGCCATGCTGATCAAAGAAGAGAACAACATACAGCACCCAGTCTGTTACATTAGTAAGAGACTCATCGAGGCCGAGGGTCGATATCCGTTGATAGAAAAACTCGCCTACTGCCTTATTCTAACAATAAGGAAGTTGAGGCCTTATTTCCAAGCTCATCCTGTTCAGGTATATACCGACCAGCCTTACGAAAAATACTGCAAAAGCCAAATGCTTATGGATGGTTACTCAAGTGGGCGGTAGAATTGGGTCAGTACGAAATCAACTTCCAACCCCGAACAACAATCAAACGCCAGGCATTGGCCGACTTTGTGCTAGAATGCACAGGCAAAGAAGAAAGCATACCAGAAAGCAACCCCGAGCCAGCACCTCAGCCAAGTAATTATGAACACAAACCGACCTGGAAACTACCACTACTAGAAAATTAGGTTTTAGTGACACACATTGAGTAACTCTAAAAGTGTATAGTGACACTTCAACGCGCATCACTAATGAGGGTGACTGGAAAGACAATTTTTAGTGACACTTCACACGTGTCACTGAAACCTTTTGCATTCACTTTTGGCGTGTCACTATAGGTGTATAGAGTCAGATTTTGTCAGACTGCAAAATTAACGGCAACACACAAAAAGTGTCACTATATCTTTTTTTTTTATTTTTTGTAATTATTTTTGGAGATATAGTGACACACAAAAAGTGCCACTATATTTAATATTTTTCTAAAAGAATATAATATTTATTTTTTGTAATTCAAATTTAATATAATATAAATGATAATTTAATTAATTATATATTAATACAATTAAATATATATGTTAACTTCGCTTTTAGCCAACAACAATGAGTCTTTTTGATAAGCGATAAACAATATGTCGTAATAAGAATATGTAGTAAAGCAATAATAAGACACAGAAATTTTATAGAGGTTCAGCCCCGAGCAGTTCGGTAATAGCCTAATCCTCGTTAGTTGTATTGACTTAAGAATAAGGAATAAGATTCTTTTTCTTATAGCTCTTACAATAATATCTCTAAATATATAATTCTTAGATAGCCTTAGCTTATAGGGTTTCAGCATACAATATCTCCGTCCTTTGCCCAGTGAACATTCCTCACTATTTATAGGGTAGGAAACTTAAGGAGGAAGAGTTTCCTCTCACGTTACAATACGCATAAACAGAAAGATTATGTGATCAATACTGAATGCTAGGATCGTGGGATTGAGGCTGAATACACTGATAGTGGGATCGTGTGTATGCCACATCCATGCAAGTTGATCCCTAAGTTGTAAGGATTGAGCTGGTGACTCACGATGAGTTTGGCTGAATTCGCTAAGGTTTGCTCATTCTGCACGACTCGTTGAGTATTCCATTATGGACATGCTATCGAGGCATCCTGCTCGACATGTTGATCCGACCAGATGCCCTAAGTAGAGTCCACGTGTCACCATTCTCGTGATGCCACGTCAGAGTGCCAATTTTGGGATAACAATATAAATAATAATTTAAATTAACTAAATATAAACAATACTAAATTTCAATTAAAATAATATAACTAAAAACCTAAAAAAAAATACAAAGCTGAAAATATTTATATTTATTAAGATTATTAACTAAAATAATACAATCTTTACACACAATTTTACACTCAAATTATAACTGATATGAACCTTAATACAAACTCATATCTATTTTGTAAAGACCCCTTAATTTAAATTCGGAAATTAGCAGATAAATAGGGTTTAATTATGAAAATTATTTATTGCTATTTAAATAATTATTTATGTTGATTTATTTGAATTCAGAATGTATTTTTATGTAATATAGTGGAATTTCATAATTTTGCTTTTTCGGTGCCCGGCAACACGGAACGCGGTGTATGGCTCAGTAGAATTGCAATCTAATATTTTAGTATAGTGGGACGATTTATTTAGACATTGGGAATGTTGGGATTGGTCGGGAATTTAGAATTTCCCAAAAATACCCTTAAGTGCCTTTTAATCCTTTTAGTGTGGGAGGGGCAAAATTGTCATTTTGCCCCATAAGCTTTTGTCCTTTTGTGGACTTAATGTTATGTAATTATTTGATTTATTTAATATATGTTAGCTGAAATAAAGGTAAGATTTATGCATTTTTGCTCATTTGTTCAAAAAAATTAAAACTTAGAAAATTCAAGAGAATTGCATTCTCTCTCTTTCGACCACCCTTAGAACAGCTAGGGTTTGGGGGTTTTTTCTGCTTTTCCAGCAAGATTCCTCAAGGATTTGGACTGCTTGAGCTCTAGGTAAGCTCTTGACTTTGTGTTCTTGAGTTTCTTGGTTTGTAAGTTAGTAAAAATAGTTGCATGCTTGGTGTCTTTGTTGTTTTAATGGCTGTTGTTAGTTGTTGTTGCATTCAGAGGTTTATATATGTTTATTTGAGTGAATTTAAACTGATTTTGTTGGTAGATAGTTGGATTTAACCTTACGTAAAGCTTTGAACTCAAAATCTTAGTTTTTATGGTAAATTGATGAATTAGTTGCTGTAGTTGTTGCTGTGCTTGGATTTGTTTTCTGGTGTTATATTATAGTTAATTGAAGTGATTTAGGCAGGTTTTGATTACCAATTAGTTGGATGAGCAAGCTTTGAGTTTTGAACTCAAGCTTGACTCATTAATGGCAATTTTTGTATTTGTGCATGAAGCTTTGTTTTATTGCTTTGGAAATAATCTTTGGGGTCTAATCAGCAGGTCTGGAAAGTTTGGTGTGATTTGAGGTTGAATTGGTTGAGATATGGAATTTTTATGGTTTCCTGCACTGAACCGGAATTCCGGTTCAGAGAGGCCTTTAGGAACCGGAATTCCGGTTGGCTTCCAAGATTTCCTCCCAGAACCGGAATTCCGGTTGAGGAACCGGTCTATCAGTTCGGGGAAAATTTGGGAACCCTAGTTTTTCTCATTTTTGTGTTATTTAGGGTATTGCCATGTCGTTTATCGATAGGGAAACTTCTAGTTTTGAATTTAAGTTCCAGGGAAGTGAGTTAGCGTGTCACTTAACAGTGTTGTGATTATTATGATTTAGGAGCCTGTAATTCGCCGAGCAGATTGTTCCACTCAGGTTGACCGGCACACCTGAATTTGGAATCGAGGTAAGATTAGTATAATGTCATGCATATGCTTGTTGGGTTTTATGCCCTAAATAAAACTCTTTACAATCTGATTAGTTATCAATATAAGAAATTTGAAGTGATTGATGTTTGCATGAATTCTACATGCTAATGGTTTAAATATGTTTATTACATTTAGACAAAGAATCAGTTAAATCCAAATCATATGTTTATTCACAATTACAGTATTGTCAACACAGTGGAATGTGATTGTGATCATATGAATCAAAAGTCTTGGTCCCTGTTTCATCAGTGTTATTGGATTTACAGTAATCTGATAATCAGCGATGATGTATACTTACACTTGGAGTAAGTATTATGTTCTTTCCAGGACATTAGTAAAATATATTAGTTTCGAATGTATGGAGTATACATTGGACTGGACCGATATTGCAACTAAGTTAAGATATTACAAACTTCCCGTTATATATATTGTAACACCCTAACTAGCATAGGCGTATTACGTGATTTTTAAACATGCTGTGCAGCTCGTTGCTAATCAACGAGGTTTATGAAAAACGTGATTAATTAAAATTTTTGCTTTTTAATTAAACTTATAAAATATTTATACAAAAGACTCGGGATTCCGATTACAAAATCATTTACAAAAGTTTACTGTCTATATAAAATACTTGTCGCCTAGCGACTAATCACAAAAATAGCCTTGCTGTCCCGAGGATCGTACGCTCCAGGCCTAACCGCCCCGACTTGTACAATCTTCATAGGCTCGTTCACGATCCATCAGCTCTAGCCTTGCCTTTACCTACACCTAAACATAGCACTGTGAGTCGACAGACTCAGTAAGAAAAGCATAATAATACTCATACATAAATCCCGGTCATGATCAGACGCCCATACCCGTGATCATAACCCTAACTGTCGTGTCCAACACGATACTGAGTCTCCCTAACTGCCGTGTCCAACACGGTACTGAGTTCTGAACGTTCATAGGGACAGTACTATTGACAAGTAACAGCCTGATCGGTCGAACCGGTCATACTCCGGCTGCTGGTCATACTCCAGCCTGTACCGACGTGTTACAGTATCAGCCTGATCGGTCGAACCGGTCATACTCCGGCTGCTGGTCATACTCCAGCCTGTACCGACGTGATACGTCAAATAGTACGGAACCACCAACCTAAGTATCAGCCTAATCGGTCGAACTGGTCATACTCCGGCTGCTGGTCATACTCCAGCCTGTACTGACGTGATACAGTGTCAGCCTAATCGGTCGAACCGGTCATACTCCGGCTGCTGGTCATACTCCAGCCTGTACCGACGTGACACAGTTGGATGGTTCGAAGCCAACATACATATCTAATGTAATCTAATAGACTTCCTACATGCACGCTAAACATGTAATCTACATATGCATACTGTTATACTAATCTTACCTGGATTCCGATTTCAGGTGTGCCGGTCAACCTGACGGGAACTATCTGCGCGGCGGATTACAGGCTCCTAAACCATAAAAATCACAACACTATAAGTGATACGCTAAATCACTTCCCAGGGACTTAAACTAGGAACTAAAAGTTACCCTATCGATAAAAAGCATGGAATACCCCAAATAACATAAAAATGAGGAAATCTAGGGTTTCTGAAAATTCCCCAACCGGTAGACCGGTTCTGCAACTGGAATTCCGGTTCTGAGAATTCCTGGACCCTCATCCGGAATTCCGGTTGCACAACCAGAATTCCGGTTCCACGCAGGAATTTTTCAAAAATTCACACAATGCTCAAATCAATTCCAAACCACCCCAAAACTCCCAGACTTGTTCTAAATATCCCCTAGAACATTTCTAAAGCATTAAATTCCCCCAGAATGCACAGAAATGAAAATCACCATTAAAGCCCAAGCTTTGAGTTCCAAACTCAAACTTGGTCAAACCCCTCTAACAAGCATTCAAATCAGCCCTAATCTATTTAATCATGCATATAAAAGCTTCTGAAAACTACTACAACATCAACAAAATCACAACAACAGATTTTAATCATTTCTCTTTGAAAACCAAGGTTTTGAGCTAAAAACTTCCAAGCCTGAAATCAAAGCAAATATCATGCATTCACTAACTCTAAACTACTTTAAATAACAAGATTAAACAACTGAAAATAACAACAATTCACAGCAGCAAGAACATATAAAAAATCAAGCATGCATCATCATCTATTTACACATTTTCTAAAAAATATATAAGGAAAAGGTTTTGAAACTTTACCAAGGCTTGAATAATACTTAGATTGAAGGAAAAATAGCTTGAAAATCAAAAATTCCAGCCTAGAAACACCCTACCAGCCGAGAGAGAGAGAGAGAGAGAGGAAAAGAGAGCTTTGATTTTTCTTTCAAATTTTCTAACTTTGATTTTTGAAATGAAAAATGAAATTAAATGTCACATACACCTTTTTACTTCAGCCAAAACGTAATAAAATAAACATATAACTCAACTATTAAAATCACTAGAAGACAAAATAATAATGGGGCAAAATGACCAATTTGCCCCTCCACACAAAAACCACAAAAATAACACTAAAGGGGTATTTTTGGGAAATTCTAAATTCCCGGCCACTCCTGACATTCCCAATGTCTAATAAACCGTCCCAAACAACTAACATACTAAGTTGTGATTTTACTGAGCCAAACACCGAGTTCCAAAATACCGGGCACCGGAAATGCAAAATTATGAAAACTACTAAATGACATAAAAATGCATCTCTGAATTCAATATTAACAGTATAATAATTATTTAAATAGCTATAAATAATTTTCATAATTAAACGTGATTAACTGCTAATTTCCAAATTAAACTAAGCGGTCTTTACAACTATTCCCCCCTTAAAAGGATTTTGTCCCCGAAATCTAACCTGAATAACTCGGGATATTGAGCTCTCATATCTGATTCCAGCTCCCAGGTGGCTTCCTCCACCTTGCTGTTTCTCCAGAGAACTTTGACCAATGCTATGGTCTTATTCCGAAGGACTTTATCCTTTCTATCCAGGATCTGCACTGGGTGTTCTTCGTAAGTCATATCTGGCTGCAGTTCTAGGCTCTCATAATTGAGTATATGAGAAGGATCTGAAACATATTTTCTCAACATCGAGACATGGAATACGTTGTGAACTGCTGATAAAGCTAGAGGCAACGCTAACCGGTATGCCACTTGACCTATCTTCTCGAGAATCTCGAAAGGTCCTGTAAATCTAGGGCATAACTTGCCTCTTTTCCCGAAACGTTTGATCCCCTTCATTCGAGATACCCGTAAAAACACATGGTCCCCTACTTGGAACTCAACATCTCTGCGTTTCGGATCTGCATAACTTTTTTGTCTACTCTTTGAGGCAAGCATTCTAGCTTTTATCTTCTCTATTGCCTCATTGGTCCGCTGCACTGACTCTGGACCTAGGTATTTTCTCTCCCCTGTCTCATCCCAGTGAATGGGAGATCTACACTTCCTATCGTATAACAGTTCATAGGGAGCCATCCCTATCGTACTCTGATAACTGTTGTTGTAAGAAAATTCTATCAACGGTAGATATTTATTCCAAGAGCCTTCAAAATCCATAACACAGGCTCGTAACATGTCCTCCAATATCTGAATTGTCCTTTCGGACTGACCATCTGTCTGAGGATGGAATGGGGTACTGAATTTCAGCTTTGTACCCATTGCTCGTTGCAAACTTTGCCAAAATTTGGAGGTGAACTTCGGATCCCTATCCGAAACTATAGACTTCGGTACCCCGTGAAGTCTTACAATCTCTCTGACATACACTTCTGCCAACTGATCCACTGTAAATGTTGTTCTAACCGGCAGAAAATGAGCAGATTTTGTAAAACGATCCACCACTACCCAGATGGAATCAAACGAACCCGTGGTCCTAGGTAACCCGACCACAAATTCCATCGTGATATCTTCCCACTTCCATTCTGGTAGGGTTAGAGGCTGCAAGAACCCTGCTGGTCTCTGATGTTCAGCCTTAATTTGCTGACAAGTGAGGCATCTCGATACGAATTCTACCAAATTCTTCTTCATACCGCTCCACCAGAAGTATGGTTTAAGATCTTGGTACATCTTAGTGGTGCCGGGATGCAGAGAATACGGGGTAGAATGAGCCTCCTCAAAGATCTCATTCATGAGTTCCATACTATTCGGAACACAAACCCTAGCTTTATACAGAAGCATCCCGTTGTCTGACACTGAAAATTCCTTGGCTTGACCAGCCAAAACCTCATCTCTGATCTTCATTAACTCTGGATCAGTCATCTGAGCGACTTTAATTCTTTCCAACAGATCCGATTGCAGCGTTAAGTTGTGAAGCTGACCTACCACAAACTCAATGCTTGATCTAACCATATCCTCTGCTAGCTAAGGCGAGATCTGAACCATACTAGCTACTTGCCTGCGACCCTTTCTACTCAGGGCATCGACCACTACATTGGCCTTCCCAGGGTGATAAAGAATCTCCCAGTCATAATGTTTCACTAATTCCAACCAACGTCTCTATCTCATGTTCAAATCTTTCTGAGTAAAGAAATACTTGAGACTTTTATGGTTGGTATAGATTTCACACCTTTCTCCGTAAAGGTAATGCCGCCAAATCTTCAACGCAAATACCACCGCGGCCAACTCTAGATCATGAGTCGGGTATCGCTGTTCATAATCCTTTAACTGACGGGAAGCATAAGCGATAACCCGATCGGCTTGCAACAACACACACCCCAAACCCTGTCTGGATGCATCACAATATACTACAAACTTCTTGTTGTCTAAAGGCAAAGCTAGCACTGGAGCGGTAATCAATCTCTGCTTCAGCTCCTGAAAACTAGCTTCGCACTTGTCTGACCAGACAAACCGCTGATTCTTCTTTGTAAGTTCGGTTAAGGGCATCGAAATTTTTGAGAACCCTTCCACGAACTTACAGTAGTACCCATCTAAACCCAAGAAGCTTCTAATCTCTGTCACTGTCTTCGGTCTCGGCCAATCCCTTACGGATTCTATCTTCCCGGGATCCACCTTGATCCCATCTTTACTCACAATGTGCCCTAAGAAGGACCACTGGGATAGCCAGAATTCACATTTCTTGAACTTGGCATAAATCTTGTGTTCCCAAAGCCGTTGTAGTACCATCTGAAGATGTAACCCATGCTCCTCTTCTGACTGAGAGTACACGAGGATGTCGTCGATAAACACAATCACACAGATATCGAGGAAATCCTTGAATACTCTATTCATCAAATCCATGAATGCTGCAGGAGCTTTGGTTAGTCCAAATGACATAACCAGGAATTCATAATGTCCATACCTAGTGCGGAAAGCCGTCTTCGGAATGTCCTCCTCTCGGATTCTCAACTGATGATAACCCGAACGGAGATCAATCTTAGAAAAGACCGTCTTCCCCTGAAGCTGATCGAACAAATCATCGATCCTAGGTAACGTATATTTATTCTTCACTGTTAGCTTGTTCAATTCTCTGTAATCGATGCACATCCTCATAGTTCCATCTTTTTTCTTGACGAATAAAACCGGGGCTCCCCAGGGTGAGACACTAGGCCGAATAAACCCTATGTCAAGCAACCCCTGGAGCAGAATCTTTAACTCCTTAAGTTCAGCTGGAGCCATTCTATATGGAGCTTTGGAAACCGGTTCCACCCCTGGTGCCAAATTTATCACGAAGTCAATCTCCCGCTGAGGTGGTAACCTTGGAAGTTCTTCGGGAAAAACATCTAAAAATTCCCGAACCACCTTGATGTCTTCTGGCTGAATGGTATCTGGCCGAGTGGTGTCCACCACCACGGCCAGAAACCCTAAACAACCGCCATGTAATAATTCTCTAGCTGACATGGCTTAAATCACCGGGATCCGAGCTCCCCGAACTGAACCAACAAACACGAATGGTTCTTCGCTTTCTGGTTGGAAGATCACCATCTTCCTTTTGAAATCCATACTCGCCGAATATTTAGATAGGAAATCCATTCCTAAAATAATATCGAACTCTACTAAGCTCATCTCTATCAAGTCAGCACTTAACTCTCTACCATCTATTCTGATCGGCATAGACCTGATCCACCTGTTGGAGATAACCAACTCTCCGCCAGGTAAAAGGGTTCCAAACCCTGATTCATATCTATCATACGGTCTTTCCAATTTTCTAAAGACTCTGGCTGCCACATAAGAACATCCTTGACCTAAACACTCACCTAGAGGATGCCTCTTACTAATGAGACACTCCAGTAGGAATAACGGGTCTCAACACTATCCTGACAACCGCCTCGATTCTGGTTCCCGTGGAACCTCTTGTTCTGCCCTCAGCCACCGGATGCAGTGGATGATTTCCTCCTCTGGTCCATGGCCGAACCACTACCTCCCCTGCTGAAACCTGATGCAGGAGGGGTAGGAGCCCCGCCACTTACTGGAGTCCTAGCTCACTCCAACATGCATCAAACTGCGCCCTTAGCTCACACTGCCTTCTCCACCATCTCAACATAGGTGATCTTGTCGTCGCTAGTGATCATAAGGTCATACTTGATCTTCACATTAAGTCCATCAAGATATTTTTCTTTCTTACTCAAATCGGTTGGCACAATTCCCGAGGCCAACCTCGCCAACCGATCAAACTGCGTAGTGTATTCCGTTACACTCATAAAATCCTATATTCTTGTAATTACTGATAGCCACTACTCGGCTTCCATGAGGTCCGGACCTCCCAGGAAAACCGGGGGTAACTATTCGTGGAACCTTTCATACAGGGGTTCCATTCTAATTGCCGCTATTACTATCTCGGCTTGGGCAGCAGGGGCGGGTGCCACTGGAACTTCTGGCACCGCACTGCAGGAGCACCCTGCTGCCGCAATCTCTGAATCTCATTATCTTGCTCCTCTATTCTAGCTTGCATTTCAGTAAACCTAACTTCCCAATTATGGGCTTCCTGATTGACCTGGGCAGCTTGTGGCGAGTTCTCATCACCCCGACCATGAGCCCTGCCCCTGGGACCTCTACCACGGCCCCTAGCTTGCGGGGGAAACTGGGCTCCCTAACCCTGATCAGACCCGATTGAGATGCCCTGACTCCTAATATTTCGTCTGGCGTCCATCTAGTCTGAACAGCCTCGAAATCCCGAGTTGGCACTTCAGGTCACGATCATCGAGAGCTTACTAATGCCGCTTAATTTGGAAATTAAAACGAAATATGCGCCTATTCTACTATCAGGCTACTAACATGCTTCCTATCAGGCTTTTCTCATTTCATAAAATAAAGAAATAAACTACTAAAGCAATAAAGGCTTACTGAACCGTGGAACGAGCTAACTGCTGATGATGATTGTACATGTCGTCACGATCTTCGGAAGTCAACCTGGCGGCTCTAATACCAAATTGTAACACCCTAACTAGCATAGGTGTATTACGTGATTTTTAAACATGTTGTGCAGCTCGTTCCTAATCAACGAGGTTTATGGAAAACGTGATTAATTAAAATTTTTGCTTTTTAATTAAACTTATAAAATATTTATACAAAAGACTCAGGATCCCGATTACAATATCATTTACAAAAATTTACTGTCTATATAAAATACTTGTCGCCTAGCGACTAATCACAAAAATAGCCTTGTTGTCCCGAGGATCGTACGCTCTAGGCCTAACCGCCCCGACATGTACAATCTTCATAGGCTCGTTCACGGTCCATCAGCTCTAGCCTTGCCTTTACCTACACATAAACATAGCACTGTGAGTCGACAGACTCAGTAAGAAAAGCATAATAATACTCATTCATAAATCCCGGTCATGATCAGACGCCCATACCCCTGATCATAACCCTAACTGCCGTGTCCAACACGATACTGAGTCCCCTTAACTGTCGTGCCCAACACGGTACTGAGTTCTGAACGTTCATAGGGACAGTACTATTGATAAGTAACAGTCTGATCGGTCGAACCAGTCATACTCCGGCTACTGGTCATACTCTAGCCTGTACCGACGTGTTACAGTATCAGCCTGATCGGTCAAACCAGTCATACTCCGGCTGCTGGTCATACTCCAGCCTGTACCGACATGATACGTCAAATAGTACGGAACCGCCAACCTAAGTATCAGCCTAATCGGTCGAACCGGTCATACTCCGGCTGATGGTCATACTCAAGCCTGTACCGACGTGATACAGTGTCAGCCTAATCGGTCGAACCGGTCATACTCCGGCTGCTGGTCATACTCCAGCCTGTACCGACGTGACACAGTTGGATGGTTCGAAGCCAACATACATATCTAATGTAATCTAATAGACTTCTTACATGCACGCTAAACATGTAATCTACATATGCATACTGTTATACTAATCTTACCTGGATTCCGAATTCAGGTGTGCTGGTCAACCTGACGGGAACTATCTGCGCGGCGGATTACAGGCTCCTAAACCATAAAAATCACAACACTATAAGTGATACGCTAAATCACTTCCCGGGGACTTAAACTAGGAACTAAAAGTTACCCTATCGATAAAAAGCATGGCAATACCCCAAATAACATAAAAATGAGGAAATCTAGGGTTTCTGAAAATTCCCCAACCGGTAGACCGGTTCTGCAACCGGAATTACGGTTCTGAGAATTCCTGGACCCTCATTTGGAATTCCGGTTGCACAACCGGAATTCCGGTTCCTCGCAGGAATTTTTCAAAAATTCACACAATGCTCAAATAAATTCCAAACCAACCCAAAACTCCCAGACTTGTTCTAAATATCCCCTAGAACATTTCTAAAGCATCAAATTCCCCCAGAATGCAAAGAAATCAAAATCACCATTAAAGCCCAAGCTTTGAGTTCCAAACTCAAACTTGGTCAAACCCCTCTAACAAGCATTCAAATCAGCCCTAATCTATTTAATCATGCATATAAAAGCTTCTGAAAACTACTACAAACATCAACAAAATCACAGCAACAAATTTTAATCATTTCTCTTTGAAAACCAAGGTTTTGAGCTAAAAACTTCCAAGCTTGAAATCAAAGCAAATATCATGCATTCACTAACTCTAAACTACTTAAAATAACAAGATTAAACCACTGAAAATAACAACAATTCACAGCAGCAAGAATATATCAAAAATCAAGCATGCATCATCATCTATTTACACATTTTCTAAAAATTATGAAAGGAAAAGGTTTTGAAACTTTACCAAGGCTTGAAGAATACTTAGATTGAAGGAAAAATAGCTTGAAAATCAAAAATCCCAGCCCTAGAAACACCCTACCAGCCGAGAGAGAGAGAGAGAGAGGAAAAGAGAGCTTTGATTTTTCTTTCAAATTTTCTAACTTTGATTTTTGAAATGAAAAAAGAAATTAAATGTCACATACACCTTTTTACTTCAGCCAAAACATAATAAAATAAACATATAACTCAACTATTAAAATCACTAGAAGACAAAATAATAATGGGGCAAAATGATCAATTTGCCCCTCCACACAAAAACCACAAAAATAACACTAAAGGGGTATTTTTGGGAAATTCTAAATTCCGGGCCACTCCCGACATTCCTAATGTCTAATAAACCGTCCCAAACTACTAACATACTAAGTTGTGATTTTACTGAGCCAAACCCCGAGTTCCAAAATACCGGGCACCGGAAATGCAAAATTATGAAAACTACTAAATGACATGAAAATGCATCTCTGAATTCAATATTAACAGTATAATAATTATTTAAATAGCTATAAATAGTTTTCATAATTAAACGTGATTAACTGCTAATTTCCAAATTAAACTAAGCGGTCTTTATATATATCTTTCCAAGTCAATATCAGTAGTTGATCTTAAGATTAAAAGAATCTAAATCGTGATATGCTTAGGCTCAACTCAGGAGTGCTATTCATGTTCTTTGATTTATTAGTTAAGCCTACTTTTAGGTCAGGGTGATACGTATATTGTGGGAACATGATAGTGTGATTGAGTGGGAGTGCTGAACATAAATATGGAATCTATAGCTTCTACTGGTGTATAGAAGTCAAGTGATGATTCCCTTCGAGCTTAGCAAATAGAAGTAAATGGATGAGCTCTTGTTTAACTGACTAATCATTATATCACTAAATACCATTTACAGGTAGCTAAGTGTTTTAAGGGGCAAAATACATTGAGGGGTGAGAACGGTAAAGAAATCCCATCTCGATGTAGATCATCTATATAGAGGATCTTTAAATCACAATAAGATTATAACAATGGTTAAATGAGATAGCATATTGATATCGTGGAACATACAATATGCTCTATATAAGTCTGAGAGTGCAATTCTAAGTTCTAAGAGTGGATTCAACAAAGAATTAATAAGTAGGAATTTACTTGGTAAATTTGGTTCACGTATTGGAAGCTCAGCATATAGATCCATTGTAAAGACCGCTTAGTTTAATTTGGAAATTAGCAGTTAATCATGATTAATTATGAAATTATTTATAGCTATTTAAATAATTATTTATACTGTTATTTTTGAATTCAGAGATGCACTTTTATCTCATTTAGTAGTTTTCATAATTTTGCAGTTCCGGTGCCCGGTATTTTGGAACTCGGTGTTTGGCTTAGTAAAATCACAACTTAGTATGTTAGTAGTTTGGCACGGTTTATTAGACATTTGGAATGTCGGGAATGGCCGGGAATTTAGAATTTCCCAAAAATACCCCTTTAGTGTTATTTATGTTATTTTAGTGTGGAGGGGCAAATTGGTCTATTTGTCCCATTATTATTTTGTCTTCTAGTGATTTTAATAGTTGAATTATATGTTTATTTTATTATGTTTTGGCTGAAGTAAAATAGGAGTAAGTGACATTTAATTCATTTTCATTTCAAAAATCAAAGTTAGAAAAGAAAAATAGAAATTTCAAAACTCTCTCTCTCTTTTCCTCTCTCTTTCGGCCTCTTGGTGCAGCAAGGGACTTGGGATTTTTCCTTGTTATTTCATCCCTCTTTGGTGTTCAATTCAAGCTAGGTTAGCTTCTAAGCAATTCCTCTTTAAGTTTGTTGAATTTTTGATGAAAATGGTGTATTGCATGCATGATAAATGGATGTTGTTGGTGCTGTATTTTGTTGATATTTTCAGAGATTTAAGCATGTTAAATTAAGGATATTTGAGCTGTTAGTGATGCATAATAGTTAAGTTTCTTGAGTTATGGTTTTTCTTGTTAAAAAGCTTGAGTTTTCAAAGTGAAATTGGGTGAATTGTTGCTGTAGTTGTTGCATGAGTTAGGTTTTAGTTTCTGCAGTTTTTATATGCTTGATTATGAGTTTGAAACATGGTTTGATTGCATGTTGGTAGTGTTTGATCAAGTTTGAGTTTAAAACTCAAAGCTTGGGCTATAATGGCACTTTTTGTTTATGTGCATTCTGGGTGAGTTTGATGCTTTAGAAATGTTCTAGGGGATATATAGAACAGGTCTGGAAGGTTTTGTGTGATTTGGAGTTGATTTGAATGAGTTATGAAATTTTGAATTTCTGCCTACGAGGAACCAGAATTCTGGTTGTGCATCCGGAATTTCGGATGGGTTTCGAGAATTCCCAGAACTGAAATTCCGGTTGGGCAACCGGTCTACCGGTTGGGGAAATTTTAGAAACCCTAGTTTTCCTCGTTTTTATGTTTCTTGGGGTATTGTCATGCTTTATATCGATAGGGAACTTTTAGTTCCTAGTTTAAGTCCCCGGGAAGTGATTTAGCGTATCACTTATAGTGTTGTGATTTTTATGGTTTAGGAGCCTGTAATCCGTCGCGCAGATAGTTCCAGTCAGGTTGACCGACACACCTGAATTCGGAATCCAGGTAAGATTAGTATAACAGTATGCATATGTAGATTACATGTTTAGCGTGCATGTAGGAAGCCTGTTAGATTACATTAGATATGTATGTTGGCTTCGAACCATCCAACTGTGTCACGTCGGTACAGGCTGGAGTATGACTAGCAGCCGGAGTATGACCGGTTCGACCGATTAGACTGACACTGTATCACGTCGGTACAGGCTGGAGTATGACCAGCAGCCGGAGTATGATGGGTTCCACCGATCAGGCTGATACTTAGGTTGGTGGTTCCGTACTATTTGACGTATCACGTCGGTACGGGCTGGAGTTGTTGGGTTTTATGCCCTAAATAAAACTCTTTACAATCTGATTAGTTATCAATATAAGAAATTTGAAGTGATTGATGTTTGCATGAATTTTACATGCTAATGGTTTAATATGTTTAACATGTTTAATATGTTTATTACATTCATACACACAAAATCAGTTAAATCCAGATCATATGTTTATTCACAATTACAGTATCGTCAACACAGTGGAATGTGATTGTGATCATATGAATCAAAAGTTTTGGTCCTTGTTTCATCAGTGTTATTGGATGTACACTAATGTGATAATCAGCGATGATGTGTACTTACACTTGGAGTAAGTGTTATGTTCTTTCCAGGACATTAGTAAAGTATACTAGTTTCGAATGTATGGAGTATACATTGGACTGGACCGATATTGCAACTAAGTTAAGATATTACAAACTTACCGTTATACATATCTTTCCAAGTCAATATCAGTAGTTGATCTTAAGATTAAAAAAGAATCTAAATCCTGATATGCTTGGGCTCAACTCAGGAGTGTTATTCATGTTCTTTGATTTATTAGTTAAGCCTACTTTTGGGTCAGGGCGATACGTATATTTTGGGAACATGATAGTATGATTGAGTGGGAGTGCTGAACATAAATATGGAATCTATAGCTTCTACTCGTGTATAGAAGTTAAGTGATGATTCCCTTCGAGCTTAGAAAATAGAAGTAAATGGATGAGCTCTTGTTTAACTGACTAATTATTAGATCACTAAACACCATTTACATGTAGCTAAGTGTTTTAAGGGGCAAAATACATTGAGGGGTGAGAACGGTAAAGAAATCCCATCTCGATGTAAAACATCTATATAGAGGATCTTTAAATCACAATAAGATTATAAAAATGGTTAAATGAGATAGTATATTGGTATCGTGAAACATACAATATGCTCTATATAAGTCTGAGAGTGCAATTCTAAGTTCTAAGAGTGGATTCAACGAAGAATTAATAAGTAGGAATTTACTTGGTAAATTTGGTTCACTTATTGGAAGCTCAGCATATAGATCCATGGTCCCCATTCTAGTTGAGAACATTCTGCTTGTAAGACTCATTAATTGATTCGTGATTGATCAATTATAATTCTAAAGTTAGACTATGTCTAATTTTATGAATTTTCACTAAGCAGGGGTGAAATTGTAAGGAAAAGAGTTTTCTGGGTTTATTTATTTATTAATGGACTTTATATGTCTAATTAATAATTAAGTTAAATGACAATATTATTTAATAATCTATTTTAGTTATTAAATAATTAGTTTTGGCATTTAAAAGGTTAGAATTGGAAAATTGGCATTTTTGAGAAAATAGAGATAAAATTTGATAAAATTGCAAAATTAAGTGAGGCCCATTAACACCATATGGCCGGCCACTTAATGATGATTTTTCAAATTATTATTTTCATTATTTTAATGCCAAATAATTCTAAAACTAGACCTAGTAGTTGCCTATAAATAGAAAGTTATGGCTCAGTCAAATCACAAGTTTTTCAACAAGCCTTTCTGACAGAAATTTCTCTCTTCAGAAAACTGAGCCTTCCTCACTTTCTATCCTTGCCCGAAATACCTCTCTCTCTTTTCCCTTCATCTTTTTCGTGACCCTAGTGAAAGAGTAAGTGCCCACACACAGCAAGCAGTAACTCAATCATAGATTGGAAGACTGTGAAGGATCAAAGCTTGAAGAAGAAGGAGATTCGGGCTCAGATCTTGATTATACTCTGCTACAGAAAGGAATCAAGGGTTAGAGATCTGAGTGGAAGGAGACATTTATTCCGCTGCATCAATGTAAGGTTTTCTTAACTTTATATGTGTTTATTTTATCGTTTTAGAAAGTTCATATTTAGGATGTTAATAAACATACTTGTGAGTAGATCTAAGATCCTGGTAAAATAATTCCCAACAACTGGCCTCAGAGCCATGGTAATTGATTTACTTGCATGTAATTTGGACTTTAAAACGATTGTTTGTATGTTCTTTGGATGGTATCATGTTGTATTGAGTGTTATTTGATGATTGATTGAAGTTGGTGAAATTTTCGTGAGAAATAATTGTGATTTCGTTTCTGTAATTATTTTTATTGGATAGTATGGAAAAAATTAAGCAAGTTAGCCTTTTACAGAACTCAATTTGGATTTTATTTGAATTAGTTATGATTTTTTGAAGATTTGACAAAATCGGGGCTGTGCTGATACTTTCCTGCGATCGCAGAACTGTCCGTACAGTTTCGAATTTTCTCCTTTTTTCTTCAATTTTTCATACTTTTTCATGGAATTAACTTCCAATTTTTTGTATGGTTTTGTATATATACTATTACTATTCCTAATTCAATTCTAATTATCATTTTGAATTAATTTAATATTTTTTTTTAATTTAATTCAAGAGATTAGTGTAATTTGAATTTGAATAGAATTAGTATTTATCTTTTTGCTTAAAAATCTATCTTATTTTTAAATTTGATTATATATTTTTTTTTAAATTTAAGGTAAGATTTTATAAGATATTTATAATATCTTTTAAGATATTTTAAAAATATCTTATCTATTAAGATTTTTTAATTAAATCTTTTTAGATATTTTGACCTTATTTAAATTTAAAATAAGATATTTATAATCATGTAATTTTAAATAGATATAAGATATTTTGCTAACTTTTAAATTTTGTTATTTTATTTATTTAAATTAAATTTAAAAATCTGAAAAGATATTTCATTTATCTTTTCTAATTTTTATTTAATTTTTATTTTTAAAATAACATTTAATTTTTAAAAGTAGTTAGCAAATTTTGAAATGATATTTAGGTTGGTTGAAACCTAATTTTTCAAAGTAGTAGGTTTAATTTTAAATATTTATTTTTTTAATAAATTCGAAATTTAAATTTATTTTTTTTTTAATTTTATTTTTTTTCGAAATTAATTAAAATATTTTTTTTAATTATTTAATTATTTATTTTTCGAAATTATTTATTTAAAATTAAATAAATCCTACTTCCAACTATCCAGCTAACATTGTTGCAGGAGTATGTGTTTTTAGCTTGTGTGTAAGTTTTAAAAAACCTATTATTACTTGATTGCAAATAGCCATGGTTACCTTTTGCCAGATCTAATGATCTGATGGCTCCCTTGGTCAAGTTAATAATTTGTAACAGGTAAATTTTACAATCTTCTTTCATCTGTGTATGACCTAGCAACATGATAGGATCCATCCAAAGTGTGCCTGTGTGAGCCTATATGTTTATTTTATTATATAGATGCATATAGGTTGTTGATAAATAAAATGTCACACCATGATAGATTTTATTTAGGTCCATTTAGTTATTGGACCTATTCAATTAATAATAGTTATTCATTTTAAGGTTAAATTCCTCTCTTTTGGGCCTTGTGTGAGAGTTGGGAGCCATAGAAGTGGGTACGACATACTGAACCCAGCACCCCCTCACATGATCTACCCCAATTGTGAAGGCCCATTTGCCTGATTTGAATAATTGTACTAGGTTAATTATATTAGTTTGACCTAATAAAATTGAATTAGCAACATAATTAACTTTTAAAATATATGAAAATTTATTTTCATTTTAATATTTTAAAGTTAATTTTAAGAAAAACACTTTTAGTTTAGATATTATTTCTAGATAAACTATTTTTATTTTTCTTGTATTTCATTAAATATAGAATTTTAACTAACTAAGATTCTTTCTGGAGCTTATTTAATTAAATATTCCTATTTAAGTTATAAATTAGTTGTATCAACTGATTTTTCTTAACTAACTTAAATTTGAATATTTGATTTAAATTTTAAATCAAGTTGAGGAATCTTAGGCATTAGTTATTAAAGATTCTTAAGATATTTTTTAAGTTAATATCTCTTCAAATATTAACTTGAAATGGAATATCTTAGATATTTTTTGGTTAATATCTTTTCAAATATTAACTTTAAAAAGATATCTTCAAATTAAGTGGTTACAACTTAATTTGTGATATTTAATTAAATCTAGATTTGAAATTATTTAAGTTTTAGATTTTTTCTATATAACTTAAATTAGATATTTTTTAAATTTTGAAAAGATACTTAGTCAAATAAGATATTTTCTAGATAGTAATTTCTAGACTACTTATTATTTCTATAGAAAAATTATACTTTGTGAAATTAATTATTTAAATAATTAATTTTGGTACAATTTTATTAAGTATATTTTTCCTAGTATTAAATAGAAATTAATAATTAAGGCTTCTCTACACTTAATTATTTATTTCTTGAATTTAATACATTTAATTAAGTTGAAAAATCTAAATATCTAAGTTGATTTTCATCATGATACTTAAATATTTATTGATCTTTCATGACACTTAATTAAATAGAAAATTATTTTTTAGGTTGAAATTTAATTTTTCAACTTAAATTTAAATAATTTTCAATATATATATTTTTCTTTATTTTATTAATCAATTTCGAAATTTGCATTTTATGCAATATTTTTCGAATTTTGTTTTTTTTTTTTTTGAAAAATAGATTGAGTTGTAAATTAATTATTTATTTTAATTAATTCTTGGACCAACTCAAGTCAATGATTTTTTCATTTAATTGATTAATTTAAAATAAATGAATTTAAAATATATATATTATTAGAAATTGAATTAACTAGTCAAAAGAATATCTAGATAGGTGATATTTTTGCTTGAAGTATTTCTTTTCTATTTTTTTTATTATTTTCGAAAATTGTATTTTTATATACTTTAAATTTTTGAATCCAATAAATATATTCTCAAAGGAAATTTTTAAGTTGCTAATTATTTATTTAATTCAACTTAAATTAATTTCCTTAATATTTATATTTAAGATTATTACTAAGATGGAAATAATTAATTTTATTTCAATCACCATCTAAGTATAATTTTATAAATATTATATTAAATTCTTATTTTTGAATTTTAATTCTTAAATAGAATTTAATGAGATTTATTTATTAGAATAATAAAGAAAATACATTTTAAACAATGAGCTTTATTATTATTAAGATATTCGATCTCCATTGTGGGTTTTACACCGCGTTTGTTTTAGTGAGTAATCCTCCCTAATGGAGGAACGTTCATTAGCAATTTCGCACCGTTTAATCTCGCATGATAAGTGGTTTGTAAGTGTTTTATATGGTATAGATCACCCTAATGGTGGCGACCATATTTGACTTGCAAATTGCGAAACAATGGTAGAAGCTCATGAGATAGAATAGCCTTGACTCTCGCCTAAACGGGACAACGCTGGATTCTGATCTTGATCGAATAAAAGGTTGCTAGAATGTTTAACATTTTAGATGAGCTGACAACTCTATTCAATGGATGATAGCATTGACTCTCGCCTAAACGGGACACTGATATCAGTTTGTTGAAAACCTTGGAAATTATTTAGGATTGAATTTTTTAAGTATTTTCTCATATCATTCCTACTTGCTATGTGCTTATAATTTCTGAATTGATTTTGTGTGTTAAACCATTATTTAATTTCTATTTATTGATTTCTATTATTTTGTAGTATCCTGTTTTGTCAAAATGAATCCCATGTTATCACTGTTGACTGATAATAAGCTCAATGGATCTAACTTTAATAAATGGAATGACAACATTAATATTGCTCTCATAGGAGAAAATGCCTTGTTTGTTTTAACTGAGCCGTCACCTGAAGTGCCTGGGGATAATGCATCCAAAGCTGTGAAAGAAAAGTATGAGCGTTGGCAGAAGGAAAATGACAAAGCTCTATACTGTATGCTTTCTAGCATGGTTGACACCCTCAAAACTCGATTTTCTAAAACTGAGAAGGCTGCTGAAGTTATGACGAAGTTAAATGAGCTATTCGGTAAGGCATCACTTCAGTCACGCTTTGACGCGACTAAGAAGTACATCAATGCACGGATGGAACCTCATCAAAATGTGCGTGATCATGTCCTCCTCATGTCCAGTTATTTCCAAGAAGCCCAGGATCATGGTGCTGAAATGGACAATGCTACTCAAGTTAGTCTTATCTTGAATAGCCTGACTCCAGCATTTCTACCATACACATCAAATTATGTCATGAATAAAAAGGAAATTGACTTTCATGAATTAGTCAATGACCTTCAAACTTATGAAAATTTTATTGGAGGACCCAAGAAGAAAGGGAGTAAACCTCATAATCCTGGTAATGGTAATGGGACGATGAAACCTGAAGCAAATGTCGCCTCTGCTTCAAAGCCCAAATCGAAGAAGAAGTGGAAGAACACCAAGAAGCGAGCCAAAGCCATGAAAAAGGCTGCTCCTTCTGGTGATGCTACACTTAAAGGAAAGTGTTTCCACTGCAATGAAAAAGGTCATTGGAAACCCCAGTGTCCTAAACTTCTTGCAAACAAACAAGGTATTTCCATTAATAAACTTTAAGAGTTTTAGTGAATTATTATCTAATTGGATTTATGATTCTGGACTAAACTTTGTTTATTTGTTTTCTTCTTCTTATAGGCCCAGCTACTTGAACTCAATTGAGTTGGATCAGAAAGCTGGACCAAGGGTGAAATCGTCCAGATGAAAATGAAGCTCTTCAATTTTTTGAATTAATTGTTTTAGTTTAAAGACAATTTGGATTTCAAATTTTAGTTAGGGATATTTATCCATGTTTCTCTCATATTGTTGCAATACATTTTTTTTTTTAATAAAGTTTATAATTTTCGAAATTCAATATTGCAAATTATGAGATTGAGCTTCATTTATTTTATCTTCATCAACAATTACCACATTATATTTGTATGTTTGTATGTGTAAGTGTTTTTATTATTGATGCAAATTCTATAATATTTTCAACTCTTCATAGAGTTATATTATATAAACACTAGAAATTATTTCTATGTTTATCAATAATTGTTAATTCTCATACAATTATTAAGAATTTGTTTAATAAAAGCATCTTATGATCTGATAGGGGTGGAGAAAAGTTAAGAAAACTATGCAGTTCAACGATCTTTTATATCTAATGAACTCTGGATAGTATTCAACTCCACATAAACTCTATCACACTTAGAGAATCATGATCTTTACAACCTTTAGGGGTGGATCATAATCTCTATATACTTAGGGGTGGAGGTTATCCATAGTACCCTATATGTATATTCTTAGTGGTGGAGTAAATTCCACAATTCCCTATGAAACACATATCTTGATCTTGATTGTATGTTCCATTTCGTTTTTACTGTTGTAAGTAAAAGTATGATACCTTTGAAAGTTCTTTGTTAAAGTTTCACACTACCTTAATTGAGTGGGAGAATTTTAAAATTCTATACACATCTTCATTAGGTTGATAATTGTGATAGGTACTTAAGAACACTACTGAAAAGCAAATCTAACCATTCACATGGATAGGTATAGCTTATCAGAATTATGAGAATAAGATAAAGAACTCTAGTTCAATCCATTCGAATGACTTGAACCAAGAATTCTTAATCCTCATAAAATTTTATGGTATCTTAATTTTGATTACTTTATCTCTGGCATGTATTTTTCACTTCAAATACTAGTCTGCTATGTTGATGACTTAGTCTTAACTTAAAGTTTCAGACTAACACAAAAGTCACAACTAGGTAAATCTCTAAACAATCAGAGGTTAAAAGTATTATTTAACCAGACATCTGCTATTGAGTGGGAGCTATCTGAGATGTAATCAAATAGGGAACATTAGAAGGTATTCAAGAAGGATTTATGTAAGTGATCTATATGTCAGATATTAAGGACCTGTGTATCAGTTGTCTTTGTATCTCACCATCTAATTTCGAAATTCTATAAGATGGTGCTTACTTTGGGGGTGGAGGAATTATTGTATAATAATTCAAGCTCTACCAGAGAAGAACTATAACTTGGTCTATTCGAAAATACCAGAAAGTTATATCACTGAAGAAAAGTCTACATTGTATTATCTCAATTACATTTTTTAAAATATGAGAGATATGTCTTCTGTTAATTCAGATGTACATTTAAAACAGTAAAGATTTCAGTATCCCTTGATGAGTAAAGCATATAGTAAAGGATGTTTCATAAGAGTATTTATGAACTAGTTTGCAGAAGTTTGGGTGGATTCAAATATACTACACTTGATCTGAAGATCAAGACATCAGATTGACCTATTTGCGCAGTTTGTTTTATATTAGTGCAAGTGGGAGTTTGTTGGGTTTTATGCCCTAAATAAAACTCTTTACAATCTGATTAGTTATCAATATAAGAAATTTGAAGTGATTGATGTTTGCATGAATTTTAAATGCTAATGGTTTAATATGTTTAACATGTTTAATATGTTTATTACATTCATACACACAAAATCAGTTAAATCCAGATCATATGTTTATTCACAATTACAGTATCGTCAACACAGTGGAATGTGATTGTGATCATATGAATCAAAAGTTTTGGTCCCTGTTTCATCAGTGTTATTGGATTTACACTAATGTGATAATCAGCAATGATGTGTACTTACACTTGGAGTAAGTGTTATGTTCTTTCCAGGACATTAGTAAAGTATACTAGTTTCGAATGTATGGAGTATACATTGGACTGGACCGATATTGCAACTAAGTTAAGATATTACAAACTTACCGTTATACATATCTTTCCAAGTCAATATCAGTAGTTGATCTTAAGATTAAAAAAGAATCTAAATCCTGATATGCTTGGGCTCAACTCAGGAGTGCTATTCATGTTCTTTGATTTATTAGTTAAGCCTACTTTTTGGTCAGGGTGATACGTATATTTTGGGAACATGATAGTATGATTGAGTGGGAGTGCTGAACATAAATATGGAATCTATAGCTTCTACTGGTGTATAGAAGTTAAGTGATGATTCCCTTCGACCTTAGCAAATAGAAGTAAATGGATGAGCTCTTGTTTAACTGACTAATTATTAGATCACTAAACACCATTTACATGTAGCTAAGTGTTTTAAGGGGCAAAATACATTGAGGGGTGAGAACGGTAAAGAAATCCCATCTCGATGTAAATCATCTATATAGAGGATCTTTAAATCACAATAAGATTATAACAATGGTTAAATGAGATAGTATATTGGTATCGTGAAACATACAATATGCTCTATATAAGTCTGAGAGTGCAATTCTAAGTTCTAAGAGTGGATTCAACGAAGAATTAATAAGTAGGAATTTACTTGGTAAATTTGGTTCACTTATTGGAAGCTCAGCATATAGATCCATGGTCCCCATTCTAGTTGAGAACATTCTGCTTGTAAGACTCATTAATTGATTCGTGATTGATCAATTATAATTCTAAAGTTAGACTATGTCTAATTTTATGAATTTTCACTAAGCAGGGGTGAAATTGTAAGGAAAAGAGTTTTCTGGGTTTATTTATTTATTAATGGACTTTATATGTCTAATTAATAATTAAATTAAATGACAATATTATTTAATAATCTATTTTAGTTATTAAATAATTAGTTTTCGCATTTAAAAGGTTAGAATTGGAAAGTTGGCATTTTTGAGAAAATAGAGATAAAATTTGATAAAATTGCAAAATTAAGTGAGGCCCATTAACACCATATGGCCGGCCACTTAATGATGATTTTTCAAATTATTATTTTCATTATTTTAATGCCAAATAATTCTAAACCTAGACCTAGTAGTTGCCTATAAATAGAAAGTGATGGCTCAGTCAAATCACAAGTTTTTCAACAAGCCTTTCTGACAGAAATTTCTCTCTTCAGAAAACTGAGCCTTCCTCACTTTCTATCCTTGACCGAAATACCTCTCTCTCTTTTCCCTTCATCTTTTTCGTGACCCTAGTGAAAGAGTAAGTGCCCACACACAGCAAGCAGTAACTCAATCATAGATTGGAAGACTGTGAAGGATCAAAGCTTGAAGAAGAAGGAGATTCGGGCTCAGATCTTGATTATACTCGCTACGTAAAGGAATCAAGGGTTAGAGATCTGAGTGGAAGGAGACATTTATTCCGCTGCATCAATGTAAGGTTTTCTTAACTTTATATGTGTTTATTTTATCGTTTTAGAAAGTTCATATTTAGGATGTTAATAAACATACTTGTGAGTAGATCTAAGATCCTGGTAAAATAATTCCCAACAGGAGTATGACTAGCAGCCGGAGTATGACCGGTTCGACCGATCAGGCTGATACTGTAACACGTCGGTACATGCTGGAGTATGACCAGCAGCCGGAGTATGACCGGTTCGACCGATCAGGCTGTTACTTGTCAATAATACCGTCCCTATGAACGTTCAGAACTCAGTACCGTGTTGGACACGGCAGTTAGGGGGACTCAGTATCGTGTTGGACACGGCAGTTAGGGTTATGGTCAGGGGTATGGGCGTCTGCTCATGACCGGGATTTATGTTTGAATATTATTATGCTTTTCTTACTGAGTCTGTCGACTCACAGTGCTATGTTTATGTGTAGGTAAAGGCAAGGCTAAAGCTGATGGACCGTGAACGAGCCTATGAAGATTGTACATGTCGGGGCGGTTAGGCCTGGAGCGTACGATCATCGGGACAGCGAGGCTATTTTTGTAACTAGTCGCTAGGCGACAAATATTTTGTATAAACAGTAAGCTTTTGTAAATGATTTTGTAGTCCGGATCCCGAGTCTTTTGTATAAATATTTTACAAGTTTAATTAAAAAGCAAAAATTTTAATTAATCACGTTTTCTGTAAACCTCGTTGATTAGCAACGAGTTGCACAGTATGTTTAAAAATCACGTAATACGCCTATGCTAGTTAGGGTGTTACAATTTGGTATCAGAGCTGCCAGGTTGTCTTCCGAAGATCGTCACGACATGTACAATCATCATCAGCAGTTAGCTCGTTCCACGGTTCAGTAAGCCTTTATTGCTTTAGTAGTTTATTTATTTATTTTATGAATAAGAAAAGCCTGATAGGAAGCATGTTAGTAGCCTAATAGTAGAATAGGCGCATGTTTTGTTTTTAATTTCCAAATTAAGCGGCATTAGTAAGCCTTCCTTGAATACGACCTGATATGCCAACTCTTGGTTTCGCAGGCGGCTCTGACTAGATGGACGCCAGGCGGACTACCAGGAGCCAGGGCAATTCAGTGGGGTCGATCATTTCATATAATCAGATTTACTCATTAATAAAGATCAGAAATAACATTTTATGTTGCATGGTTCACATGATTTATTTCATGATTATATGTATATAATGTATGAATTCCTTTTAAGTCCAGAACATATGTGTTTGTTAAAGATTATAGTGTTGTCAGCACAGTGGAATATAATCTTTATTATATGTTCAAAAGTTTATTCCCTGATTTCTCAGAACACTGGATTTAGACTGACATGGTATAATCAGCGATAGGTATTCTTACACCTTGGAAAAGTGTTATGTCCTTTCCAGGACATTGGCAAAGTTTACTAGTATCGGATGTATGGAGTATACATCGGAAGGGACCGATATTGAATTTTGATTAGATATGTTAAAATATACCGTAATATTCATTCAATTCAATATCACCTGTTGATCCTAGATCACATGATCGAAATCCTGATATGGTTAGGTTCAATCTCAAGAGTGTTATTCTTGTTCTTTGATTTGTTAAGTTAAGCCTACTTTTGGGTTAGGGTGATACTTACATTTTGGGAACACGGTAGTGCAATTGAGTGGGAGCGCTAACATAAATATGGAATCTATAGCTTCTATTTGGCAAATAGAAGTAAAGGATGATTTCCTTCGAGCTTAACCAAACAAAGATAAATGGTGGAGATCTCATTTCACTTAGGTAAAATATCATTTATACAGGGTTAAGTGTTTTAAGGATAAAATACATTGTAGGGTGTTACGGTAATTTAATCCCTTTACAGTGTAAATCATCTATATAGAGGATCATTGATCACATTAGGGTTATAACAATGGATAACTAATGACGTGTCTATATCGTGGAACATATAGAGCGTTTCTATATGACTGAGAGTGCAATTCCAAGTTCTAAGTGTAGATTCAATGAGGAATTGATAAGTTAGGGAATTTACTTGGTAAATTCGGTTCGACTAATTGGAAGCTCGTTTATATAGACCCATGGTCCCCATACTTGTTGAGACCATACTGCTTGTGAGACTCAATTAATTGATTTTAATTAATCAATTATAATTCTAAAAGTTAGACTATGTCTACTTTATGAATTCTCACAGTTTAAGGATGAAATTGTAAAGAAAAGGGTTTCTAGGTTTAATTATTAATTAAGAGACTTTGTATGTCTAATTAATAATTATTTTAAATGACAATATTATTTAATAATCTTTTTGAGTTATTAAAAAATTAGTTTTGACATTTAAATGATTAGAATTGGAAAAGTGGCATTTTTGGAGAAATATAAATAAAATTGAGGAAACTGCAAAATCCAAGTGAGGCCCATTTCACCCTATGTCCGGCCACCTCTTTGCTTGTTTCCCAATTATTATTTTCAATTTTAATTGCCATGTAATTGCTAATCAAAGCCTAGCAAAAATAGGAAAGTGGTGGATCACACTAAATAAGGCAGTTAATTGATTACACAGTAATTAAGGAAACTGTTTTATTTGGAAAGTTGTGCTCTCCCTTCTCCCTATATAAAGAAACCTTTGTTCTCTTCTCTTGTAAGCCATAAGCCACGAAATTAAGAGAGAAAAAGAGAGAAAATTTCAAAATCATTGTGAGATGAGTAGTGCCCACACACATCAAATGGTATCTCAATCATAGTATGGAAGACTATGGAATTTCTGCATCAAAGAAGGAGAAAAGAAGATCCAGGTTCAGATCTTGGTGATGCTCTTCTACAGAAAGGAATCAAGGGCTAGAGATCTGAACGGAAGGAGTCATATTATTCCGCTGCACCCACTGTAAGGTTTTCTAACTTTATATGTGTTTATTTTCATTGTTTTAGAATTCATATTAGGTTGTTAATCCAACATACTTATTAGTAAATCTAGATCCTGGTAAAATAATTTCCAACAGATTACCGCTCCAGTGCTAGCGTTGCCTTCAGACAACGAGAAATTTGTTGTTTATTGTGATGCATCCAGACAGGGTTTGGGGTGTGTGTTGATGCAAGCCGATCGAGTTATCGCTTATGCTTCCCGTCAGTTAAAGGATTATGAACAGCGATACCCGACTCATGATCTAGAGTTGGCCGCGGTGGTTTTTGCTTTGAAGATTTGGCGGCATTACCTTTACTTAGAAAGGTGTGAAATCTATACCGACCATAAAAGTCTCAAGTATTTCTTTACTCAGAAAGATTTGAACATGAGACAGAGACGTTGGTTGGAATTAGTGAAAGATTACGACTGTGAGATTCTCTATCACCCTGGGAAGGCCAATGTAGTGGCCGATGCCCTGAGAAGAAAGGGTCCCGGGCAAGTAACTAGCATGGTTCAGATTTCACCTCAGCTAGCAGAGGATATGGTTAGATCCAGCATTGAGTTTGTGGTAGGTCAGCTTCACAACTTAACGCTGCAATCTGATCTGTTGGAAAGAATTAAAGCCGCTCAGATGACGGATCGAGAGTTAGTGAAGATCAGAGATGAGGTTTTGGCTGGTCAAGCCAGGGACTTTTCAGTGTCAGACAACGGGATGCTTCTGTATAAAGCTAGGGTTTGTGTTCCGAACAGTGTGGAACTCAGGAATGAGATCTTTGAGGAGGGTCATTCTACCCCGTATTCTCTGCATCCCGGCACCACTAAGATGTACCAAGATCTTAAACTGTACTTCTGGTGGAGCGGTATGAAGAAGAATTTGGTAGAATTCGTATCGAGATGCCTCACTTGTCAACAGATTAAGGCTGAACATCAGACACCGGTAGGGTTGTTGCAGCCTCTAACCCTACCAAAATGGAAGTGGGAAGATATCACGATGGATTTTGTGGTCGGGTTACCTAGGACAACGGGTTTGTTTGATTCCATCTGGGTAGTGGTGCATCGATTTACGAAATCTGCTCATTTTCTGCCTGTTAGAACGACATTTACAGTGGATCAGTTGGCAGAATTGTATGTCAGAGAAATTGTAAGACTTCATGGGGTACCGAAGTCTATAGTTTCTGATAGGGATCCGAAATTCACCTCCAAATTTTGGCAGAGTTTGCAACGAGCAATGGGTACAAAGCTAAAATTCAGTACAGCATTCCATCCTCAGACAGATGGTCAGTCCGAAAGGACAATTCAGATATTGGAGGACATGTTGCGAGCCTGTGTTATGGATTTTGAAGGCTCGTGGAATAAATATCTACCGTTGATAGAATTTTCTTACAACAACAGTTATCAGAGTACGATAGGGATGGCTCCCTATGAACTGTTATACGGTAGGAAGTGTAGATCTCCCATCCACTGGGATGAGACAGGGGAGAGAAAATACTTAGGTCCAGAATCAGTGCAGCGGACCAATGAGGCAATAGAAAAGATAAAAGCTAGAATGCTTGCCTCACAGAGTAGACAGAAGAGTTACGCCGATCCGAAACGCAGAGATGTTAAGTTCCAAGTAGGGGACCATGTGTTTTTACGGGTATCTCCAATGAAGGGGATCAAACGTTTCGGGAAAAGAGGCAAGTTATGCCCTAGATTTACAGGACCTTTCGAGATTCTCGAGAAGATAGGTCAAGTGGCATACCGGTTAGCGTTGCCTCCACCTTTATCAGCAGTTCATAACGTATTCCATGTCTCGATGTTGAGAAAATACGTTTCTGATCCCTCTCATATACTTAGTTATGAGAGCCTAGAACTGCAGTCAGATATGACTTATGAAGAGCAGCCGGTGCAGATCCTGGATAGAAAGGATAAAGTCCTTCGGAATAAGACCATAGCATTGGTCGAAGTTCTCTGGAGAAACAACAAGGTGGAGGAAGCCACCTGGGAGCTAGAGTCAGATATGAGAGCTCAATATCCAGAGTTATTCAAGTTAGATTTCGGGGACGAAATCCTTTTAAGGGGGGAATAGTTGTAAAGACTGCTTAGTTTAATTTGGAAATTAGCAGTTAATCATGATTAATTATGAAATTATTTATAGCTATTTAAATAATTATTTATACTGTTATTTTTGAATTCAGAGATGCATTTTTATGTCATTTAGTAGTTTTCATAATTTTGCATTTCCGGTGCCCGGTATTTTGGAACTCGGTGTTTGGCTCAATAAAATCACAACTTAGTATGTTAGTAGTTTGGGACGGTTTATTAGACATTGGGAATGTCGGGAATGGCCGAGAATTTAGAATTTCCCAAAAATACCCCTTTAGTGTTATTTATGTTATTTTAGTGTGGAGGGGCAAATTGGTCTTTTTGCCCCATTATTATTTTGTCTTCTAGTGATTTTAATAGTTGAATTATATGTTTATTTTATTATGTTTTCGCTAAAGTAAAATAGGAGTAAGTGACATTTAATTCATTTTCATTTCAAAAATCAAAGTTAGAAAAGAAAAATAGAAATTTCAAAACTCTCTCTCTCTCTTTTCCTCTCTCTTTCGGCCTCTTGGTGCAGCAAGGGACTTGGGATTTTTTCTTGTGATTTCATCCCTCTTTGGTGTTCAATTCAAGCTAGGTTAGCTTCTAAGAAATTCCTCTTTAAGTTTGTTGAATTTTTGATGAAAATGGTGTATTGCATGCATGATAAATGGATGTTGTTGCTACTGTATTTTGTTGATATTTTCATAGATTTAAGCATGTTAAATTAAGGATATTTTGAGCTGTTAGTGATGCATAATAGTTAGGTTGCTTGAGTTATGGTTTTTCTTGTTAAAAAGCTTGAGTTTTCAAAGTGAAATTGGGTGAATTGTTGCTGTAGTTGTTGCACGAGTTAGGTTTTAGTTTCTGCAGTTTTTATATGCTTGATTATGAGTTTGAATCATAGTTTGATTGCATGTTGGTAGTGTTTGATCAAGTTTGAGTTTAAAACTCAAAGCTTGGGCTTTAATGGCACTTTTTGTTTATGTGCATTCTGGGTGAGTTTGATGCTTTAGAAATGTTCTAGGGGATATATAGAACAGGTCTGGAAGGTTTTGTGTGATTTGGAGTTGATTTGAATGAGTTATGAAATTTTGAATTTCTGCCTGCGAGGAACCGGAATTCCGGTTGTGCATCCGGAATTCCGGATGGGTTTCGAAAATTCCCAGAACTTGAATTCCGGTTGGGCAACCGGTCTACCGGTCAGGGAAATTTCAGAAATCCTAGTTTTCCTCGTCTTTATGTTTCTTGGGGTATTGCCATGCTTTTTATCGATAGGGAACTTTTAGTTCCTAGTTTATGTCCCCGAGAAGTGATTTAGCGTATCACTTATACTGTTGTGATTTTTATGGTTTAGGAGCCTGTAATCCGCCGCGTATAGTTCCGGTCAAAGTTGACCAAAGACACCTGAATTCGGAATCCAGGTAAGATTAGTATAACAGTATGCATATGTAGATTACATGTTTAGCGTGCATGTATGAAGCCTGTTAGATTACATAAGATATGTATGTTGGCTTCGAACAATCCAACTGTGTCACGTCGGTACAGGCTTGAGTATGACCAGCAGCCGGAGTATGACCGGTTCGACCGATTAGGCTGACACTGTATCACGTCTGCAGACAGCCGGAGTATGACCAAGAATGGAGTATGACCGGTTCAACCGATCAGGCTGATACTTAGGTTGGTGGTTCCGTACTATTTCACGTATCACGTCGGTACAGGCTGGAGTATGACCAGCAGCCGAAGTATGACCGGTTCGACCGATCAGGCTGATACTGTAACACGTCGGTACAGGCTAGAGTATGACCAGCAGCCGGAGTATGACCGGTTCGACCGATCAGGGTGTTACTTGTCAATAGTACAATCCCTATGAACGTTCAAAACTCAGTACCGTGTTGGACACGGCAGTTAGGGGGACTCAGTATCGTGTTGGACACGGCAGTTCGGGTTATGGTCAGGGGTATGGGCGTCTGATCATGACCGGGATTTATGTTTGAATATTATTATGCTTTTCTTACTAAGTCTGTCGACTCACAGTGCTATGTTTATGTGTAGGTAAAGGCAAGGATAAAGCTGATGGACCGTGAACGAGCCTATGAAGATTGTACATGTCGGGGAGGTTAGGCCTGGAGCGTACGATCATCGGGACAGCGAGGCTATTTTTGTAACTAGTCGCTACGCGACAAATATTTTATATAAGCAGTAAACTTTTGTAAATGATTTTGTAATCGGGATCCCAAGTCTTTTGTATAAATATTTTACAAGTTTAATTAAAAAGCAAAAATTTTAATTAATCACGTTTTCCGTAAACCTCGTTGATTAGCAACGAGCTGCACAGTATGTTTAAAAATCACGTGATACGCCTATGCTAGTTAGGGTGTTACATCCATGGTCCCCATTCTACTTGAGAGCATTCTGCTTGTAAGACTCATTAATTGATTCGTGATTGATCAATTATAATTTTAAAGTTAGACTATGTCTAATTTTATGAATTTTCACTAAGCAGGGGTGAAATTGTAAAGAAAAGAGTTTCTAGGTTTATTTATTTATTAATGGACTTTATATGTCTAATTAATAATTAAATTAAATGAAAATATTATTTAATAATCTATTTTAGTTATTAAATAATTAGTTTTGGTATTTAAAAGGTTAGAATTAGAAAATTGGCGTTTTTGATAAAATAGAAATAAAATTTGATAAAATTGCAAAATCAAGTGGGGCCCACTACAACACCATGGCCAGCCACTTAATGAGGAGTTTTTAAATTGTTTTTTTTTAATTATTTTAATGCCAAATAATTTCTAACCTAAACCTAGTAGTTGCCTATAAATAGAAAGTGATGGCTCAGTCAAATAACAAGTTTTTCACATGCTTTCATTAACTTTCTGACAGAAATTTCTCTCTTCAGAAAAACTGAGCCTTAACCACTTTCTATACCTGGCCGAAACCTCTCTCCTCTTTTCTCCTTCCTCAATTTCGACCCTAGTGAAAGAGTAAGTGCCCACACACAGCAAGCAGTAACTCAATCATAGATTGGAAGACTGTGAAGGATCAAACTTGAAGAAGAAGGAGATTCGGGCTCAGATCTTGATTATACTCTGCTACAGAAAGGATACAAGGGTTAGAGATCTGAGTATAAGGAGACATTAATTCTGCTGCATCAATGTAAGGTTTTCTTAACTTTATATGTGTTTAATTTATCGTTTTAGAAAGTTCATATTTAGGGTGTTTAAATAACATACTTGTGAGTAGATCTAAGATTCTGGTAAAATAAATTCCAACAAATGGCCCCAGAGCCATGGTAATTGATTTACTTTCATGAAATTTTGACTTTAAAACGATTGTTTGTTATTTGGATGGTTTCATGTTGTATTGAGTGTTATATGATGATTGACTGATGTTTGTGAATTTTCGTGAAACATAATTGAATATCTGTTTCTGGAATGATTTTTATTGGATAGTATGGAAAAAATGAAGCAAGTTACTTTTTTACAGAACTCAATTTCGATTTAATTTGAATTAGTTATGATTTTTTGAAGATTCAAAAAAAAGATAAGGTGATTGTGCACCTTCACGCGCGCGCGGATCCGAGTCAGCCTCGGACAACACGCGCATTCAGACAAGATTTTGTCTGAAAACGCGCGCGGACGCCTGGTGACACCTCATTCTGCGCGCGGGAAGGCTGCAACTTCCCCTGTTCCGCCGAGGTTTCTCGGCTGTCACTCCCCATGCGAGCGCAGACGGGTATGCACAGCATCCCGTCCGTACAGCTCGCAATTTTTTCGTTTTTCTTTGTTATTTCATGCTTTTTCATGGAATTAACTTCCGATTTTTTGTGTAGTTTGTATTTATAGATTTACTATTCCAAATTCAACTCTAATTATCATAATGAACTAATTTAATATTTTTTAATTTAATTCAAGATATTAGTGTTATTTGAATTTGAAATTAGTAAATATCTATCTTTCTGCTTAATTATTTATCTTATTTTTAAATTTGATTATATCTTATCTTATTTTTAAATTTAATGTCAGATATTAAATTTTTTAAATTAATTTTTTTTTAAATATTTTGACCTTATTTAAATTTAAAATAAGATAACTATAATCATGTAATTTTAAATAGATGTAAGATATTTTGCTAACTTTTAAATTTTGTTATTTTATTTATTTAAAATTAAATTTAAAATCTGAAAAAAGATATTTAATTTATCTTTTCTAATTTTTATTTAATTTTTATTTATAAAATAACATTTAATTTTTAAAAGTAGTTAGCAAATTTTTGAAATGATATTTACGTTGGTTGAAACCTAATTTTTCAAAATTGTAGTTTTAATTTTAATTTTTTTTATAATTTTGAAATTTAAATAAATATTTTTTATTTTCGAAAGTTAAATTTTTTTATTTTCGAAAAACAAATTAATATTATTATGTATTTTTCAAAATAAAATATTTATTTTATTTTATTTATTTAATTACTTTAATTTTCGAAATTTATTTATTTAAAATTAAATAAATCCTACTTCCAACTATCCAGCTAACCTTGTTGCAGGAGTATATTGTTTTAGCTTGTGTGTAAGTTTTCAAAACCTATTATTACTTGATTGCAAATAGCCATGGTTACTTTTTGCCAGATCTAATGATTTGATGGCTCCCTAGGTCAAGTTAATAATTTGTAACAGGTAAATTTTAGAATCTTCTTTCATATGTGTATGACCTAGCAACATGATAGGATCCATCCAAGTGTGTACATGTGTGAGCCTTTGTGTTTATTTTATTATGCATATAGGCTGTTGCTAAATAAAATGTCACACCATGATAGATTTTATTTAGGTCCATTTAGTTGTTGGACCTATTCAATTAATAACAGTTATTCATTTTAAGGTTAAATTCCTCTCTTTTGGGCCTTGTGCGAGAGTTGGGAGCAATAAAAGTGGGTACGACATACTGAACCCAGCACCCCCTCACATGAACTACCCCAATTGTGAAGGCCCATTTGCCTGATTTGAATAACTGTACTAGGTTAATTATATTAGTTCGACCTAATAAAATTGAATTAGCAACATAATTAACTTTTAAAATATATGAAAATTTATTTTCATTTTAATATTTTAAAGTTAATTTTAATAAAAACACTTTTAGTTTTAGATATTATTTCTAGACAAACTATTTGTATTTTTCTTGTATTTAATTAAATATAGAATTTTAACTAACTAAGATTCTTTCTGGAGTTTATTTAATTAAATATTCCTATTTAAGTTATAAATTAGTTGTATCAACTAATTTTTCTCATCTAACTTAAATTTGAATATTTGATTTAAATTTTAAATCAAGTTGAGAAATCCTAGGCATTAGTTATTAAAGATTCTTAAGATATTTTTTTAAGTTAATATCTTCTCGAATATTAACTTAAAATGGAATATTTTAGATATTTTTTTTACGTTAATATCTTTTCGAATATTAACTTAAAAAGATATCTTCAAATTAAGTGGTTATAACTTAATTTTTGATATTTAATTAAATCTAAATTTGAAATTATTTAAGTTTTAGATTATTTCTATATAACTTAAATTAGATATTTTTCAAATTTTTGAAAAGATACTTAGTCAAATAAGATATTTTCTAGATAGTAAATTCTAGACTACTTATTATTTCTAATATTTAAATAGGAAAATATTATACTTTGTGAAATTAATTATTTAAATAATTAATTTTGGTACAATTTTATTAAGTATATTTTTCCTAGTATTAAATAGAAATTAATAATTAAGCCTTCACTACTCTTAATTATTATTTCTTGAATTTAATACATTTAATTAACTTGGAAAATTTAAATATCTAAGTTGATTTTCATCATGATACTTAAATATTTATTTTTCATGACACTTAATTAAATAGAAAATTATTTTTAGGGATGAAATTTATTTTTTTCAACCTAAATTTAAATAATTTTCAAAATATATATATTCTTTTCTTTATTTTCTTAATCAATTTCGAAATTTGCATTTTAATCATGCAATATTTTTGAATTTTTTTTTTATTTTGAAAAATAGATTGAGTTGTAAATTAATTATTTATTTTAATTAATTCTTGGGCCAACTTCAATCAATGATTTTTTCATTTAATTGATTAATTTAAAATAAATGAATTTAAATTGTATATATATATATTATTAGAAATTGAATTAACTAGTCAAAAGAAAATCTAGATAGGTGATATTTTTGCTTGAAGTATTTCTTTTCTAATTTTTATTATTTTTCGAAAATTGTATAGTTTTTATACTTTAAATTTTCGAACTCAATAAATATATATTCTCAAGGAAATTTTTAAGTTGCTAATTAATCTAATTTAATTCAACTTAAATTAATTTCCTTAATGTTTATATTTAAGATTATTACTAAGATGGAAATAATTAATTTTATTTCAATCACCATCTAAGTATAAATTTATAAATATTATATTGAATTCTTATTTTTGAATTTTAATTCTAAACTTCGAATTTAATGAGAATTTATTTATTAGAATAATAAAAAAAATACATTTTAAAGAATGAGCTTATATTATTATTAAGATATTCGATCTCCATTGTG
Source organism: Cannabis sativa (assembly GCF_029168945.1). Taxonomy (NCBI): domain Eukaryota; kingdom Viridiplantae; phylum Streptophyta; class Magnoliopsida; order Rosales; family Cannabaceae; genus Cannabis; species Cannabis sativa. Next base: position 43,069,582 of record NC_083605.1, on the reverse strand, counting down.
GGTTTTACACCGCCTTTGTTTTAGTGAGTAATCCTCCCTAATGGAGGAACGTTCATTAGCAATTTCGCACCGTTTAATCTCGAATGATAAGTAGTTTGTAAGTGTTGTATATGGTATAGATCACCCTAATGGTGGCGACCATATTTGACTTGCAAATTGCGAAACAATGGTAGAAGCTCATGAGATAGAATAGCCTTGACTCTCGCCTAAACGGGACAACGCTGGATTCCAATCTTGATCAAATAAAAGGTTGCTAGAATGTTTAACATTTTAGATGAGCTGACAACTCTATTCAATGGATGGTAGCTTTGACTCTCGACTAAACGGGACTCTGATATCAGTTTGTGGAAAAACCTTGGAAATTATTTAGGATTGAATTTTTTAAGTATTTTCTCATATCATATCTACTTGTTATGTGCTTATAATTCCTGAATTGATTTTGTGTTAAACCATTATCGATTGATTTCTATTATTTTGTAGTATCCTGTATTATCAAAATGAATTAGAACATTAATATTGCTCTCATAGGAGAAAGTGCCTTGTTTGTTTTAACTGAGCCGTCACCTGAAGTGCCTGGGGACAATGCTTCCAAAGCTGTGAAAGAAAAGTATGAGCGTTGGCAGAAAGCATATGACAAAGCTCTATACTTTATGCTTTCTAGCATGGTTGACACCCTCAAAACTCGGTTTTCTAAAACCGAGAAGGCTGCTGAAGTTATGACCAAGTTAAATGAGCTATTCGGTAAGGCATCACTTCAGTCACGCTTTGACGCGACTAAGAAGTACATTAATGCACGGATGGAACCTCATCAAAACGTGCGTGACCATGTTCTCCTTATGTCAAGTTATTTCCAAGAACCCCAGGATCATGGTGCTGAAATGGATAGTGCTACTCAAGTAAGTCTTATCTTGAATAGCCTAACTCCAGCATTTCTACCATACACTTCAAATTATGTCATTAATAAGAAGGAAATTGACTTTCATGAATTAGTCAATGACCTTCAAACTTATGAAAATTTGATTGGAGGACCCAAGAAGAAAGGGAGTAAACCTCACAATCCTGGGAATGGTAATGGGTCGATGAAACCTGAAGCAAATGTTTCCTCTGCTTCAAAGCCCAAATCGAAGAAGAAGTGGAAGAACACCAAGAAGCGAACAAAAGCCATGAAGAATAAAAAGGCTGCTCCTTCTCGTGATGCTATACTTAAGGGAAAGTGTTTCTACTACAATGAAAAAGGTCATTGGAAACCCCAATGTCCTAAACTTCTTGAAAAGAAACAAGGTATTTCTATTTATAAACTTTAAGAGTTTTATTGAATTATTATCCACTTGGATTTATGATTCTGGACTAACTTTGTTTATTTGTTTTCTTCTTCTTATAGGCCAAGCTACTTGAACTCATTTGAGTTGGATCAGAAAGCTGGACCAAGGGTGAAATCGTCTAGATGAAGATGAAACTCTTCAATTTATTTTTTGAATTAATTGTTTTAGTTTAAAGACAATTTGGATTTCAAATTTTAGTTAGGGATATTTATCCCTGTTTTTCTCATATTGTTGCAATACTTTTTTAAAATTTATTATTAATAAAGTTTACTTTACTTTTCGAAATTCAACATTGCAATTTATGAGATTGAGCTTCATTTAATTTATCTTCATCAACTATTACCACATTATATTTGTATGTTTGTATGTGTAAGTGTTTTTATTATTGATGCAAATTCTATAATATTTACAACTCTTCATAGAGTTATATTAAATAAACACTAGAAACTATTTCTATGTTTATTAATAATTGTTCATTCTTATACAATTATTAAGAATTTGTTTAATAAAAGGATCTTTTGATCTGATAGGGGTGGAGAAAAGTTAAGAAAACTATGTAGTTCAACGATCTTTTATATCTAATGAACTCTGGATAGTATGCAACTCCATATAAACTCTATCACACTTAGAGAATTATGATCTTTACAACCTTTAAAGGTGGATCATAATCTCTATATACTTAGGGGTGGAGGTTATCCATAGTACCCTATATGTATATATACTTAGGGGTGGAGTCTATTTCACAATTCCCTATATAACACATATTTTCTTAAAACATAGAAGTAATATAATGAGTCAGCTATTATCAATATAAATTCTTGATCTTGATTGTATGTTCCATTTCGTTTTTACTATTGTAAGTAAAAGTTTGATACCTATAAAAGTTCTTTGAAAAAGTTTCACACTACCTTAATTGAGTGGGAGAATTTTAAAATTCTATACCCATCTTCATTAGGTTGATACTTGTGATAGGTACTTAAGAACACTACTGAAAAGCAAACCTAACCATTCGCATGGACAGGAATAGCTTATCAGAATTATGAGAATAAGATAAAGAACTCTAGTTCAGTCCATTCGAATGACTTGAAGCTAGAATTCTAAATCCTCATTAAATTTGATGGTATCTTAATTTTGATTACTTTATCTCTGGCATGTATTTTTCACTTCAAATACTGGTCTGCTATGTTGATGACTTAGTCTTAACTTAAAGTTTCAGACTAATATAAAAGTCACAACTAGGTAACTCTCCAAACAATAAGAGGTTAAAAGTATTATTTAACCAGACATCTGCTATTGAGTGGCAGCTATCTGAGATGTAATCAAATAGGGAACATTAGAAGATATTCAAGAAAGATTTATATGTCAGATATTAAGGAATTGTGTATCAGTTGTCCTTGTATCTCACCAACTTATTTCGAGATCTATGAGATGGTGCTTACTTTGGGGTGGAGGAATTATTGTATAATAATTCAAGCTCTACCAGAGAAGAATTATAACTTTGTCTTTTCGAAAATACCAGAAAGTTATATTGCTGAAGAAAAGTCTACACTTTATTATCCCAATTACATATTTTAAAATATGAGAGATATGTCTTCTGTTAATTCAGATGTACTTTTAAAACAGTAAAGATTTTAGTAACCCTTGATGAGTAAAGCATATAATAAAGGATGTTTCATAAGAGTATTTATAAACTAGTTTCCAGAAGTTTGGGTGGATTCAAATATACTACACTTGATCTGAAGATCAAGATATCAGATTGACCTATTTGCACAGTTTGTTTTATATTAGTGCAAGTGGGAGTTTGTTGGGTTTTATGCCCTAAATAAAACTCTTTACAATCTGATTAGTTATCAATATAAGAAATTTGAAGTGATTGATGTTTGCATGAATTCTACATGCTAATGGTTTAAATATGTTTATTACATTTACACACAGAATCAGTTAAATCCAGATCATATGTTTATTCACAATTATAGTATTGTCAACACAGTGGAATGTGATTGTGATCATATGAATCAAAAGTCTTGGTCCCTGTTTCATCATTGTTATGTGATTTACACTAATATGATAATCAGCGATGATGTATACTTACACTTGGAGTAAGTGTTATGTTCTTTTCAGGACATTAGTAAAGTATACTAGTTTCGAATGTATGAAATATACATTGGACTGGACCGATATTGCAACTAAGTTAAGATATTACAAACTTACCGTTATATATATCTTTCCAAGTCAATATCAGTAGTTGATCTTAAGATTAAAAGAATCTAAATCCTGATATGCTTAGGCTCAACTCAAGAGTGCTATTCATGTTCTTTGATTTATTAGTTAAGCCTACTTTGAGGTCAGGGTGATACGTATATTTTGGGAACATGATAGTATGATTGAGTGGGAGTGCTGAACATAAATATGGAATCTATAGCTTCTATTGGTGTATAGAAGTCAAGTGATGATTCCCTTCGAGCTTAGCAAATAGAAGTAAATGGATGAGCTCTTGTTTAACTGACTAATCATTAGATCACTAAACACCATTTACAGGTAGCTAAGTGTTTTAAGGGGCAAAATACATTCAGGGGTGAGAACGGTAAAGAAATCTCATCTCGATGTAGATCATCTATATAGAGGATCTTTAAATCACTATAAGATTATAACAATGGTTAAATGAGATAGCATATTGATATCGTGGAACATACAATATGCTCTATATAAGTCTGAGAGTGCAATTCTAAGTTCTAAGAGTGGATTCAACGAAGAATTAATAAGTAGGAATTTACTTGGTAAATTTGGTTCACTTATTGGAAGCTCAGCATATAGATCCATCGTCCCCATTCTAGTGGAGAACATTCTGCTTGTAAGACTCATTAATTGATTCGTGATTGATCAATTATAATTCTAAAGTTAGACTAAGTCTAATTTTGTGAATTTTTACTAAGCAGGGGTGAAATTGTAAAGAAAAGAGTTTCTAGGTTTATTTATTTATTAATGGACTTTATATGTCTAATTAATAATTAAATTAAATGACAATATTATTTAATAATCTATTTTAGTTATTAAATAATTAGTTTTGGCATTTAAAAGGTTAGAATTGGAAAATTGGTATTTTTGAGAAAATATAAATAAAGTTTGATAAAACTGCAAAATCAAGTGGGGCCCACTACAACACCATGGCCGACCACTTCATGAGGAGTTTTCAAATTGTTTTTTTTTATTATTTTAATGCCAAATAATTTCTAACCTAAACCTAGTAGTTGCCTATAAATAGAAAGTGATGGCTCAGTCAAATAACAAGTTTTTCACATGCTTTCATTAGCTTTCTGACAGAAATTTCTCTCTTCAGAAAAACTGAGCCTTCCCCACTTTCTATACTTGGCCGGAACCTCTCTCCTCTTTTCTCCTTCATCAATTTCGACCCTAGTGAAAGAGTAAGTGCCCACACACAGCAAGCAGTAACTCAATCATAGATTGGAAGACTGTGAAGGATCAAACTTGAAGAAGAAGGACATTCGGGCTCAGATCTTGATTATACTCTGCTACAGAAAGGATACAAGGGTTAGAGATCTGAGTGGAAGGAGACATTAATTCCGCTGCATCAATGTAAGGTTTTCTTAACTTTATATGTGTTTAATTTATCGTTTTAGAAAGTTCATATTTAGGGTGTTTAAATAACATACTTGTGAGTAGATCTAAGATCCTGGTAAAATAAATTCCAACAATGCTTATACATGTTTAGCATATGTGTCAGTTGCCATCAGATCAACATATTAGATATATGTTAGGCAAATTTTATATAGCCGTCAGATTAGCATATCAGGGCAATAGTGAGGTGTACATAGAGTTGCACAGAGATGCCAACAGATATATGCTAGGCTATCAGTTAGTATGGGTTAACTGTTACCACATCGGTACGACTAGAGTACTGAGTGTAGGCTGGATTCGCGGTTAATCATACGTTGTCATGGACGTCCCTAATTTAGTTAGGGTTATGGTCAGATGTATGGGCGCTTGGTTATAACCCGGGATTTAGTATGTTTATGATATTATGCTTTTCTGACTGAGTCTGTCGACTCACAGTGCTATGTTTATGTGTAGGTAAGGGCAAGGCAAAAGCTGAGGAACCATGAGGACGAGCCAATGAAGATTGTACATGTCGGGGCTGATAGGCCTGGAGCATACGATCTTTGGGATAACAGTGCTTTTGTAGTTAGTCGATGGGCGACAAATATTTTGGAAGGAACTAGTAAACTTTTGTAAAGTGTTTTGTAATCGGGATCCCGAAATATCTTGTATGAAATATATATAAGTTTTAATTCAATAACAAAATTTTAATTAATCACAATTTTTATTAACCTCGTTGATTAGCAACGAGCTGCACAGTACGTTTAAAATCATGTCAACACGCCTATGCTAGTTAGGGTGTTACAATTTGGTATCAGAGCCGCCAGGTTGTCTTCCGAAGATCGTCACGACATGTACAATCATCATCAGCAGTTAGCTCGTTCTACGGTTCAGTAAGCTTTTATTACTTTAGTAGTTTACTTTGAATAGTATGATTTAAGAAAAGCCTGTTAGGAAGCATGTTAGTAGCCAGATAGTAGAATAGGCGCATGTTTTTAATTTCCAAATAAGCAGCGTTAGTAAGCTCTCGTTGATCATAATCTGATATGCCAACTCTTAGTTACGCAAGTTGTTCAGACTAGATGGACACCAGGCGAAATACCAGGAGTCAGGGCAATTCGGTCGGGTCAAATGATGGTCAGGGAGCTTAGTTTCCCCCAAAATGCTCGGGGCCGAGGTAGAGGTCCAAGGGGCAGGGCTCGTGGCCGGGGTGATACTAACACGCTACAGGCTGCCCAAGCTACTCAGGAAGCCCAAAATTGGGAAAATATGTTTGCAGAAATGCAAGCCAGAATTGAGGAACAAGACAGTGAAGTTAAGAGACTAAGACAGCAAGGTGCTCCCGCAAAGGCCGTTCCGTAAAATTCCAGTGGCACCTGCCTTTGTTGTCCAGGCCGAACTAGTGATAGCGGTGAATCAGATGGAACCTCTATATGAAAGGTTCCGCAAGGAGGCACCTCCAGTTTTTCTGGGAGGTCCAGATGTTATGAAAGCCAAGCAGTGGCAAACAGTGATTACTAAGATTTTGAATTTAATGGGCGTCACCGGGAATGATAGAGTGGTCTGTACAACTTTTCAGTTTCAAGAAGACGCATTAGTATGGTGGGACATGGTGTCCATGATACACGATGTCACAACGATGACCTGGGAGAAGTTCCAAGAACTTTTCAATGCCAAGTACTACAATGAGGCCGTCAGAAGTGCCAAGAGAAAAGAGTTTACTCACCTGACCCAGAAAGAAAACATGAGCGTTACTGAGTACACAACGCAATTTGATCGGTTGGCGAGGTTGACCTCGGCAATTGTGCCAATCGATTTCAGTAAAAAGGAAAAGTATCTGGATGGATTGAATGTGAAGATTAAACATGACCTGATGATTACTACCGACGACAAAACCACCTATGCTGAAATGCTGGAAAAAGCACTACGGGCTGAGGGCGCAGTTGGTTGTATGACTGAGTCTGCTAGGACTCTAGTGGGTGTCGGGGCTCCCACCCCTCCTGCATTAGGCTTTAGCAGGGGAGGTAGTGGCTTGGCCATGGATCAGAAAAGGAGGGCATCCACTACAACCGGTGGCTCAGGTCAGAACAAGGGTTCCAGGGGAACCAGGGTCGAGGCAGTCGTCAAGGTAGTTGTGAGACCTGTTATACTTACCCAGAGTGCCCCAGTTGCAAAAGGCACCATCTGGGGGAGTGTAGAGGTCAAGCGTGCTTTTAGTGTGGCATGCCAGGACATTACAAGAGGGAGTGCCCTCAACTTAGAACCGAAGCACCAAAGGCTCCGGCGGACCCACTCTAGCTAGGGTGTTCGCCATTACTCAGGTTGATGAAGAAGCCAGCCCTTTAGTGGTGGCAGGTCAGCTCTCGGTCAACAACTCTTTTTACTCAGTATTGTTTGACTCTGGGGCAACACATTCTTATGTGGCAGCCAGAATCTTTAGTAAATTGGATAGACCGCATGATAGATATGAATCAGGGTTCGGAACCCTAGTACCTAGCGGAGAGTTAGTTATCTCCAAAAGGTGGATTAGGTCTATGCCGATCAGAATTGACGATAGGGAGTTAAGTGCTGACCTAATAGAGATGAGCTTAGCAGATTTTGATATCATACTAGGGATGGATTTCCTATCTAAATATTCAGCAGGTATTGACTGTAAGAGAAAGATGGTAATCTTCACACCTGAAGGAGAAGAACCGTTTGTTTTTGTCGGTTCGGTTCAGGGATCTCGGATCCCGGTGATTTCAACCCTGTCAGCTAGAGAATTATTGTGTGATGGATGCCTAGGGTTTCTGGCCGTGGTGTTAGACACCACTCGGCTAGACTCTGTTCGGCCAGATGATATTAAGGTGGTTCGAGAATTTTTAAATGTTTTTCCCGAAGAACTTCCTGGTTTACCACCTCAGCGGGAAATTGATTTTGTTATTGATTTGGCACCCAGAGTGGAACCGTTTTCCAAGGCTCCTTATAGAATGGCTCCAACTGAGCTTAAAGAATTAAAAATTCAACTTCAAGGGTTACTTGACATAGGGTTTATTCGGCCTAGTGTGTCACCCTGGGGAGCTCCAGTATTATTTGTCAAGAAGAAGGATGGGTCTATGAGAATGTGCATCGACTATCGGGAGTTAAACAAGCTAAGAGTTAAGAATAAATATCCATTACCTCGGATTGATGATCTTTTTGATCAACTCCAGGGGAAGACGGTCTTCTCCAAGAATTATCTCCGTCGGGCTATCATCAGTTGAGAATCTGAGAGGAGGACATTCCGAAGACAGCTTTCTGTACTAGGTATGGACATTATGAATTTTTGGTTATGTCGTTTGGACTAACCAATGCTCCTGCAGCATTTATGGACCTGATGAATAGAGTATTCAGGGATTTCCTCGATATCTGTGTAATTGTGTTTATCGACGACATCCTTGTGTACTCTCAATCAGAAGAGGAGCATGAGTTACATCTTTCAATGGTTCTTCAACGGCTTCGGGAACACAAGCTTTATGCCAAGTTCAAGAAATGTGAGTTTTGGCTATCTCAGGTGTCCTTCTTAGGGCACATTGTTAGTAAGGATGGGATCAAGGTGGTTCCAGGAAAGATAGAATCCGTCAAGGATTGGCCTAGACCAAAAACACCAACAAAAATTAGAAGTTTCTTGGGTCTAGCTGGTTATTATCGTCCGTTCGTAGAAGGGTTCTCTAAAATCTCAACACCCTTAACCGAGCTTACCAAAAAGAATTAGCGGTTTTTATGGTCAGATAAATGTGAAGCTAGTTTTCAAGAGCTGAAGCAGAGGTTGATTACAGCTCCAGTGCTAGCTTTACCTTCTGACAAAGAAAAGTTCATGGTTTATTGTGAGGCATCCAGACAGGGTCTGGGGTGTGTACTGATGCAAGCCGACCGGGTTATCGCTTATGCCTCCTGTCAGTTGAAGGATTATGAGCAACGATACCAACCTCATGACCTAGAATTGGCCGTAGTAGTATTTGCTTTGAAAATCTGGCGGCATTACCTTTATGGAGAAAGGTGTGAAATTTATACCGACCATAAAAGTCTCAAATATTTCTTTACTCAGAAAGATTTGAATATGAGACAGAGGCATTGGTTGGAGTTAGTAAAGGAATGCAATTGTGAGATTCTTTATCACCCCGGGAAGGCCAATGTATTGGCCGATGCCCTTAGCCGGAAGGTGTTGGGTTTTATGCCCTAAATAAAACCGTTTACAATCTGATTAGTAATCAATATAAGAAATTTGAAGTGATTTATGTTTGCATGAATTTTACATGCTAATGGTTTAATATGTTTATTACATTTACACACAAAATCAGTTACATCCAGATCATATGTTTATTCACAATTACAGTATCGTCAACACAGTGGAATGTGATTGTGATCATATGAATCAAAAGACTAAGTCCCTGTTTCATCAGTGTTTTGGATTTACACTAATGTGATAATCAGCGATGATGTGTACTTACACTTGGAGTAAGTGTTATGTTCTTTCCAGGACATTAGTAAAGTATACTAGTTTCGAATGTATGGAGTATACATTGGACTGGACCGATATTGCAACTTAGTTAAGATATTACAAACTTACTGTTATATCTTTCCAAGTCAATATCAGTAGTTGATCTTAAGATTAAAAGAATCTAAATCCTGATATGTTTGGGCTCAACTGAGGAGTACTATTCATGTTCTTTGATTTATTAGTTAAGCCTACTTTTGGGTCAGGGTGATACGTATATTTTGGGAACATGATAGTATGATTGAGTGGGAGTGTTGAACATAAATATGGAATCTATAGCTTCTACTGGTGTATAGAAGTCAAGTGATGATTCCCTTCGAGCTTAGCAAATAGAAGTAAATGGATGAGCTCTTGTTTAAGTGACTAATTCTTATATCACTAAACATCATTTACAGGTAGCTAAGTGTTTTAAGGGGCAAAATACATTGAGGGGCGAGAACGGTAAAATTATCCCATCTCGATGTAAATCATCTATATAGAGGATCTTTGATCAGAATAAGATCATAACAATGGTTAAATGAGATAGCATATTTATATCATGGAACATATAATATGCTCTATATAAGTTTGAGAGTGCAATTCTAAGTTCTAAGAGTGGATTCAACAAAGAATTAATAAGTAGGAATTTACCTAGTAAATTCGGTTCACTTATTGGAAGCTCAGCATATAGATTCATGGTCCCCATTCTAGTTGAGAACATACTGCTTGTAAGACTCAATAATTGATTTGTGATTAATCAATTATAATTCTAAAGTTAGACTATGTCTAATTTGTGATTTTTCACTAAGGAGGGTCGAAATTGTAAAGAAAAGAGATTATAGGTTTATTTATTTATTAATAGAATTTATATGTCTAATTAATAATTAAATTAAATGACAATATTATTTAATAATCTATTTTAGTTATTAAAGAATTAGTTTTGGCATTTAAATGGTTAGAATTGGAAAATTGGCGTTTTTGAGAAAATAGAAATAAAATTTGTGAAAACTGAAAAACCAAGTGGGGCCCATTACACACACCATGGCCGGCCACTTAAAGTGGATTTTCAAATTGATATTTTCATTATTTTAATGCCAAATAATTCCTAACCTAAACCTAGTAGTTGCCTATAAATAGAAAGTGATGGCTCAGTCAAATCACACATGTTTTGAATAACCTTTTCTGTCAGAATATTTCTCTTTAGAAAAATTGAGCCTTCCCTTTCTCTTATTTTGCTGAAATCACTCTCTCTCTTTTCTTCCTCATAAATTTCGAACCTTAGTGATAGAGTAAGTGCCCACACACAGCAAGTGGTAACTCAATCATAGATTGGAAGACTGTGAAGGATCAGATACACAAAGAGAAGGACATTCGGGCTCAGATCTTGATAATACTCTGCGACAAAAAGGATACAAGGGTTAGAGATCTGAGTGGAAGGAGACATTAATTCCGCTCCATCAATGTAAGGTTTTCTTAACTTTATATGTGTTTAATTTATCGTTTTAGAAAGTTCATATTTAGGGTGTTAAACAACATACTTGTGAGTAGATCTAAGATCCTGGTAAAATAAATTCCAACAACTGGCCTCAGAGCCATGGTAATTGATTTTCTTGCAAGAAATTTGAACTTTAAAACAATTGTTTGTTATTTGCATGGTTTCATGTTGTATTGAGTGTTATATGATGATTGATTGATGTTTGAGAATTTTCGTGAAAAATAATTGAAATTTTGTTTCTGCAATTATTTTTATTGGATAGTATGGAAAAAATTAAGCAAGTTACTTTGGTACAGAACTCAATTTCGATTTAATTTGAATTAGTTATGATTTTTTGAAGATTCAAAAAAAAATCAGGGGTGATGAACTTACATACGCGCGCGGACGAGGGTGACACCCTCGGACAGCACGCATTCAAACACGGCTTGACCGAGTTGCTTGTCTGAACCCTCCCCATCCGCGCGCGAAAACCCTGCAATCTCCCCCCTACACCGAGTTTTCTAGGCAGGCAACCTCAATGAGCGCGCGCGGACAGTATGCTCAGCATACTGTCCGTACAGCTCGCATTCTTTTCGTTTTTCTTCGATTTTTCATGCTTTTTCATGGATTTAACTTCCGATTTTTTGTGTAGTTTTGTATTTAGACATTTACTATTCCTATTTCAATTCTAATTATCATAATTAAATTAATTAATATTTTTTTTAATTTAATTCATGATATTAGTGTAATTTGAATTTGAAAATAGTAAATATCTATCTTTTTGCTTAATTATCTATCTTATTTTTAAATTTGATTATATTTTATCTTATTTTTAAATTTAAGGTCAGATATTAAATTTTTCAAATTATTTTTTTTTTAATTATTTGACCTTATTTAAATTTAAAATAAGATAACTATAATCATGATATTTTAAATAGATGTAAGATATTTTGCTAACTTTTAAATTTTGTTATTTTATGTATTTAATTAAATCATAAAATCTGAAAAAGATATTTATTTATTTTTTTTAATTTTTTTTATTTAATTTTATTTATAAAATAACATTAAATTTTAAGATATTTATTTATTTTTTTTAATTTTTATTTATTTAATTTTGTTATTGTAAGTTTAATTTTAAATATTATTTTATTATTAATTTCGAAAATAAATATTTTTTTTTAAATTCGAAAATTAATTTTTTTTATTATTATTTAATTATTTTTCGAAATTTATTTATTTAAAATTAAATAAATCCTACATCCAACTATCCAGCTAACCTTGTTGCAGGAGTATGTGGTTTTAGCTTGTTTGTAACTTTTTAAAACCTATTATTGCTTGATTGCAAATAGCCATGGTTAACTTGTTGACAGATCCAATAATCTGACTTTAACTCATGGCTCCCTTGGTTAAGTAAATAATTTGTCACAGGTAAATTTTACAATCTTCTTTCATCTGTGTATGACCTAGCAACATGATAGGATCCATCCAAATGTGTACCTGTGTGAGCCTATATGTTTATTTTATTATATAGATGCATATAGGTTGTTGCTAAATAAAATGTCACACCCTGATAGATCTTATTTGGGTCCATTTAGTTTTTGGACCTATTCAATTAATAACAGTTATTCATTTTAAGGTTAAATTCCTCTCTTTTGGGCCTTGTGTGAGAGTTGGGAGCCATAGAAGTTGGTACGACATTTGGAACCCAGCACCCCCTCACATGAACTACCCCAATTGTGAAGGTCCATTTGCCTGATTTGAATAATTGTGCTGGGTTAATTAAATTAGTTTAACCTAATAAAATTGAATTAGCAACATAATTAACTTTTAAAATATATGAAATTTATTTTCATTTTAATGTTTTAAAGTTAATTTTAAGAAAAACACTTTTAGTTTTAGATATTATTTCTAGACAAACTATTTGTATTTTTCTTGTATTTAATTAAATAAAGAATTTTAACTAAATAGATTCTTTCTGGAACTTATTTAATTAAATAAACCTATTTAAGTTATAAATTAGTTATTATAACTGATTTTTAATATCTAACTTAAATTTGAATATTTTATTTAAATTTAAAATTAAGTTGAGGAATCTAGGCATTAGTTATTAAAGATTCTTAAGATATTTTTTAAGTTAGTTTTAAACTTAAAATGGAATATTTTTCAAATTAAGTGGTTACAACTTAATTTTTGATATTTAATTAAATCTAAATGTAACACCCTAACTAACATAGGCGTATTACGTGAGTTTTAAACATGCTGTGCAGCTCATTGCTAATCAACGAGGTTTATAGAAAAACGTGATTAATTAAAATTTTGCTTTTTAATTAAACTTATAAAACAATATTACAAAAGACTCGGGATCCCGATTATAAATCATTTACAAAAAGATTTAACTGTTTAACTGATACACAAAATAAAGGTCGTCTAACGACCAGTTACAAAAATCAGCCTCGCTGTCCCGATGATCGTACGCTCCAGGCCTAACCGCCCCGACATGTACAATCTTCATAAGCTCGCTCACGGTCCATCAGCTTTAGCCTTGCCTTTACCTACACATAAACGTAGAACTGTGAGTCGACAGACTCAATAAGAAAAGCATAATAATACTCATACATAATTCTAACTGCCGTGTCCAACACGATACTGAGTCCCGCTACTGCCGTGTCCAACACGATACTGAGCCACTACTGCCATGTCCAACATGGTACTGAGTTCTGAACGTTCATAGGGACGGTACTATTGACACGTAACAACCTGATCGGTCGAACCGTTCATACTCCGGCTGCTGGTCATACTCCATCCTGTACCGACGTGTTACTATATCCTCCTGATCGGTCGAACCGGTCATACTCCGCCCGAGTCATACTCCGGCTCGTACCGACGGATACGTCAATAGCACGGAACCACAAACCAAGTGTCACTGATCGGTCAAACCGGTCATACTCCGCCGTCGGTCATACTCCGGCCGTACCGACGTGACAGGGTTGGATGGTTCGAAGCCAACATACATATCTAATGTAATCTAACAGGCTTCCTACATGCACGCTAAACATGTAATCTACATATGCATACTGTTATACTAATCTTACCTGGATTCCGAATTCAGGTGTGCCGGTCAACCTGACTGGAACTTTTAGCTGAGCGGCGGATTACAGGCTCCTAAACCATAAAAATCACAACGCTATAAGTGACACGCTAAATCACTTCCCGGGGACTTAAACTAGGAACTAAAAGTTTCCCTATCGATAAAAAGCATGGCAATACCCCTTAAAACATAAAAACGAGGAAAAACACGGGTTCTGAAAATTCCCCAACCGGCAGACCGGTTGCCCAACCGGAGTTCCGGTTCTTAGAATTTTCGAAGCCCATCCGGAATTCCGGATGCACAACCGGAATTCCGGTTCCTCGCAGGCAGCAACAATCAAATTTTCATATCTTGCTCAAATCAACCCCAAATTGATTCAAACTTTCCAGACCTGTTCTATACCTTCCCTAGAACATATCCAAGGCATCAAAACAACCCAGAAACCTCAAACACGAAAAATGCCATTGGAGCTCAAGCTTTGAGTTCCAAACTCAAACTTGAGCAAAACCACCTAATCATGCATTCCACTAGCTTAAATCCACATAAACAAGCATATCTAACCCTCAGAAAACAACTAAGAACATCCAAAGAACTTCACAAAGAACAAATTAAACCATTTCTTTCAAAAATCATAACTTTTGCTTAGAAAAATCATGGCTTTAAACAAAGTAGCAAGCTTGCAATAAAACCTAGATAATCCATTCATTTTAAACCTAATTAAGCTTCTGTAAACAACAATTAAACACAGCAACATACAACCATACAAACTAACATGCAACCTACCATTTTCACCTCAAAAACATCAAGAACAAAAAGAAAGGTTGAGAACAACTTACTAGCAACTAAGGATCACAAAATCTACACAAGATGGGCTAGAATCACCAAGGAAAACTCCTCCTCCTTGTTGCTCAAAGAGGGCCGAAAAGAGAGAGGCTTGAGAGAGAGTTGAAAATTCTATTTTCCTAACTTAGTATTTTTTGTAAAAATGAAGGGAACAACAAATAAAAGCCACTAATATCCTTTTACATTTCAGCCAATAATTAGATAAAAAAATAAACATTTATTTCATTTAATAAACTCACAAAAGACAAAACACTAATGGGGCAAAAAGACCATTTTGCCCCTCCACCATAAAACCACATAAATCATACTAAAGGGGGTATTTTTGGGAAAATCTAAATTCCCGACCATTCCCGACATTCTCAATGTCTAAAACCAGTCCCAAATTACTAACATACTAAATTGTGATTTCTACTGAGCCAAACGCCGAGTTCCAAAATACCGGGCACCGGAAATGCAAAATATGAAAACTACTGAATAACATAACCATGCATTTCTGAATTCCATAAATAACAGTATAATAAATTATTTAAATAACTATAAATAATTTCATAAATAATCATGATTAACTGCTAATTTCCAAATTAACTAAGCGGGCTTTACAACTATCCCCCCCTTAAAAGGATTTCGTCCCCGAAATCTAACCTGAATAACTCTGGATATTGAGCTCTCATATCTGACTCTAGCTCCCAGGTGGCTTCTTCCACCTTACTGTTTCTCCAGAGGACTTTGACCAATGCTATGGTCTTATTCCAAAGGACTTTATCCTTTCTATCCAGGATCTGCACTGGCTGTTCCTCATAAGTCATGTCTGGCTGTAGCTCAAGACTCTCATAACTGAGTATATGAGAGGGATCTGAAACGTATTTTCTCAACATCGAGACATGGAATACGTTGTGAACTGCTGATAAGGCTGGAGGCAATGCTAACCGATATGCCACTTGACCTATCTTCTCGAGAATCTCAAAAGGTCATGTAAATCTAGGGCATAACTTGCCTCTTTTCCCGAAACGTTTAATCCCCTTCATCGGAGATACCCGTAAAAACACATGGTCCCTACTTGGAACTCAATATCTCTGCGTTTCGGATCTGCGTAACTCTTCTGTCTGCTCTGTGAGGCAAATATTCTAGCTTTTATCTTCTCTATTGCCTCATTGGTCCGCTGCACTGACTCTGGACCTAGATATTTCCTCTCCCCTGTCTCATCCCAATGGATAGGGGATCTATATTTCCTACCGTATAACAGTTCATAGGGAGCCATCCCTATCGTACTCTGATAACTGTTGTTGTAAGAAAATTCTATCAACGGTAGATACTTATTCCATGAGCCTTCAAAGTCCATAACACAGGCTCTCAACATGTCCTCCAATATCTGAATTGTCCTTTCGGACTGACCATCTGTCTGAGGATGGAATGCTGCACTAAATTTCAGCTTTGTACCCATTTCCCGTTGCAAACTTTGCCAAAATTTGGAGGTGAACTTCGGATCCCTGTCCGAAACTATAGACTTCGGTACCCCGTGAAGTCTTACTATCTCTCTGACATACAGTTCTGCCAACTGATCCACTGAAAATGTTGTTCTAACCGGCAGAAAATGAGCAGATTTTGTAAATCGATCCACCACTACCCAGATGGAATCAAATAAACCCGTGGTCCTAGGTAACCCGACCACAAAATCCATCGTAATATCCTCCCATTTCCATTCTGGTAGGGTTAGAGGCTGCAACAACCCTGCTGGTCTCTGATGTTCAGCCTTAATCTGCTGACAAGTGAGGCATCTCGATACGAATTCTACCAAATTCTTCTTCATACCGTTCCACCAGAAGTACGGTTTCAAATCTTGGTACATCTTAGTGGAGCCGGGATGCAGAGAATACGGGGTAGAATGAGCCTCCTCAAAGATCTCATTCCTAAGTTCCACACTATTCGAAACACAAACCCTGGCTTTATACAAAAGCATCCCACTGTCTGACACTGAAAACTCCTTGGCTTGACCAGCCAACACCTCATCTCGGATCTTCACTAACTCTGGATCCGTCATCTGAGCGACTTTTATTCTTTCCAACAGATCAAATTGCAGCGTTAAGTTGTGAAGCTGACCTACCACAAACTCAATACTGGATCTAACTATATCCTCTGCTAGCTGAGGTGAGATCTGAATCATACTAGCTACTTGCCCGGGACCCTTTCTGCTCAGGGCATCAGCCACTACATTGGCTTTTCCGGGGTGATAGAGGATCTCACAATCGTAATCCTTTACTAATTCTAACCAACGCCTTTGTCTCATATTCAAATCCTTCTGAGTAAAGAAATACTTGAGACTTTTATGGTCGGTATAGATCTCACACTTCCCCCCGTAAAGGTAATGCCGCCAAATCTTCAATGCAAAAACCACTGCGGCCAACTCTAGATCATGAGTTGGGTATCGCTGTTCATAATCCTTTAACTGACGGGAGGCATAAGCGATGACCCGATCGGCTTGCATCAATACACATCCCAAACCCTGTTTGGATGCGTCGCAATAAACCACGAACTTCTCTTTATCCGAGGGCAAAGCTAGCACTGGAGCGGTAATCAACCTCTGTTTTAGCTCCTGAAAACTAGCTTCGCACTTGCCTGACCAAATAAATCGCTGATTCTTCTTTGTAAGCTCGGTTAGGGGCATTGAAATTTTAGAGAACCCTTCGACGAACCTACGGTAGTACCCAGCTAAACCCAAGAAGCTTCTGATCTCTGTCACTGTCTTCAGTCTCGGCCAATCCCTGACGGATTCAATCTTCTCGGGATCTACCTTGATCCCATCTTTGCTAACAATGTGCCCTAGGAAGGACACCTGAGATAGCCAAAACTCACATTTCTTGAACTTGGCATAAAGTTTATGTTCTCGAAGTCGTTGCAGTACCATCTGAAGATGTAACTCATGCTCCTCTTCTGATTGAGAGTACACGAGGATGTCGTCGATAAACACAATCACACAAATATCAAGGAAATCCTTGAATACTCTATTCATCAGGTCCATGAATGCTGCAGGAGCATTGGTTAGTCCGAACGACATAACCAGAAACTCGTAATGTCCATACCTAGTGCGGAAAGCCGTCTTCGGAATGTCCTCCTCTCGGATTCTCAACTGATGATAACCCGAACGGAGATCAATCTTAGAAAAGACCGTCTTCCCCTGAAGCTGATCGAACAAGTCATCGATCCTAGGTAATGGACATTTATTCTTCACCGTTAGCTTGTTCAACTCCCTGCAGTCGATGCACATCCTCATAGATCCATCCTTCTTCTTGACGAATAAAACCGGGGCTCCCCAGGGTGACACACTGGGCCGAATGAACCCTATGTCAAGCAACCCTTGGAGCTGAATCTTTAATTCCTTAAGTTCAGCTGGAGCCATTCTATACGGGGCTTTGGAAACCGGTTCCACCCCTGGTGCCAAGTCTATTACGAAATCAGTCTCCCGCTGAGGTGGTAACCCTGGAAGTTCTTCGGGAAAAACATCCAAAAATTCCCGAACCACTTTAATGTCCTCTGGCCAAATGGTATCTGGTCGGGTGGTGTCCACCACCACGGCCAGAAACCCTAAGCAACCGCCGTGCAACAATTCTCTAGCTGACATAGCCGAGATCACCGAGATCCGAGATCCCTGAACTGAACCAATAAACACGAATGGTTCTTCACTTTCCGGTTGGAAGACCACCATCTTCCTTTTACAATCAATGCTCGCCGAATATTTAGATAGGAAATCCATTCCTAAAATAATATCGAATTCGACTAAACTCATCTCTATCAGATCAGCACTTAACTCTCTACCATCTATCCTGATCGGCATAGACCTAATCCACCTATTGGAGATAACCAATTCTCCGCCAGGTAACAGGGTTCCAAACCCTGATTCATATCTATCATGCGGTCTACCCAATTTACTAAAGACTCTGGCCGCCACAAAAGAATGTGTAGCCCCAGAATCAAACAGCACTGAATATAGCGAGTTGTTAATAGAAAGCTGACCTGTGACGACTGATGGGCTGGCATCTG
The DNA here is from genome assembly GCF_029168945.1 of Cannabis sativa. Classification (NCBI taxonomy): domain Eukaryota; kingdom Viridiplantae; phylum Streptophyta; class Magnoliopsida; order Rosales; family Cannabaceae; genus Cannabis; species Cannabis sativa. The sequence goes on along the minus strand of NC_083605.1, from coordinate 43,050,710 downwards.
CATCAGCCTGAGTGATAGCGAACACCCTGGCTGGAGTGGGTATCGCTGGAGCTCTCGGTGTCTCTGATTGGAGCTGGGGACAGTCCCTCTTGAAGTGTCCGGGCATGCCACAGTGAAAGCATCCCTGACCTTTGCACTCACCCCGATGGTGCCTCTTGCAGCTATGGCACTCGGAATAGGAGAATCGGGTCTCAATACCACCAGGACGACTCCCTCTGTTCTGGTTCCCCCGGAACCTCTTGTTCTGACTCGAGCCACCGGAAGCAGTGGGTGCTCTCTTCCTCTGATCAATGGCCGAACCACTACTCCCCCTGCTAAAGCCTGATGCAGGAGGGGTAGGAGCCCCGCCACTCACCAGAGTACTGGCTGATTCTGACATACACCCAACTGCGCCCTCAGCTCGCAGTGCCTTCTCCACCATCTGAGCATAGGTGGTGCTGTCGTCCGTGGTAATCATCAAATCATGCCTGATCCTGGCATTCAACCCGTCCAGATACTTCTCCTTCTTGCTGAAGTCGGTCGGCACAATTCCCGAGGCTAACCTCGCCAACCGATCAAACTGAGTCGTATACTCGGTGACGCTCATATTCTCACGCTGGGTCAGGTGAGCGAACTCTTTCCTCTTGGCGCTTCTAACCGCCTCATTGTAGTACTTTGCGTTAAAGAGTTCCTGGAACCTTTCCCAGGTCATAGTGATGACGTCATGGATCTGAGACACCATGTCCCACCAGACCAGAGCGTCTTCTTGAAACTGGAAGGTGGCACACACCACTCTGTCGTTCCCGGTGACACCCATAAAATTCAGAATTTTGGTGATCACCGTTAGCTACTGCTCGGCCTTCACCACATCTGGACCTCCCAGAAAGATCGGAGGTGCTTGCTCCCGGAACCGTTCATACAAGGGTTCCATTCACCTTGCCGCTACCACTACCTCGGCCTGAGCAGTAGGGGCGGGTGCCACTGGAACTTCTGGCACCGGCTCTGCAGAAGCACCTTGCTGCCTCAATCTCTAAATCTCATTATCTTGCTCCTCTATTCTGGCTTGCATTTCAGCAAACCTAACTTCCCAATTCTGGGCTTCCTGATTGACTTGGGCAGCCTGCGGCGAGTTAACATCACCCCGACCGCGAGCCCTGCCCCTGGGACCTCTACCTCGGCCCATAACACTTGAGGGGAACTGAGCTCCTCAACCTTGATCTGACCCGACTGAGATGCCCTGACTCCTAATATTTCGTCTGGCGTCCATCTAGTCTGAACCGCCTCGAAATCCCGAGTTGGCACTTCAGGTCACGATCATCGAGAGCTTACTAATGCCGCTTCATTTGGAAATTAAAAACAAACATGCGCCTATTCTACTATCAGGCTACTAACATGCTTCCTAACAGGCTTTTCTTTTTCATAACTGAATAAAATAAACTACTAAAGCAATAAAGGCTTACTGAACCGTGAACCGAGCTAACTGCTGATGATGATTGTACATGTCGTGACGATCTTCGGAAGACAACCTGGCGCCTCTGATACCAAATTGTAACACCCTAACTAACATAGGCGTATTACGTGAGTTTTAAACATGTTGTGCAGCTCGTTGCTAATGAACGAGGTTTATGGAAAAACGTGATTAATTAAAATTTTGCTTTTTAATTAAACTTATAAAACAATATTACAAAAGACTCGGGATCCCGATTATAAAATCATTTACAAAAAGATTTAACTGTTTAACTGATACACAAAATAAAGGTCGTCTAACGACCAGTTACAAAATTCAGCCTCGCTGTCCCGATGATCGTACGCTCTAGGCCTAACCGCCCCGACATGTACAATCTTCATAAGCTCGCTCACGGTCCATCAGCTTTAGCCTTGCCTTTACCTACACATAAACGTAGAACTGTGAGTCGACAGACTCAGTAAGAAAAGCATAATAATACTCATACATAATTCTAACTGCCGTGTCCAACACGATACTGAGTCCCGCTACTGCCGTGTCCAACACGATACTGAGCCACTACTGCCATGTCCAACATGGTACTGAGTTCTGAACGTTCATAGGGACGGTACTATTGACACGTAACAACCTGATCGGTCGAACCGGTCATACTCCGGCTGCTGGTCATACTCCAGCCTGTACCGACGTGTTACTATATCCTCCTGATCGGTCGAACCGGTCATACTCCGGCTGCTGGTCATACTCCAGCCTGTACCGACGGGATACGTCAATAGTACGGAACCACCAACCAAGTGTCAGCCTGATCGGTCAAACCGGTCATACTCCGGCTGCTGGTCATACTCCAGCCTGTACCGACGTGACAGGGTTGGATGGTTCGAAGCCAACATACATATCTAATGTAATCTAACAGGCTTCCTACATGCACGCTAAACATGTAATCTACATATGCATACTGTTATACTAATCTTACTTGGATTCTGAATTCAGGTGTGCCGGTCAACCTGACTGGAACTTTTAGCTGAGCGGCGGATTACAGGCTCCTAAACCATAAAAATCACAACGCTATAAGTGACACACTAAATCACTTCCCGGGGACTTAAACTAGGAACTAAAAGTTTCCCTATCGATAAAAAGCATGGCAATACCCCTTAAAACATAAAAACGAGGAAAAACACGGGTTCTGAAAATTCCCCAACCGGCAGACCGGTTGCCCAACCGGAATTCCGGTTCTGGGAATTTTCGAAGCCCATCCGGAATTCCGGATGCACAACCGGAATTCCGGTTCCTCGCAGGCAGCAACAATCAAATTTTCATATCTTGCTCAAATCAACCCCAAATTGATTCAAACTTTCCAGACCTGTTCTATACCTTCCCTAGAACATATCCAAGGCATCAAAACAACCCAGAAACCTCAAACACGAAAAATGCCATTGGAGCTCAAGCTTTGAGTTCCAAACTCAAACTTGAGCAAAACCACCTAATCATGCATTCCACTAGCTTAAATCCACATAAACAAGCATATCTAACCCTCAGAAAACAACTAAGAACATCCAGCAACTTCACAGCAACAAATTAAACCATTTCTTTCAAAAATCATAACTTTTGCTTAGAAAAATCATGGCTTTAAACAAAGTAGCAAGCTTGCAATAAAACCTAGATAATCCATTCATTTTAAACCTAATTAAGCTTCTGTAAACAACAATTAAACACAGCAACATACAACCATACAAACTACCATTCATTTTAACTAGCAACTAAGGATCACAAAATCTACACAAGATGGGCTAGAATCACCAAGGAAAACTCCTCCTCCTTGTTGCTCAAAGAGGGCCGAAAAGAGAGAGGCTTGAGAGAGAGTTGAAAATTCTATTTTCCTAACTTAGTATTTTTTGTAAAAATGAAGGGAATAACAAATAAAAGCCACTAGTATCCTTTTACATTTCAGCCAATAATTAGATAAAAAAATAAACATTTATTTCATTTAATAAACTCACAAAAGACAAAACACTAATGGGGCAAAAAGACCATTTTGCCCCTCCACCATAAAACCACATAAATCATACTAAAGGGGGTATTTTGGGAAATTCTAAATTCCCGACCATTCCCGACATTCCCAATGTCTAAAACCAGTCCCAAATTACTAACATACTAAATTGTGATTTCTACTGAGCCAAACGCCGAGTTCCAAAATACCGGGCACCGAAAATGCAAAATATGAAAACTACTGAATAACATAACCATGCATTTCTGAATTCCATAAATAACAGTATAATAAATTATTTAAATAGCTATAAATAATTTCATAAATAATCATGATTAACTGCTAATTTCCAAATTAACTAAGCGGGCTTTACACTAAATTTGAAAATATTTAAGTACTAGATTTTTTCTATACCACTTAAATTAGATATTTTTCAAATTTTTCTTGAAAAGATACTTAGTCAAATCAGATATTTTCTAGATAGTTATTTCTAGACTACTTATTATTTCTAATATTTAAATAGGAAAATATTATACATTATGAAATTAATTATTTAAATAATTAATTTTGGTATAATTTTGTTTAAGTATATTTTTTTCCTAGTATTAAACTAGAGATAATAATTAAGCTTTCTCTACACTTAATTATTTATTTCTTGAATTTAATACATTTAATTAAATCGAAAAATTAAATATCTAAGTTGATTTTCATCATGATACTTAAATATTTATTTTTCATGACACTTAATTAAATAGAAAATTATTTTTAGTTTGAAATTTAATTTTTCAACTTAAAATTAAATAACTTTCAAAATATGTATTTCTTTATTTTATTAATCACTTTCGAAATTGCATTTTAATTATGCAAGATGATTTTGAATTTATCTTGAAAAATAGATTAAGTTGTAAATTAATTATTTATTTTAATTAATTCTTGGACCAACTTAAATCAATGATTTTTTCATTTATTGATTAATTTAAAATAAATAAATTAAAGTATATTATTACAAATTGAATTAATTAGTCAAAGGAAAATCTAGATAGGTGATATTTTTGCTTGAAGTATTTTTTCTAAGTATTTATTATTTAAGTATTTTCGAAAAATAGTATAATTTTATACTTTATTTTTTCAAAATACAATAAATATATTCTTATGAAAATTTATTTTAAGTTGCTAATTAATTTAAATTAATACAACTTAAATTAATTTTTCTTAATATTTATATTTCAAAATTACTACTAAGATGGAAATAATTCATTTTATTTTAGTCACCATCTAAGTATAATTTTATAAATATTAAATTAAATTCTAAATTCGAATTTAATGAATATATTTTATTAGAATAATAAAGAAAATATATTTTAAAGAATGAGCTTTATTATTATTAAGATATTCGGTCTCCCTTGTTGGTTTTACATCGCGTTTGTTTTAGTGAGTAATCCTCCCTAATGGAGGAACGTTCATTAGCAATTTCGCACTGTTTAATCTCGAAAGATAAGTAGTTTGTAAGTGTTTTATATGGTATGGATCACCCTAATGGTGGCGACCATATTTGACTTACAAATTATGAAACAATGGTAGAAGCTCATAAGATAGAATAGCCTTGACTCTCGCCTAAACGGGACAACGCTGGATTCCAATCTTGATCGAATAAAAGGTTGCTAGAATGTTTAACATTTTAGATGAGCAGACAACTCTATTCAATGGATGGTAGCTTTGACTCTCGCCTAAACGGGACACTGATATCAGTTTGTTGAAAAACCTTGGAAATTATTTAGGATTGTATTTTTTTAGTATTTTCTCTTATCATTCCTACATGCTATGTGCTCATAATTTCTGAATTGTATTTTGTGTCAAACCATTATTGATTTCTATTTATTGATTTCTATTATTTTGTAGTATCCTGTTTAATCATGATGAATTCCATGTTATCACTCTTGACTGAAAATAAGCTAAATGGATCTAACTTTCCTAAATGGAATGAGAACATTAATATTGCTCTCATGGGAGAAAGTGCCTTGTTTGTGTTAACTGAGCCGTCTCCTGAAGTGCCGGGGGATAATGCATCCAAAGCTGTGAAAGAAAAGTATGAGCGATGGCAGAAAGCAAATGACAAAGCTCTATACTTTATGCTTTCCAGCATGGTTGACACCCTTAAAACTCGGTTTTCTAAAACCGAAAAGGCTGCTGAAATAATGACGAAGTTAACTGAGTTATTCGGTAGGGCATCTCTTCAGTCTCGCTTTGACGCGACTAAGAAGTATATCAATGCACGGATGGAACCCCATCAAAACGTGCGTGATCATGTTCTCCTCATGGCAAGTTATTTCCAAGAAGCCCAGGATCATGGTGCTGAAATGGATCATACTACTCAAGTAAGCCTTATCTTGAATAGTCTGACTCCAGCATTTCTGCCCTGTACATCAAATTATGTCATGAATAAGAAGGACATAGACTTTCATGAGTTAGTCAATGACCTTCAGACTTATGAAAATTTGATTTGAGGACCCAAGAAGAAAGGGAGTAAGCCTCAAAATTCTGGGAATGGTAATGGGACGGTCAAACCTGAAGCAAATGTTGCCTCTGCTTCTAAACCCAAATCGAAGAAGAAGTGGAAAAACACCAAGAAGCGTGCAAAAGCCATGAAAAACAAAAAGCCTGCTGCTTCTGGTGATGCTACACTCAAAGGAAAGTGTTTCTTTTTATAAACTTTAAGAGTTTTAGTGAATTATTATCCAATTGGATTTATGATTCTGGACTAACTTTGTTTATTTGTTTCTTTTTCTTATAAGCCAAGCTACTTGAACTCAGATATTATCTTCATGAGTTGGATCGGAAAGCTGGACCAAGGGTGAAGTCGTCCAAGATGATATGAAGCTCTTTTAATCTATTCTTTGAATTAATTGTTTTAGTTTAAAGACAATTTGGATTTAGAATTTTAATTAGGGATTTTTATCCCTGTTTTTCTCATATTGTTGCAATGCATTTTTTTTATTATTAATAATAAAGTTTATTTTCTATTTCAAACCGATTGCAATTTATGAGATTGAGCTTCATTTACTTTATCTTAAACCACAATTACCACATTATATTTATCTGTTTGTATGTGTAAGTATTTTTATTATTGATGCAAATTCTATAATATTTACAACTCTTCATAGAGTTATATTAAATAAACACTAGAAATTATTTTTATGTTTATTAATAATTGTTAATTCTAATACAATTATTAAGAATTTGTTTAATAAAAGGATCTTTTGATCTGATAGGGGTGGAGAAAAGTTAAGAAAACTATACAGTTCAACGATCTTTTATATCTAATGAACTCTAGATTGTATTCAACTCCACATAATCTCTATCACACTTAGAGAATCATGATCTTTACAACCTTTTGGGGTGGATCATAATCTCTATATACTTAGGGGTGGAGTTTATCCACAATACCCTATGTAACACATATTTTCTTTAAACATGAAAGTAATATAATGACTTAGCTATTATCAATATAAATCCTTGATCTTGATTGTATGTTCCAATTCGTTTTACTTTGTAGTAAATAATGATACCTATAAAAGTTCTTTGATAATGTTTCACACTACCTTAATTGAGTGGGAGAATTTTAAAATTCTTTACCCATCTTCATTAGGTTGACATTTGTGATAGGTACTTAAGAACACTATTGAAAAGCAAATCTAACCATTCATGTGGATAGATATAACTTATCAGAATTATGAGAATAAGATACAAGAACTCTAGTTCAATCTATTCGAATGACTTGAACCAAGAATTCTTAATCCTCATAAAATTTTATGGTATCTTAATTTTGATTACTTAATCTCTAGTAAGTATTTTCCACTTCAAATACTAGTCTGCTAAGTTGATGACTTAGTCTTAACTTAAAGTTTCAGACTAATACAAAAGTCACAACTAGATAACTCTTCAAACAATAAAGAGGTTATATGCATTATTTAACGAGACATCTGCTATTGAGTGGGAGCTATCTGAGATGTAATCAAATATGGAACATTATAAGATATTCAAGAAAGGTTTATGAAAGTGATCTATATGTTAGATATTAAGGAACTGTATATCAGTTATCCTTGTATCTTTACCAACTCATTCGAAATTATGAGATGGTGGTTACTTTGGGGGTGGAGGAATTATTCTATAATAATTCAAGCTCTACCAGAGAAAACTTATAACTTTGTAAATTCGAAATTACCAGAAAGTTATATTATTGAAGAAAAGTCTACACTGTATTATCTCAATTTCATATTTTAAAATATGAGATATATGTCTTTAGTTTATTCAGATGTACTTTAAAACAGTAAGGATTTCAGTATCCCTTGATGAGTAAAGCATATAGTAAAGGATGTTTCATAAATGTATTTATGAACTAGTTTCCAGAAGTTTGGGTGGATTCAAATATACTATACCTGATCTGTAGATCAAGACATCAGATTGATTTATTTGCACACTTTGTTTTATGTTAGTGCAAGTGGGAGTTTGTTGGGTTTTATGCCCTAAATAAAACCCTTTACAATCTGATTAGTAATCAATATAAGAAATTTGAAGTGATTTATGTTTGGAAATTAAATAAAAATAAATAATAAATAACTTGTAACCTGAAAGAAACCTGATAATTTGTTTACTTATGAAACTTTAATTAAGATTAATTATATTTTAAAATTAAATTAATTATAATTATTAATTAATTTTTTTGCAATTGCAAAACTTTTTATAATTTAAAATTATACACATATAATTTCATAATTTAAAGTTTATCATACTTGTAATCTTAATTTAAAATTATTACTTAGTTATTTAATTTTTATTTAAATATTTAAAAAGTAAAAAGAGAAATAAATTAAAGGATTTTCCAGAAAAAAAAATAGCTACACTCGTTGAAGAATTAAATATTTAAAGTAGCTCGCTACTTCTTCCCTTTACTCAGAATTTACAAAAGCGCCTATAGTGTGCATCAGACGATGTGTCGTCATCACGTATATAATAACTCTATTTTGGAGTTATTTTGCAACTTATTGCTCGTTCTAATTAGTCGTATGATCTTTTTATTTGTGTTCATAAACATCCAATAAAATATTTTGTGATAGCCATGGAATATTGGTGGATAATTTTCAAATATTCAAAGGAGTATTTGAACTCTATAAAAAGTGGTCACTTTCTTCTAGAGTGTTCTCATAGTGTTGTAGAGGGAATATTTTGTTGTTGGGCAAAGACCTTTGAGACTTGTCTGGGCCTTGAGTTGTCCGACAAAATTTGTAAAGCCCGCTTAGTTAATTTGGAAATTATCAGTTAGTTATGATTAATTAAGAAATTATTTATAGCTATTTAAATAATTTATTACTGTTATTTATGGAATTCTGAAATGCATGGTTATGTTATTCAGTAGTTGCATATTTTGCATTTCCGGTGCCCGGTATTTTGGAACTCGGCGTTTGGCTCAGTAGAAATCACAACTTAGTATGTTAGTAGTTTGGGGACGGGTTTTAGACATTGGGAATGTCGGGAATGGTCGGGAATTTAGAATGTCCCAAAAATACCCCTTTAGTTTGATTTATGTGGTTTTATGGAGGAGGGGCAAAATGGTCTTTTTGCCCCATTAGTGTTTTGTCTTATGTGAGTTTATTAAATGGAAAAATAAATGTTTAAGTGTTATTTGATGGCTGAAATAATATGATATATGTGGCATTTACTCTTTTCTTTCTCATTTCAACACTTAGAAAAATAAAATAGAAAATCTTGAAAAGGAAACACTCTCTTTTCTCTCTCTCTATTTCGGCTGTGCATGGGATTCAAAAGCTGGGTTTTTCTCCTCAAATCCTTGTGAATTTCAACTCATATTTGTGTAATCTTAGCCAAGGTTTGATCACTTTTAATTTGCCTTTGTGTTTTCTTGAATTTTAAGTAAAATTGATGAAATGCATGCATGATTTTGATATATGGTTGCTGCTGTGATTTTGTATTAATTTCTGGATTGTAAGCATGTTAATTTGAGGTGATTCAAGCTGTTAGAAATGCATATAGGCTACCTTGTTCAAAGCTTTGAGTTTTCTATGCAAAAATGTGATTTTTGGTGAAAATAGTGTGAATCTGTTTCTGTGATGTTGCTGTTGTTTTTAATTGTTTTCAGAGGCTTAGATAAGCTTGATTAAGTAGAATTAAGCTAGTGAAATGCATGATTAGGTGGTTTTGCTCAAGTTTGAGTTTAGAACTCAAAGCTTGAGCTCCAATGGCATTTTTCGTGTTTGAGGTTTCTGGGTTGTTTTGATGCCTTGGATATGTTCTAGGGAAGGTATAGAACAGGTCTGGAAAGTTTGAGGTGATTTGGGGTTGATTTGAGCAAGATATGAATATTTGATGTTGTCGCTGCGAGGAACCGGAATTCGGTTGTGCATCCGGAATTCGGATGAGGGTCCCGACTTTCCCGAACCGGAATTCCGGTTGGGCAACCGGTCTACCGGTTGGGGATTTTTCAGAACCCGTGTTTTTCCTCGTTTTTGTGTTTTAAGGGGTATTGCCATGCTTTTTATCGATAGGGAAACTTTTAGTTCCTAGTTTAAGTCCCCGGGAAGTGATTTAGCATGTCACTTATAGCGTTGTGATTTTTATGGTTTAGGAGCCAGTAATCCGCCGTCGCTCGGCTTCGGTTCCGGTCGGGTTGACCGGCACACCTGAATTCGGAATCCAGGTAAGATTAGTATAACAGTATGCATATGTAGATTACATGTTTAGCGTGCATGTAGGAAGCCTATTAGATTACATTAGTTGTATGTTGGCTTCGAACCATCCAACCCTGTCACGTCGGTACAGGCTGGAGTATGACCAGCAGGCGGAGTATGACTGGTTTGACCGATCAGGCTGACACTTGGTTGGTGGTTCCGTGCTATTGACGTATCCCGTCGGTACAGGCTGGAGTATGACCAGCAGCCGGAGTATGACCGGTTCGACCGATCAGGAGGATATAGTAACACGTCGGTACAGGCTGGAGTATGACCAGCAGCCGGAGTATGACCGGTTTGACCGATCAGGTTGTTACGTGTCAATAGTACCGTCCCTATGAACGTTCAGAACTCAGTACCATGTTGGACATGGCAAGAAGTGGCTCGGCACCATGTTGGACATGGCAGTAGCGGGACTCAGTATCGTGTTGGACACGGCAGTTAGAATTATGTATGAGTATTATTATGCTTTTCTTACTGAGTCTGTCGACTCACAGTTCTACGTTGATGTATAGGTAAAGGCAAGGCTAGTGCTGATGGACCGTGAGCGAGCTTATGAAGGTTGTACATGTCGGGGCGGTTAGGCCTGGAGCGTACGATCATCGGGACAGCGAGGCTGTTTTTGTAACTGGTCGTTAGACGACTTTTATTTTTGTAACAGTTAATCAGTTAAATCTTTTTGTAAATGATTTTTATAATCGGGATCCCGAGTCTTTTGTAATATTGTTTATAAGTTTAATTAAAAAGCAAAATTTTAATTAATCACGATTTTCCATAAACCTCGTTGATTAGCAACGAGCTGCACAGTATGTTTAAAACTCACGTAATACGCCTATGGTAGTTAGGGTGTTACAATTTGGTATCAGAGCCGCCAGGTTGTCTTCCGAAGATCGTCACGACATGTACAATCATCATCATCAGTTAGCTCGTTTCACGGTTCAGTAAGCCTTTATTGCTTTAGTAGTTTATTTTATTCAGTTATGAAAAAGAAAAGCCTATTAGGAAGCATGTTAGTAGCCTGATAGTAGAATAGGCGCATGTTTCGTTTTTAATTTCCAAATTAAGCGGCATTAGTAAGCTCTCGATGATCGTGACCTGAAGTGCCAACTCGGGATTTCGAGGCGGTTCAGACTAGATGGACGCCAGATGAAATACTAGGAGTCAGGGCATCTCAGTCGGGTCAGATCAAGGTTGAGGAGCTCAGTTCCCCTCAAGTGTTTTGGGCCGAGGTAGAGGTCCCAGGGGCAGGGTTCGCGGTTGGAGTAATGTTAACTCGCCGCAGGCTGCCCAAGTCAATCAGGAAGCCCAGAATTGGGAAGTTACGGTTTGCGGAAATGCAAGCCCGGATAGAAGAACAAGACCTCGAGATTCAGAGGTTGAGACAGCAGGGTGCTCCTGCAGTTCCTGTGCCCGTAGTTCCAGTGGCACCTGCCCCTGCTGCCCAGGCCGAGATAGTGGTGGCGGCCCATAGATTGGAACCTTTGTACGAACGGTTCCGGAAGCAAGCACCTCCGGTTTTCCTGGGAGGTCCGGACGTGATGAAAGCCGAGCAGTGGCTGACGGTGATCACCAAGATTCTGAACTTTATGGGTGTCACCGGGAATGACAGAGTGGTGAGTGCCACTTTTCAGTTTTAAGAAGACGCTCTGGTCTGGTGGGACATGGTGTCTCAGATCCATGACGTCATCTCTATGACCTGGGAAAGGTTTTAGGAACTCTTCAGCGTTAAATGTTATAACGAGGCGGTCAGAAGCGCCAAGAGGAAAGAGTTCGCCCACCTGACCCAGCGAGAGAATATGAGCATGACGGAATATATTACTCAGTTCGGCCGGTTGGCGAGGTTAGCCTCGGGATTTGCGCCAACCGATTTCAGTAAGAAAGAAAATATCTCGATGGACTTAAGGTGAAGATCAAGTATGACTTTTTGATCACTACCGACGATAAGACCATCTAAGCTGAGATGGCGAAGAAAGCATGGTGAGCTGAGGGCGCAACTAGATGTATGTGGAATCAGTTAGGACTTCGGAATGTGGCGGGGCTCCTACCCCTTCTGCGTCAGGTTTCAGCAGGGGAGGTAGTGGTTCGGCCATGGACTGGAGGAGGAAATCATCCACTGCATCCGGTGGCTCGAGGCAGAACAAGAGGTTCCGAGGGAACCAGAATCAAGACGGTCGTCAGGGTAGTATTGAGACCCGTTATTCCTACTGGAGTGTCTCATTAGTAAGAGGCATCCTATGGATGAGTGTTTAGGTCAAGGATGTCTGATGTGGCAGACAGAGTTTTTAGAAAATTGGAAAGACTATATGATAGATATGAATCGGGGTTTGGAACCCTGTTACCTGGCGGAGAATTGGTTATCTCCAATAGGTGGATTAGGTCTATGCCGATCAGGATAGATGGTAGAGAGTTAAGAGCTGATTTGATAAAGATGAGTTTAGTCGAGTTCGATATTAATGTAGGAATGGATTTCCTATCTAAATATTCGGCGAGCTTTGACTGTAAAAGGAAGATGGTGGTCTTCCAACCGGAAAGTGAAGAACCATTTGTATTTGTTGGTTCAGTTCAGGGATCTCGGCTATGTCAGCGAGAGAATTATTGCACGGCGGTTGCTTAGGGTTTCTGGCCGTGGTGGTGGACACCACTCGGCCAGACACCATTCGGCCAGAGGACATCAGAGTGGTTCGGGAATTTTTGGACGTTTTTCCCGAAGAACTTCTGTGGTTACCACCTCACGGGAGATTGATTTCGTGATTGACTTGGCACTGTGGGTGGATCCGGTTTCCAAAGCCCCGTATAGGATGGCTCCAGCTGAACTTAAGGAATTAAAGATTCAGCTCCAAGGGTTGCTTGACATAGGATTCATTCGGCCCAGTGTATCACCCTAGGGAGCCCCGGTTTTGTTCGTCAAGGAGAAGGATGGATCTATGAGGATGTGCATCGACTACAGGGAGTTGAACAAGCTGACGGTGAAGAATAAATATCCATTACCTAGGATCGATGACTTGTTCGATCAGCTTCAGGGGAAGACGGTCTTTTCTAAGATTGATCTCTGTTCGGGTTATCATCAGTTGAAAATCCGAGAGGAGGACATTCCAAAGACGGCTTTCCGCCCTAGGTATGGACATTACGAGTTTCTGGTTATGTCATTCGGACTAACCAATGCTCCTGCAGCATTCATGGACCTGATGAATAGAGTATTCAAGGATTTCCTCGATATCTGTGTGATTGTGTTTATCGACGACATCCTCGTGTACTCTCAATCAGAAGAGGAGCATGAGTTACATCTTCAGATGGTACTGCAACGACTTCGAGAACATAAGCTCTACGCCAAGTTCAAGAAATGTGAGTTCTGGTTGTCTCAGGTGTTCTTCCTAGGGCACATTGTGAGTAAAGATGGGATCAAGGTGGATCCCGGGAAGATTGAATCCGTCAGGGATTGGCCGAGACCGAAGACAGTGACCGAGATCAGAAGCTTCTTGGGATTAGTTGGGTACTACCGTAGGTTCGTGGAGGGGTTCTCCAAAATTTCAATGCCCCTAACCGAGCTTACAAAGAAGAATCAGCGGTTTATCTGGTCAGATAAATGTGAAGCTAGTTTTCAGGAGCTGAAACAGAGGTTGATTACTGCTCCGGTACTAGCTTTGCCTTCGGACAAGGAAAAGTTCGTAGTCTACTGTGACGCATCCAAACAGGGTTTGGGGTGTGTATTGATGCAAGACGATCGGGTTATCGCTTATGCCTCCCGTCAGTTAAAGGATTATGAACAGCGATACCCGACTCATGATCTAGAATTGGCCGCAGTGGTTTTTGCACTGAAGATTTGGCGGCATTACCTTTATGGGGAGAAGTGTGAGATCTTTACCGACCATAAAAGTCTCAAGTATTTCTTTACTCAGAAAGATTTGAACATGAGACAAAGGCGTTGGTTGGAATTAGTGAAGGATTATGATTGTGAGATCCTCTATCATCCCGGAAAAGCCAATGTAGTGGCTGATGCCCTGAGCAGAAAGGGTCCCGGGCAAGTAGCTAGTATGATTCAGATCTCACCTCAGCTAGCAGAGGATATGGTTAGATCCAGCATTGAGTTTGTGGTAGGTCAGCTTCACAACTTGACGCTGCAATCTAATCTGTTAGAAAGAATAAAAGTCGCTCAGATGACAAATCCGGAGTTAGTGAAGATCCGAGTTGAGGTATTGGCTGGTCAAGCCAAAGACTTTTCAGTGTCAGACAGTGGGATGCTTTTGTATAAAGCCAGGGTTTGTGTTCCGAACAGTGTGGAACTTAGAAATGAGATCTTTGAGGAGGCTCATTCTACTCCATATTCTCTGCATCCCGGCACCACCAAGATGTACCAAGATTTGAAACCGTACTTCTGGTGGAGCGGTATGAAGAAGAATTTGGTAGAATTCGTTTCGAGATGCCTCACGTGTCAGCAGATCAAGGCTGAACATCAGAGACCAGCAGGGTTGTTGCAGCCTCTAACCCTACCAGAATGGAAATGGGAGGATATTACGATGGATTTTGTGGTCGGGTTACCTAGGACCACGGGTTTGCATGATTCCATCTGGGTAGTGGTGGACCGATTTACGAAATCTGCTCATTTTCTGCCGGTCAGAACAACATTTACAGTGGATCAGTTGGCAGAGTTATATGTCAGGGAGATAGTGAGACTTCACGGGGCACCGAAGTCTATAGTTTCGGATAGGGATCCGAAGTTCACCTCCAAATTTTGGCAAAGTTTGCAAATGTGCAATGGGTACAAAGCCGAAATTCAAGACGGCATTCCATCCTCAGACAGATGGTCAGTCCGAAAGGACAATTCAGATATTGGAGGACATGCTGAGAGCCTGTGTTATGGACTTTGAAGGCTCATGGAGTAAGTATCTACCGTTGATAGAATTTTCTTACAACAACAGCTATCGTAGTACGATAGGGATGGCTCCCCGTGAACCGTTGTACCTGCAGGAAATGTAGATCCCCTATCCACTGGGATGAGACAGGGGAGAGGAAATACTTAGGTTCAGAGTCAGTTCAGCGGACCAATGAGGCGATAGAGAAGATAAAAGCTTGAATGCTTGCCTCACAGAGCAGACAGAAGAGTTACGCAGATCCGAAACGCAGGGATGTTGAGTTCCAAGTAGGGGAACATGTATTTTTACGGGTATCTCCGATGAAGGGGATTAAACGTTTCGGGAAAAGAGGCAAGTTATGCCCTAGATTTGCAGGACCTTTCGAGATTCTCGAGAAGATAGGTCAAGTGGCATATCAGTTAGCATTGCCTCCAGCCTTATCAGCAGTGCACAACGTATTCCATGTCTCAATGTTGAGAAAATACGTTTCGTACCCCTCTCATATACTCGCTATGAGAGTCTTCGCCTTCGGCCGGACATGTCATATGAGGAACAACCGGCAGCATCCCGGATAGAAAGGATAAAGTCCTTCGGAATAAGACCATAGCTTTGGTCAAGGTTCTCTCGGAGAAACAAGAAGGTGGAAGAAGCCACCTGGGAGCTAGAGTCGATATGAGAGCTCAATATCCAGTAGTTATTCGTGTTAGATTTCGAGGACGAAATCCTTTTAAGGGGGGGATAGTTGTAAAGCCCGCTTAGTTAATTTGGAAATTATCAGTTAGTTATGATTAATTAAGAAATTATTTATAGCTATTTAAATAATTTATTACTGTTATTTATGGAATTCTGAAATGCATGGTTATGTTATTCAGTAGTTGCATATTTTGCATTTCCGGTGCCCGGTATTTTGGAACTCGGCGTTTGGCTCAGTAGAAATCACAACTTAGTATGTTAGTAGTTTGGGGACGGGTTTTAGACATTGGGAATGTCGGGAATGGCCGGGAATTTAGAATGTCCCAAAATTACCCCTTTAGTTTGATTTATGTGGTTTTATGGAGGAGGGGCAAAATGGTCTTTTTGCCCCATTAGTGTTTTGTCTTATGTGAGTTTATTAAATGGAAAAAATAAATGTTTAAGTGTTATTTGATGGCTGAAATAATATGATATATGTGGCATTTACTCTTTTCTTTCTCATTTCAACACTTAGAAAAATAAAATAGAAAATCTTGAAAAGGAAACACTCTCTTTTCTCTCTCTCTATTTCGGCTGTGCATGGGATTCAAAAGCTGGGTTTTTCTCCTCAAATCCTTGTGAATTTCAACTCATATTTGTGTAATCTTAGCCAAGGTTTGATCACTTTTAATTTGTCTTTGTGTTTTCTTGAATTTTAAGTAAAATTGATGAAATGCATGCATGATTTTGATATATGGTTGCTGCTGTGATTTTGTATTAATTTCTCGGATTGTAAGCATGTTAATTTGAGGTGATTCAAGCTGTTAGAAATGCATATAGGCTACCTTGTTCAAAGCTTTGAGTTTTCTATGCAAAAATGTGATTTTTGGTGAAAATAGTGTGAATCTGTTTCTGTGATGTTGCTGTTGTTTTTAATTGTTTTCAGAGGCTTAGATAAGCTTGATTAAGTAGAATTAAGCTAGTGAAATGCATGATTAGGTGGTTTTGCTCAAGTTTGAGTTTAGAACTCAAAGCTTGAGCTCCAATGGCATTTTTCGTGTTTGAGGTTTCTGGGTTGTTTTGATGCCTTAGATATGTTCTAGGGAAGGTATAGAACAGGTCTGGAAAGTTTGAGGTGATTTGGGGTTGATTTGAGCAAGATATGAATATTTGATGTTGCTGCTGCGAGGAACCGGAATTCGGTTGTGCATCCGAATTCCGGATGAGGGTCCTGAATTTCCCAGAACCGGAATTCCGGTTGGGCAACCGGTCTACCGGTTGGGGATTTTTCAGAACCCGTGTTTTTCCTCGTGTTTGTGTTTTAAGGGGTATTGCCATGCTTTTTATCGATAGGGAAACTTTTAGTTCCTAGTTTAAGTCCCCGGAAGTGATTTAGCGTGTCACTTATAGCGTTGTGATTTTTATGGTTTAGGAGCCGCAATCCGCCGCTCGGCTTCGGTTCCGGTCAAGTTGACCTACACACCGAATTCAGAATCCGTAAGATTAGTATAACAGTATTCATATGTAGATTACATGTTTAGCGTGCATGTAGGAAGCCTATTAGATTACATTAGTTGTATGTTGGCTTCGAACCATCCAACCCTGTCACGTCGGTACAGCCGGAGTATGACCAGCTAGCCCGGAGTATGACCGGTTTGACCGATCAGCCGACACTTGGTTGGTGGTTCCGTGCTATTGACGTATCCCGTCGGTACAGCTGGAGTATGACCGCGGCGGAGTATGACCGGCTCGACCGATCGGAGGATATAGTAACACGTCGCATAGGCCGGAGTATGACCAAGAATGGAGTATGACCGGTTTGACCGATCAGGTTGTTACGTGTCAATAGTACCGTCCCTATGAACGTTCGTAACTCGCACCATGTTGGACATGGCAAGTAGTGGCTCGCACCATGTTGGACATGGCAAGCGGGACTCGCATCGTGTTGGACACGGCGGTTAGAATTATGTATGAGTATTATTATGCTTTTCTTACTAAGTCCGTCGACTCACGCTCTACGTTGATGTGTAGGTAAAGGCAAGGCTAGTGCCGATGGACCGTGAGCGAGCTTATGAAGGTTGTACATGCTCGGGGCGGTTAGGCCCGGAGCGTACGATCATCGGGACCGAGGCCGATTTTGTAATCGGTCGTTAGATGACTTTTATTTTTGTAATGTGCTTAATCAGTTAAATCTTTTTGTAAATGATTTTTATAATCGGGATCCCGAGTCTTTTGTAATATTTTTTATAAGTTTAATTAAAAAGCAAAATTTTAATTAATCACGATTTTCCATAAACCTCGTTGATTAGCAACGAGCTGCACAGTATGTTTAAAACTCACGTAATACGCCTATGGTAGTTAGGGTGTTACAATTTGGTATCGTAGCCGCTGTGTTGTCTTCCGAAGATCGTCACGACATGTACAATCATCATCATCAGTTAGCTCGTTTCACGGTTCAGTAAGCCTTTATTGCTTTAGTAGTTTATTTTATTCAGTTATGAAAAAGAAAAGCCTATTAGGAAGCATGTTAGTAGCCTGATAGTAGAATAGGCGCATGTTTCGTTTTTAATTTCCAAATTAAGCGGCATTAGTAAGCTCTCGATGATCGTGACCTGAAGTGCCAACTCGGGATTTCGAGGCGGTTCAGACTAGATGGACGCCAGATGAAATACTAGGAGTCAGGGCATCTCAGTCGGGTCAGATCAAGGTTGAGGAGCTCAGTTCCCCTCAAGTGTTTTGGGCCGAGGTAGAGGTCCCAGGGGCAGGGTTCGCGGTTGGAGTAATGTTAACTCGCCGCAGGCTGCCCAAGTCAATCAGGAAGCCCAGAATTGGGAAGTTACGGTTTGCGGAAATGCAAGCCCGGATAGAAGAACAAGACCTCGAGATTCAGAGGTTGAGACAGCAGGGTGCTCCTGCAGCCTCTGTGCTCCGTAGTTCCGTGGGCACCGCCCCCCGCCGCCTGTGCCGAGATAGTGGTGGCGGCCCATAGATTGGAACCTTTGTACGAACGGTTCCGGAAGCAAGCACCTTCGGTTTTCCTGGGAGGTCCGGACGTGATGAAAGCCGAGCAGTGGCTGACGGTGATCACCAAGATTCTGAACTTTATGGGTGTCACCGGGAATGACAGAGTGGTGAGTGCCACTTTTCAGTTTTAAGAAGACACTCTGGTCTGGTGGGACATGGTGTCTCAGATCCATGACGTCATCTCTATGACCTGGGAAAGGTTTTAGGAACTCTTCAGCGTTAAATGTTATAACGAGGCGGTCAGAAGCGCCAAGAGGAAAGAGTTCGCCCACCTGACCCAGCGAGAGAATATGAGCATGACGGAATATATTACTCAGTTCGGCCGGTTGGCGAGGTTAGCCTCGGGATTTGCGCCAACCGATTTCAGTAAGAAAGAAAATATCTCGATGGACTTAAGGTGAAGATCAAGTATGACTTTTTGATCACTACCGACGATAAGACCATCTAAGCTGAGATGGCGAAGAAAGCATGGTGAGCTGAGGGCGCAACTAGATGTATGTGGAATCAGTTAGGACTTCGGAATGTGGCGGGGCTCCTACCCCTTCTGCGTCAGGTTTCAGCAGGGGAGGTAGTGGTTCGGCCATGGACTGGAGGAGGAAATCATCCACTGCATCCAGTGGCTCGAGGCAGAACAAGAGGTTCCGAGGGAACCAGAATCAAGACGGTCGTCAGGGTAGTATTGAGACCCGTTATTCCTACTGGAGTGTCTCATTAGTAAGAGGCATCCTATGGATGAGTGTTTAGGTCAAGGATGTCTGATGTGGCAGACAGAGTTTTTAGAAAATTGGAAAGACTATATGATAGATATGAATCAGGGTTTGGAACCCTGTTACCTGGCGGAGAATTGGTTATCTCCAATAGGTGGATTAGGTCTATGCCGATCAGGATAGATGGTAGAGAGTTAAGAGCTGATTTGATAAAGATGAGTTTAGTCGAGTTCGATATTAATGTAGGAATGGATTTCCTATCTAAATATTCGGCAAGCTTTGACTGTAAAAGGAAGATGGTGGTCTTCCAACCGGAAAGTGAAGAACCATTTGTATTTGTTGGTTCAGTTCAGGGATCTCGGATCCCGGTGATCTCGGCTATGTCAGCGAGAGAATTATTGCACGGCGGTTGCTTAGGGTTTCTGGCCGTGGTGGTGGACACCACTCGGCCAGACACCATTCGGCCAGAGGACATCAGAGTGGTTCGGGAATTTTTGGACGTTTTTCCCGAAGAACTTCCAGGGTTACCACCTCAGCGGGAGATTGATTTCGTGATTGACTTGGCACCAGGGGTGGATCCGGTTTCCAAAGCCCCGTATAGGATGGCTCCAGCTGAACTTAAGGAATTAAAGATTCAGCTCCAAGGGTTGCTTGACATAGGATTCATTCGGCCCAGTGTATCACCCTAGGGAGCCCCGGTTTTGTTCGTCAAGGAGAAGGATGGATCTATGAGGATGTGCATCGACTACAGGGAGTTGAACAAGCTGACGGTGAAGAATAAATATCCATTACCTAGGATCGATGACTTGTTCGATCAGCTTCAGGGGAAGACGGTCTTTTCTAAGATTGATCTCCGTTCGGGTTATCATCAGTTGAAAATCCGAGAGGAGGACATTCCAAAGACGGCTTTCCGCCCTAGGTATGGACATTACGAGTTTCTGGTTATGTCATTCGGACTAACCAATGCTCCTGCAGCATTCATGGACCTGATGAATAGAGTATTCAAGGATTTCCTCGATATCTGTGTGATTGTGTTTATCGACGACATCCTCGTGTACTCTCAATCAGAAGAGGAGCATGAGTTACATCTTCAGATGGTACTGCAACGACTTCGAGAACATAAGCTCTACGCCAAGTTCAAGAAATGTGAGTTCTGGTTGTCTCAGGTGTTCTTCCTAGGGCACATTGTGAGTAAAGATGGGATCAAGGTGGATCCCGGGAAGATTGAATCCGTCAGGGATTGGCCGAGACCGAAGACAGTGACCGAGATCAGAAGCTTCTTGGGATTAGTTGGGTACTACCGTAGGTTCGTGGAGGGGTTCTCCAAAATTTCAATGCCCCTAACCGAGCTTACAAAGAAGAATCAGCGGTTTATCTGGTCAGATAAATGTGAAGCTAGTTTTCAGGAGCTGAAACAGAGGTTGATTACTGCTCCGGTACTAGCTTTGCCTTCGGACAAGGAAAAGTTCGTAGTCTACTGTGACGCATCCAAACAGGGTTTGGGGTGTGTATTGATGCAAGCCGATCGGGTTATCGCTTATGCCTCCCGTCAGTTAAAGGATTATGAACAGCGATACCCGACTCATGATCTAGAATTGGCCGCAGTGGTTTTTGCACTGAAGATTTGGCGGCATTACCTTTATGGGGAGAAGTGTGAGATCTTTACCGACCATAAAAGTCTCAAGTATTTCTTTACTCAGAAAGATTTGAACATGAGACAAAGGCGTTGGTTGGAATTAGTGAAGGATTATGATTGTGAGATCCTCTATCATCCCGAAAAGCCAATGTAGTGGCCGATGCCCCGAGCGTAAAGGGTCCCGGGCAAGTAGCTAGTATGATTCAGATCTCACCTCAGCTAGCAGAGGATATGGTTAGATCCAGCATTGAGTTTGTGGTAGGTCAGCTTCACAACTTGACGCTGCAATCTGATCTGTTAGAAAGAATAAAAGTCGCTCAGATGACAAATCCGGAGTTAGTGAAGATCCGAGTTGAGGTATTGGCTGGTCAAGCCAAAGACTTTTCGTTGTCGATGCTGGGATGCTTTTGTATAAAGCCGTGGTTTGTGTTCCGAACAGTGTGGAACTTAGAAATGAGATCTTTGAGGAGGCTCATTCTACTCCATATTCTCTGCATCCCGGCACCACCAAGATGTACCAAGATTTGAAACCGTACTTCTGGTGGAGCGGTATGAAGAAGAATTTGGTAGAATTCGTTTCGAGATGCCTCACGTGTCAGCAGATCAAGGCTGAACATCAGAGACCAGCAGGGTTGTTGCAGCCTCTAACCCTAGGTAATGGAAATGGGAGGATATTACGATGGATTTTGTGGTCGGGTTACCTAGGACCACGGGTTTGCATGATTCCATCCGGGTAGTGGTGGACCGATTTACGAAATCGCTCATTTTCTCACGGCCGAACAACATTTACAGTGGATCAGTTGGCAGAGTTATATGTCAGGGAGATAGTGAGACTTCACGGGGTACCGAAGTCTATAGTTTCGGATAGGGATCCGAAGTTCACCTCCAAATTTTGGCAAAGTTTGCAACAGGCAATGGGTACAAAGCTTAAATTCTGTACAGCATTCCATCCTCAGACAGATGGTCAGTCCGAAAGGACAATTCAGATATTGGAGGACATGCTGAGAGCCTGTGTTATGGACTTTGAAGGCTCATGGAGTAAGTATCTACCGTTGATAGAATTTTCTTACAACAACAGTTATCAGAGTACGATAGGGATGGCTCCATGTGAACTGTTGTACGGTAGGAAATGTAGATCCCCTATCCACTGGGATGAGACAGGGGAGAGGAAATACTTAGGTTCAGAGTCAGTTCAGCGGACCAATGAGGCGATAGAGAAGATAAAAGCTTGAATGCTTGCCTCACAGAGCAGACAGAAGAGTTATGCAGATCCGAAACGCAGGGATGTTGAGTTCCAAGTAGGGGAACATGTATTTTTACGGGTATCTCCGATGAAGGGGATTAAACGTTTCGGGAAAAGAGGCAAGTTATGCCCTAGATTTGCAGGACCTTTCGAGATTCTCGAGAAGATAGGTCAAGTGGCATATCAGTTAGCATTGCCTCTAGCCTTATCAGTAGTGCACAACGTATTCCATGTCTCAATGTTGAGAAAATACGTTTCAGACCCCTCTCATATACTCAGTTATGAGAGTCTTCAGCTTCAGCCAGACATGTCATATGAGGAACAACCAGTGCAGATCCTGGATAGAAAGGATAAAGTCCTTCGGAATAAGACCATAGCTTTGGTCAAGGTTCTCTGGAGAAACAGTAAGGTGGAAGAAGCCACCTGGGAGCTAGAGTCAGATATGAGAGCTCAATATCCAGAGTTATTCAGGTTAGATTTCGAGGACGAAATCCTTTTAAGGGGGGGATAGTTGTAAAGCCCGCTTAGTTAATTTGGAAATTATCAGTTAGTTATGATTAATTAAGAAATTATTTATAGCTATTTAAATAATTTATTACTGTTATTTATGGAATTCTGAAATGCATGGTTATGTTATTCAGTAGTTGCATATTTTGCATTTCCGGTGCCCGGTATTTTGGAACTCGGCGTTTGGCTCAGTAGAAATCACAACTTAGTATGTTAGTAGTTTGGGGACGGGTTTTAGACATTGGGAATGTCGGGAATGGCCGGGAATTTAGAATGTCCCAAAAATACCCCTTTAGTTTGATTTATGTGGTTTTATGGAGGAGGGGCAAAATGGTCTTTTTGCCCCATTAGTGTTTTGTCTTATGTGAGTTTATTAAATGGAAAAATAAATGTTTAAGTGTTATTTGATGGCTGAAATAATATGATATATGTGGCATTTACTCTTTTCTTTCTCATTTCAACACTTAGAAAAATAAAATAGAAAATCTTGAAAAGGAAACACTCTCTTTTCTCTCTCTCTATTTCGGCTGTGCATGGGATTCAAAAGCTGGGTTTTTCTCCTCAAATCCTTGTGAATTTCAACTCATATTTGTGTAATCTTAGCCAAGGTTTGATCACTTTTAATTTGCCTTTGTGTTTTCTTGAATTTTAAGTAAAATTGATGAAATGCATGCATGATTTTGATATATGGTTGCTGCTGTGATTTTGTATTAATTTCTGGATTGTAAGCATGTTAATTTGAGGTGATTCAAGCTGTTAGAAATGCATATAGGCTACCTTGTTCAAAGCTTTGAGTTTTCTATGCAAAAATGTGATTTTTGGTGAAAATAGTGTGAATCTGTTTCTGTGATGTTGCTGTTGTTTTTAATTGTTTTCAGAGGCTTAGATAAGCTTGATTAAGTAGAATTAAGCTAGTGAAATGCATGATTAGGTGGTTTTGCTCAAGTTTGAGTTTAGAACTCAAAGCTTGAGCTCCAATGGCATTTTTCGTGTTTGAGGTTTCTGGGTTGTTTTGATGCCTTGGATATGTTCTAGGGAAGGTATAGAACAGGTCTGGAAAGTTTGAGGTGATTTGGGGTTGATTTGAGCAAGATATGAATATTTGATGTTGCTGCCTGCGAGGAACCGGAATTCCGGTTGTGCATCCGGAATTCCGGATGAGGGTCCTGAATTTCCCAGAACCGGAATTCCGGTTGGGCAACCGGTCTACCGGTTGGGGATTTTTCAGAACCCGTGTTTTTCCTCGTTTTTGTGTTTTAAGGGGTATTGCCATGCTTTTTATCGATAGGGAAACTTTTAGTTCCTAGTTTAAGTCCCCGGGAAGTGATTTAGCGTGTCACTTATAGCGTTGTGATTTTTATGGTTTAGGAGCCAGTAATCCGCCGCTCAGCTTCAGTTCCAGTCAGGTTGACCGGCACACCTGAATTCGGAATCCAGGTAAGATTAGTATAACAGTATGCATATGTAGATTACATGTTTAGCGTGCATGTAGGAAGCCTATTAGATTACATTAGTTGTATGTTGGCTTCGAACCATCCAACCCTGTCACGTCGGTACAGGCTGGAGTATGACCAGCAGCCCGAGTATGACCGGTTTGACCGATCAGGCTGACACTTGGTTGGTGGTTCCGTGCTATTGACGTATCCCGTCGGTACAGGCTGGAGTATGACCAGCAGCCGGAGTATGACCGGTTCGACCGATCAGGAGGATATAGTAACACGTCGGTACAGGTTGGAGTATGACCAGCAGCCGGAGTATGACCGGTTTGACCGATCAGGTTGTTACGTGTCAATAGTACCGTCCCTATGAACGTTCAGAACTCAGTACCATGTTGGACATGGCAGTAGTGGCTCAGTACCATGTTGGACATGGCAGTAGCGGGACTCAGTATCGTGTTGGACACGGCAGTTAGAATTATGTATGAGTATTATTATGCTTTTCTTACTGAGTCTGTCGACTCACAGTTCTACGTTGATGTGTAGGTAAAGGCAAGGCTAGTGCTGATGGACCGTGAGCGAGCTTATGAAGGTTGTACATGTCGGGGCGGTTAGGCCTGGAGCGTACGATCATCGGGACAGCGAGGCTGATTTTGTAACTGGTCGTTAGATGACTTTTATTTTTGTAACAGTTAATCAGTTAAATCTTTTTGTAAATGATTTTTATAATCGGGATCCCGAGTCTTTTGTAATATTTTTTATAAGTTTAATTAAAAAGCAAAATTTTAATTAATCACGATTTTCCATAAACCTCGTTGATTAGCAACGAGCTGCACAGTATGTTTAAAACTCACGTAATACGCCTATGGTAGTTAGGGTGTTACAATTTGGTATCAGAGCCGCCAGGTTGTCTTCCGAAGATCGTCACGACGTGTACAATCATCATCATCAGTTAGCTCGTTTCACGGTTCAGTAAGCCTTTATTGCTTTAGTAGTTTATTTTATTCAGTTATGAAAAAGAAAAGCCTATTAGGAAGCATGTTAGTAGCCTGATAGTAGAATAGGCGCATGTTTCGTTTTTAATTTCCAAATTAAGCGGCATTAGTAAGCTCTCGATGATCGTGACCTGAAGTGCCAACTCGGGATTTCGAGGCGGTTCAGACTAGATGGACGCCAGATGAAATACTAGGAGTCAGGGCATCTCAGTCGGGTCAGATCAAGGTTGAGGAGCTCAGTTCCCCTCAAGTGTTTTGGGCCGAGGTAGAGGTCCCAGGGGCAGGGTTCGCGGTTGGAGTAATGTTAACTCGCCGCAGGCTGCCCAAGTCAATCAGGAAGCCCAGAATTGGGAAGTTACGGTTTGCGGAAATGCAAGCCCGGATAGAAGAACAAGACCTCGAGATTCAGAGGTTGAGACAGCAGGGTGCTCCCCGCAGCCTCGTGCCCGTAGTTCCAAAGTGGCACCCGCCCTCGCCGCCTGTGCCGAGATAGTGGTGGCGGCCCATAGATTGGAACCTTTGTACGAACGGTTCCGGAAGCAAGCACCTCCGGTTTTCCTGGGAGGTCCGGACGTGATGAAAGCCGAGCAGTGGCTGACGGTGATCACCAAGATTCTGAACTTTATGGGTGTCACCGGGAATGACAGAGTGGTGAGTGCCACTTTTCAGTTTTAAGAAGACGCTCTGTTCTGGTGGGACATGGTGTCTCAGATCCATGACGTCATCTCTATGACCTGGGAAAGGTTTTAGGAACTCTTCAGCGTTAAATGTTATAACGAGGCGGTCAGAAGCGCCAAGAGGAAAGAGTTCGCCCACCTGACCCAGCGAGAGAATATGAGCATGACGGAATATATTACTCAGTTCGGCCGGTTGGCGAGGTTAGCCTCGGGATTTGCGCCAACCGATTTCAGTAAGAAAGAAAATATCTCGATGGACTTAAGGTGAAGATCAAGTATGACTTTTTGATCACTACCGACGATAAGACCATCTAAGCTGAGATGGCGAAGAAAGCATGGTGAGCTGAGGGCGCAACTAGATGTATGTGGAATCGCTAGGACTTCGGAATGTGGCGGGGCTCCTACCCCTTCTGCGTCAGGTTTCAGCAGGGGAGGTAGTGGTTCGGCCATGGACTGGAGGAGGAAATCATCCACTGCATCCGGTGGCTCGAGGCAGAACAAGAGGTTCCGAGGGAACCAGAATCAAGACAGTCGTCAGGGTAGTATTGAGACCCGTTATTCCTACTGGAGTGTCTCATTAGTAAGAGGCATCCTATGGATGAGTGTTTAGGTCAAGGATGTCTGATGTATGCGGACGAGTTTTTAGAAAATTGGAAAGACTATATGATAGATATGAATCGTGGGTTTGGAACCCCGTTACTCGCGAGAATTGGTTATCTCCAATAGGTGGATTAGGTCTATGCCGATCAGGATAGATGGTAGAGAGTTAAGAGCTGATTTGATAGAGATGAGTTTAGTCGAGTTCGATATTAATGTAGGAATGGATTTCCTATCTAAATATTCGGCGAGCTTTGACTGTAAAAGGAAGATGGTGGTCTTCCAACCGGAAAGTGAAGAACCATTTGTATTTGTTGGTTCAGTTCAGGGATCTCGGATCCCGGTGATCTCGGCTATGTCAGCGAGAGAATTATTGCACGGCGGTTGCTTAGGGTTTCTGGCCGTGGTGGTGGACACCACTCGGCCAGACACCATTCGGCCAGAGGACATCAGAGTGGTTCGGGAATTTTTGGACGTTTTTCCCGATGAACTTCCAGGGTTACCACCTCAGCGGGAGATTGATTTCGTGATTGACTTGGCACCAGGGGTGGATCCGGTTTCCAAAGCCCCGTATAGGATGGCTCCAGCTGAACTTAAGGAATTAAAGATTCAGCTCCAAGGGTTGCTTGACATAGGATTCATTCGGCCCAGTGTATCACCCTAGGGAGCCCCGGTTTTGTTCGTCAAGGAGAAGGATGGATCTATGAGGATGTGCATCGACTACAGGGAGTTGAACAAGCTGACGGTGAAGAATAAATATCCATTACCTAGGATCGATGACTTGTTCGATCAGCTTCAGGGGAAGACGGTCTTTTCTAAGATTGATCTCTGTTCGGGTTATCATCAGTTGAAAATCCGAGAGGAGGACATTCCAAAGACGGCTTTCCGCCCTAGGTATGGACATTACGAGTTTCTGGTTATGTCATTCGGACTAACCAATGCTCCTGCAGCATTCATGGACCTGATGAATAGAGTATTCAAGGATTTCCTCGATATCTGTGTGATTGTGTTTATCGACGACATCCTCGTGTACTCTCAATCAGAAGAGGAGCATGAGTTACATCTTCAGATGGTACTGCAACGACTTCGAGAACATAAGCTCTACGCCAAGTTCAAGAAATGTGAGTTCTGGTTGTCTCAGGTGTTCTTCCTAGGGCACATTGTGAGTAAAGATGGGATCAAGGTGGATCCCGGGAAGATTGAATCCGTCAGGGATTGGCCGAGACCGAAGACAGTGACCGAGATCAGAAGCTTCTTGGGATTAGTTGGGTACTACCGTAGGTTCGTGGAGGGGTTCTCCAAAATTTCAATGCCCCTAACCGAGCTTACAAAGAAGAATCAGCGGTTTATCTGGTCAGATAAATGTGAAGCTAGTTTTCAGGAGCTGAAACAGAGGTTGATTACTGCTCCGGTACTAGCTTTGCCTTCGGACAAGGAGAAGTTCGTAGTCTCTTTGTGACGCATCCAAACAGGGTTTGGGGTGTGTATTGATGCAAGCCGATCGGGTTATCGCTTATGCCTCCCGTCAGTTAAAGGATTATGAACAGCGATACCCGACTCATGATCTAGAATTGGCCGCAGTGGTTTTTGCACTGAAGATTTGGCGGCATTACCTTTATGGGGAGAAGTGTGAGATCTTTACCGACCATAAAAGTCTCAAGTATTTCTTTACTCAGAAAGATTTGAACATGAGACAAAGGCGTTGGTTGGAATTAGTGAAGGATTATGATTGTGAGATCCTCTATCATCCCGGAAAAGCCAATGTAGTGGCTGATGCCCTGAGCAGAAAGGGTCCCGGGCAAGTAGCTAGTATGATTCAGATCTCACCTCAGCTAGCAGAGGATATGGTTAGATCCAGCATTGAGTTTGTGGTAGGTCAGCTTCACAACTTGACGCTGCAATCTAATCTGTTAGAAAGAATAAAAGTCGCTCAGATGACAAATCCGGAGTTAGTGAAGATCCGAGTTGAGGTATTGGCTGGTCAAGCCAAAGACTTTTCAGTGTCAGACAGTGGGATGCTTTTGTATAAAGCCAGGGTTTGTGTTCCGAACAGTGTGGAACTTAGAAATGAGATCTTTGAGGAGGCTCATTCTACTCCATATTCTCTGCATCCCGGCACCACCAAGATGTACCAAGATTTGAAACCGTACTTCTGGTGGAGCGGTATGAAGAAGAATTTGGTAGAATTCGTTTCGAGATGCCTCACGTGTCAGCAGATCAAGGCTGAACATCAGAGACCAGCAGGGTTGTTGCAGCCTCTAACCCTACCAGAATGGAAATGGGAGGATATTACGATGGATTTTGTGGTCGGGTTACCTAGGACCACGGGTTTGCATGATTCCATCTGGGTAGTGGTGGACCGATTTACGAAATCTGCTCATTTTCTGCCGGTCAGAACAACATTTACAGTGGATCAGTTGGCAGAGTTATATGTCAGGGAGATAGTGAGACTTCACGGGGTACCGAAGTCTATAGTTTCGGATAGGGATCCGAAGTTCACCTCCAAATTTTGGCAAAGTTTGCAACAGGCAATGGGTACAAAGCTGAAATTCAGTACAGCATTCCATCCTCAGACAGATGGTCAGTCCGAAAGGACAATTCAGATATTGGAGGACATGCTGAGAGCCTGTGTTATGGACTTTGAAGGCTCATGGAGTAAGTATCTACCGTTGATAGAATTTTCTTACAACAACAGTTATCAGAGTACGATAGGGATGGCTCCATGTGAACTGTTGTACGGTAGGAAATGTAGATCCCCTATCCACTGGGATGAGACAGGGGAGAGGAAATACTTAGGTTCAGAGTCAGTTCAGCGGACCAATGAGGCGATAGAGAAGATAAAAGCTTGAATGCTTGCCTCACAGAGCAGACAGAAGAGTTACGCAGATCCGAAACGCAGGGATGTTGAGTTCCAAGTAGGGGAACATGTATTTTTACGGGTATCTCCGATGAAGGGGATTAAACGTTTCGGGAAAAGAGGCAAGTTATGCCCTAGATTTGCAGGACCTTTCGAGATTCTCGAGAAGATAGGTCAAGTGGCATATCAGTTAGCATTGCCTCTAGCCTTATCAGTAGTGCACAACGTATTCCATGTCTCAATGTTGAGAAAATACGTTTCAGACCCCTCTCATATACTCAGTTATGAGAGTCTTCAGCTTCAGCCAGACATGTCATATGAGGAACAACCAGTGCAGATCCTGGATAGAAAGGATAAAGTCCTTCGGAATAAGACCATAGCTTTGGTCAAGGTTCTCTGGAGAAACAGTAAGGTGGAAGAAGCCACCTGGGAGCTAGAGTCAGATATGAGAGCTCAATATCCAGAGTTATTCAGGTTAGATTTCGAGGACGAAATCCTTTTAAGGGGGGGATAGTTGTAAAGCCCGCTTAGTTAATTTGGAAATTATCAGTTAGTTATGATTAATTAAGAAATTATTTATAGCTATTTAAATAATTTATTACTGTTATTTATGGAATTCTGAAATGCATGGTTATGTTATTCAGTAGTTGCATATTTTGCATTTCCGGTGCCCGGTATTTTGGAACTCGGCGTTTGGCTCAGTAGAAATCACAACTTAGTATGTTAGTAGTTTGGGGACGGGTTTTAGACATTGGGAATGTCGGGAATGGCCGGGAATTTAGAATGTCCCAAAAATACCCCTTTAGTTTGATTTATGTGGTTTTATGGAGGAGGGGCAAAATGGTCTTTTTGCCCCATTAGTGTTTTGTCTTATGTGAGTTTATTAAATGGAAAAATAAATGTTTAAGTGTTATTTGATGGCTGAAATAATATGATATATGTGGCATTTACTCTTTTCTTTCTCATTTCAACACTTAGAAAAATAAAATAGAAAATCTTGAAAAGGAAACACTCTCTTTTCTCTCTCTCTATTTCGGCTGTGCATGGGATTCAAAAGCTGGGTTTTTCTCCTCAAATCCTTGTGAATTTCAACTCATATTTGTGTAATCTTAGCCAAGGTTTGATCACTTTTAATTTGCCTTTGTGTTTTCTTGAATTTTAAGTAAAATTGATGAAATGCATGCATGATTTTGATATATGGTTGCTGCTGTGATTTTGTATTAATTTCTGGATTGTAAGCATGTTAATTTGAGGTGATTCAAGCTGTTAGAAATGCATATAGGCTACCTTGTTCAAAGCTTTGAGTTTTCTATGCAAAAATGTGATTTTTGGTGAAAATAGTGTGAATCTGTTTCTGTGATGTTGCTGTTGTTTTTAATTGTTTTCAGAGGCTTAGATAAGCTTGATTAAGTAGAATTAAGCTAGTGAAATGCATGATTAGGTGGTTTTGCTCAAGTTTGAGTTTAGAACTCAAAGCTTGAGCTCCAATGGCATTTTTCGTGTTTGAGGTTTCTGGGTTGTTTTGATGCCTTGGATATGTTCTAGGGAAGGTATAGAACAGGTCTGGAAAGTTTGAGGTGATTTGGGGTTGATTTGAGCAAGATATGAATATTTGATGTTGCTGCCTGCGAGGAACCGGAATTCCGGTTGTGCATCCGGAATTCCGGATGAGGGTCCTGAATTTCCCAGAACCGGAATTCCGGTTGGGCAACCGGTCTACCGGTTGGGGATTTTTCAGAACCCGTGTTTTTCCTCGTTTTTGTGTTTTAAGGGGTATTGCCATGCTTTTTATCGATAGGGAAACTTTTAGTTCCTAGTTTAAGTCCCCGGGAAGTGATTTAGCGTGTCACTTATAGCGTTGTGATTTTTATGGTTTAGGAGCCAGTAATCCGCCGCTCAGCTTCAGTTCCAGTCAGGTTGACCGGCACACCTGAATTCGGAATCCAGGTAAGATTAGTATAACAGTATGCATATGTAGATTACATGTTTAGCGTGCATGTAGGAAGCCTATTAGATTACATTAGTTGTATGTTGGCTTCGAACCATCCAACCCTGTCACGTCGGTACAGGCTGGAGTATGACCAGCAGCCGGAGTATGACCGGTTCGACCGATCAGGCTGACACTTGGTTGGTGGTTCCGTGCTATTGACGTATCCCGTCGGTACAGGCTGGAGTATGACCAGCAGCCGGAGTATGACCGGTTCGACCGATCAGGAGGATATAGTAACACGTCGGTACAGTGCCGGAGTATGACCAACATGAGTATGACCGGTTTGACCGATCGTGTTGTTACGTGTCAATAGTACCGTCCCTATGAACGTTCGTAACTCGGTACCATGTTGGACATGGCGGTAGTGGCTCGCACCATGTTGGACATGGCAGTAGCGGGACTCAGTATCGTGTTGGACACGGCAGTTAGAATTATGTATGAGTATTATTATGCTTTTCTTACTGAGTCTGTCGACTCACAGTTCTACGTTGATGTGTAGGTAAAGGCAAGGCTAGTGCTGATGGACCGTGAGCGAGCTTATGAAGGTTGTACATGTCGGGGCGGTTAGGCCTGGAGCGTACGATCATCGGGACAGCGAGGCTGATTTTGTAACTGGTCGTTAGACGACTTTTATTTTTGTAACAGTTAATCAGTTAAATCTTTTTGTAAATGATTTTTATAATCGGGATCCCGAGTCTTTTGTAATATTGTTTATAAGTTTAATTAAAAAGCAAAATTTTAATTAATCACGATTTTCCATAAACCTCGTTGATTAGCAACGAGCTGCACAGTATGTTTAAAACTCACGTAATACGCCTATGGTAGTTAGGGTGTTACAAAATTCTTTGAGAATTGAAGCCTTTACGCATATATTCTACTTGGAAAAAGTAAACCATAGCTTCACAAAAGCTTTCCCCATAATATGTCAGTAAGTATATAGTATTTTAAAAAAATAACTAATAAACTTTTCTAACAAGGTGAAAATCTTGAATTAAATCAAGTATATAATAAAATTATGTATTTCAATATATATTTGAATTAATCTTAAAGTTAGCATAAAGCATGAAGAAAATAATGTGAGAGTGATGGTTCAACTACATTGTGCTTAGAAGAGATTTTGTCTAGACATATGATGTGAGAAAGAAAAATACTCAATAATCTTTAAATAAATAAATAAATTTAAAGTAATATCATTTCAAACTTTTGTAAATTATGGTCAAGTGAAAACTTGACAAATCTTTCAAACTGTAAAAGATTTAGTAAGAATAACATCTAGCTAGGGAGCTGATAAGATTAAATTACCGAATAGATTAACCATTAATGATAAACTAGGCAATGAATGTATGTATTAAGTTTAAAAGGAGAAAAAATGAGATGTTAGAAAATTAAAATTATATCGATATATAGATATATAGATTGATGGATAGATATACAAATTTTGTTATCGATTGACTAGCTTGAGGCCTCATACTTAGTCACTACAACATTTGATAGCATTAGCGGGGGACAAATCCGCCGCTAATACCCTCTCTCTTCGCCGCTATAGGGTATCAGCTGCGGAAATCGGCCGCTATTGGTCCGCCGCTAATGCTTGACCGCTATTAATATTATTAGCGGCCGAAAATGGGGTCCGGAGCTATTAATATTATTAGCGGGTCCCGCCGCTAATGCTCCGCCGCTAAAAGGTATAAAAACAAAAATAAAATATTTTCCTAATATTAAATATATAAATAATTATTTATATATAAATATATAATAAATAAAATTCCAATTAATATAATTATAATAATTCACTAAAATTTATTAATAATTTAAAAATGTCTCAAAGTAAATAACTTTAACATTAATCCTAATACAATATTGTCTCAAAGTTAAACTAAATTATTAATAAACATAAATAAATTATTCATTAACATCTTCATTAAGGTCTCCAATTATAAAATCTTGATCCAGATTATTATCGTTACGAGTCCCCGAAGCCCGTGGCGGAGAAGGCACATATGCTTGGTCTGATGATAAACCCAGTGTTAAATTACCGAGCTCAGCTTGGTTAAAAATGGGAGTCGAATAAAATTTGTTCTCCTGCGATGAACTCCCAAATAATCAAAAATCAGCAAAATTTGAGCCGAGCGGAGGAGACTCTAATGGTGTTCGGTATAAGAACTGATTTCCCAATGGCGGACCAGACTGTTGTTGCTGTTGAGAAAAAGATTGGGGTTGCTGCTGGGGAAAAGATTGGGGTTACTGCTGAGTAAAAGATCGGAGTTGCTGCTGCAAAAAAATTTCAAATTGCTGCTGTAATAAATTTTAGAATTGTTGTTGCGAAGACGACTGTTGTGGTTGAGGAGGTTGTTGTTGTTGTTGTGGAGGAGCGGCATAACTCTGAGAAGACGAACCACCAGGCGACTACGACTGACTATACGTTTGAATAAAGTTCTCAAATCGTGGGTTATATAAATGAGCACGTTGTTCAGGCGTCAAATTACCCCCCAAGTGGCACGCATAGTTGAGAATATTTCTGCCACAGTGCTCATCATTTCAGGAGTTGGTGGAGGAGGCACCGTCGATTGACTTTGAGTGAATGACTTCTTTCCTTTGCCCTTGAGCCTTTTACCCACGCCTCTTTGATAGTCAAATCTTTCGCTTAGAACTGTTTTCAAAACGTCAAACTGATAACCAGTATCAGATTCAGTACCAGACGGATCGCTCTGGGATTGTCGTTTAAGTCTTTTCCTATCAAGCTCCTTCAACAATTCCTCCTATTTAAATAAAAATTATTATATAATAAATATAAACTATAAATTTTAATAATAAATCATTTTATTCACTTACATAATCTTTTGCAGCAACTTCATTAACGAAAGTGCCAGATGGCTTTTTCACATGAACCTCCTTCCATGCGTCAACTACATGCTCTCCGGGAGGACCCCCCTATACGAACATAAACAATTAAGTTAGTTTATTATAAATAAAAAATATAATTAACAATTAAAGAATTAATATATACCATTCCGTGGCGTATGGAAGCCAACAATTTTGTGTCTTACGTTGTTGGATATTTTATTTGATGCTGATTCGCTTTATTTTTACTTGAGGGATTCAAAAAAATTTCGCTAACAAAAATTAACAAATCGGCTTCCAAGTCTCGGTATTCAAGTGGTCAGGAGGGAATCCCAGAACTTGCTTCCAGTCTTCTGGTTTTTTGTAATGTTGTTTAAAATGCCTGTGTGTGAATGTCTTTTGCTCACTATACCTCTCCGCCATCTCCGAACATAAGTAGGTCTCGGTGGGGATTCCCATCGATATCAAAATAGTATTGTGTAATAAAATAATTTAAAAATTATATTAATTTACAAATAAGGATATACAATAATTACAACCATGAATAATTAAAAATCACTCACTCTTATTCGATTGAGCACTTGATCCTTACATTGTTGGGGTACATCAGAAAAATTTAAATGATGCCCTGAGCACAACATGGTTACTTGCTGGCCCATAAATCGAAGATAATTGCTTGCTTCAGTGCCAACAACTTTGCCAGTTTCAAGATCCACCTCAACCGCTAACGGCTTACCAGCTTCTCTCCTTTTTTTTTTCAAGGTTAGTGTTTGCTTCTCTCCTCTAACTTTTAAATGCAATAGCTTTGCTAAAAAGTTGAGAGACAAAATCCAATCACAACCGGGATACAATTCAGCTTCAATTTCCTCAAATAAGTCATCAAAATGTGGGTTTGTGGTTGGTTGCTCATCTTCTCCTTGTATATCCTTTGTTGTCGAAGGAAAGAAGTATTCTAGAATAGGAATCATTTCATCCTCTGATTCAACATCGCCAACTGCTACATCATCGACAGCATCCTTAGGCTCCCCGTGATAAGTCCACTTCTTATATCCTTGCATAAAACCTCGATCAAATACACGTGCTCTAACCCTATCTATTTTTTCAAACCTATTATTTATACATCTCACACAAGGACATCGAATTCTTCCGTCACAATCCTTATGTTCTGATGCCATTGCTAAAAAAGCCATGTAGACCATTCCAAAATTCATGACAACCACGATTTTTTATTTTGGTCCAAGACTTATCGATTGTCGACATCTACAATGTAGGCGACAAATGAAGTATTAAAAGTTTGAATGATTTGTAAAGTGTTATGAAATTTTATGAATAAAAATTTTGCCATGTATATCCATCGCTCTTGCATATTGAAAAAAAGGGAAGAACAATTTTGTTCTAGACTTTATTTGTAACTATACAAAAGCTATGATAATTTTTAAATATAACAAAGCTATGGTATATATTTATAAGTATACCAAAGCATTGATATATTCTTTTCAACCATTTATAATTATTTATAATTATAAAATTTTATGAATATTTTATGAATTAAAATATATTTAAATAAAAATTTTATTCATTAAATTACTAATTTTTTAATTTTAATTTTTTAATTTTTGAGTTATTTATTATTTATATAAAAACAAATTTAATTTTTAAATTTAAATAAATATAAAATAATTAGTTTTTTTAAATGAATTATTATTATTTAAAAACTTTATATTAGTTATTAAAATTTAAACTAATTTTATACTTAATTCCTAAATTTATAAATTTATCTTTATAAAACAAATTCATTAAAAGTTACCATTTTCTTATTTATTCATTATTTTTAATTTTTTTATACCACCTTAAAAATACAATAACAATTATTTTTTAAAAATTTAAATAAAAGTTGTATTCATTTAATTGCAATTTTTATTTTAATTAAAAAAAATAAATAAATTCTTCTAATTAATCTTTTTAATTTTTAATATTTAAATTATTTAATAATTTATTCAAAAACTAAAAAATTACTATACTTTTTAAAATTATATAAATATAAATTAATAATTTAATGAAAACAATTATTATTATTAAAAAATTCATTTTACATATTAAACTATAAACTAATATATTTCTTTTTCTAATTTTTAAAATTTTTTCATCATTCTAAATTTACTAAACTTACTTTTCAATTTTTTACTAAACTTACCAACAAACTTATTTAATTTAAATAAAATCTAATATAAAACAAACAAATACACATTTCACAAAAGAACTTTTGTGTACACCTTCTCCAAAGTGCTAAAAAAATTTCTTTAATCTGAAAAACAAAGAGTATACCACATTATCAATTACTAAAATTAATTAAAAAAGCTACAAATAAACACAATACAATATATATATCACTGTATACAATATATATAAATTATATACACATTAATATATACTATATATTTTATATATACATATACATACATAAATAAAAAAAAAATATCAATCTTATATATATATATTTAGAACATCTACACATTAATAATACACATATATATAAATAAAACATATATATGTACAAATTAAAAATTTCTATACGCACAAATAAAAAAAAAATACCTAAACATATAAACCCTAAAATTATCTATATAAATATATATATTTATACACAAATATATATAAATTTGTACCCAAATATATATATATATATATATATTTTAATAAACACAAATGTATACTAATTTCCTCTATATTTATATTATTATATTATAACATACACAAATTAATATATATACACAGATATTTCAAAATAAATACCCAAATTAATTTATAAACCTTAATATTATCTGTATATTTAATGATTTATGCAGAATATATAATTTATACAACTATAAAAATATTTAAAACCTTAAATATAGGTTTTTATATAAAACGTAATATATATATATATCAATCTAAAACCTAAAAACTATATAATCCCAAATGTAAAATAAAAATTTAAAACTTACAAAAACTGGAGAAAAATTACCTTTAATGGCCGCTCAACAGGTTGGGATGGTGGCGCGGTGGGTCGCGGTGGTGGTACCGTCAGAGGTCGGGGTGGTGGCGTCGTCAACGGGTCGGGATGGTGGCGCTGTGGGTCGGGGTGGTGGAGAAATGGGGGGAAATGAAATTTTGGATTTTGAAGAGAAGAAAGAGAAAATGGGGGAAAGGGTTCGGATGGGGTTTATATAATACCATTAGCGGCAGGGTCCACCGCTAATGCCCCGCCACTAATAGTATTCAAATTGTATGGGCGGGAAAAATTCCGCCCGTTTATTAGCGGCATGGTATTAGCGGCGGGGTATTAGCGGCGGGCATTAGCGGCGGACAGCCCGCCGCTAATAATATTTTTATAAAAAAAAAATATGAACGGCCACCATTAGCGGTGGACATTGTGGCCCGCCGCTAATGACCAAAACTGTTGTAGTGAGTTCATTTAATTGTAACAAAAAAAGTTAAATATCATTTAAAAATAATTAATTATTTAAAAATTTATTATAAGAAGAGAATTTTAATTTGTGTAAAAAAGTTTTAATTTTTATAAAAAAATAAAATGTTATTGTAAATATTATAATTAAATGACTTAATTGTTAAAATAATTATAATAGGAATTTAACTATAAATAAAAAAATATATATAAATATTAATTGCTAAAAGATGTCTTGTTAAATATTTAATTAATTATTTTAAGAAAATAGTTAATTATAACTAATTAATTCTAAAAAAAAAAAATGTTTACCTATTAGTAAACTGCTATTACAAGTCAAAAAAAAATGTAACCATAATGGTTACAATCAAAATATAACCATCAAATAGTTAACCATATATATAAATGCGTACTTTTTTTTATAAAGAAAAAAAAAAATTGTCACAACACTCTTCAAGACAGAACTCTTTATTTTTGTACAATATTGCATTGATGTATGTATTAGTTCCGCAGGATGCTTCATAGTTGAGTTACGGAGTTAAACCCTTCTGTTTTATGTAGGAGTCGATTTTTTGGGACCACACAAATATATAATTTTGGCTTTTTGCATTGTCATTTCTCTTTTGTGCTCTCTATCTATCTACCCACAGCTCACCAACTTGAGATCAGAAAAGGTTGGTGCAAGTTTTTGGACCATCTTCGTTCCTACTTCCCTCATCCATGTATATATTCAATCAGTTGAGATGTGGAGGCTTCCGGGACAGCCAGTACAACTTCAAGACAATTCTAACCCCGTTGTCTCTTTTGCCCTCCATTTATTTTCCTCTCCTTGACATTTAACATGTCCTTATAGAATATAATCTACAGATTATATGAGCCATTTCTCTTACCTATTTCCTTTTGCTTAGTTAGAACGATCGAACTAAACCACCACGTGTACAATTTTAAATTTTGTGTGTATAGTTAGCAAGTAGAGAATTTAGGTATGTAACGTTTGTAAGATGAGCAATATCACCTTCCAATCATTGCTGCCGCCTTGACTGTAGATTCCAGTTTCACCTATTTACTTTAAAGAATTGCAATTGATGTTCATATTGTTGCAAGTTGCAACTTGCAAGTATGATAATTAAGGGCTGTTATTTATGTGTAGGAGTATCCTGTGTGAGTGTAATAATGAACCTTTTTGTTTGCTATGTAAAAATTGTCCATTAACTCATTTATTAGAACACTGAACATTTGTTTGATCTCCAAACAGCCTTTTTACAAAAAAGGAAACAGAGAAGAGGATCAAACAAAAGATGTTTGATGCATTATCGAATCAGGGTTTTCCATCTTTAATCAAACAGCTGGAAAAAAGATATTACATTCCTTCCATGCTTTAAATTCAAATCTCCATCTGACAAATGTATATGTAGATCAGCTTCAGCCCTCCAAAAATATATATTATATAATATATATATATATATATATATATATATATATATATATATATATATATAAAGCGAAGTGTAAAATCTTTTTGAGCAAACCTAGCAAGACAGAGTCAAGTTGACATTTACTTGTTTTTCCAACAAGCAAAATAAATTTTGACAGCCTTTTATTTGTCCAAACTACAACATAATTCATTTCTCGTGTCCACTTGTAAAATATGAAGTGCGGTTCTCCTCTCTCATTGCTAATCATATAACGAAGAGAGAAATATATAAATATTTTTATTTAAGGAAATATATTTCTATTTAAAGAAATAAATTTCTATTTAAGGAAATAAATAAATAATTGATTTTCTGATAAATGAATATTTTATATTCATTAAATTTAGACAAAATCAATTATGTAATATTCTATATATAGTCATATTTCTATATTCATTACCTGATTTGATTTCCTGAATTAATTGTCAAAATATTCTGACAATTAATGTGCCGTAGATACTGATGGAGTATCTCACCTATAAATATAGGGTCTCGGTCCCCGAGCTCCTGACTCATTCTGTTCATAACAGCAAAATTCCATCTAAAGAGAGTTGAGAGAGCGAGGAAGCCCGATTACCCACATCAATCGGTTTCTTTTGCAGATCATGCTTATGTGGGACTAAAGCTCAAAGATTCAATGACTGGAGGTATTTCGATCCTTAAATTATAGTGCATATATAATTTATTAATTCCGCACTTTATTCATAATCATGTATGTTTTAGTCTATACAAATAAAGGTCTAACAGTTGGTATCAGAGCGGATTATATATCTCTGCCTTGATTTATTTTGAGTTTCATATATATACATACATTTACGGGGTTTGTCATTTATAATATAATATATATTTTATATATATATACTTTCATATTATATAATCCCGATTATATATATATATATATTCATACTCAATTTTTTATCTATACATATATATACATTCATATTCATATACATCTTCATATATATAATATATATATGTATATGATCGGTTCTTAATTTATATATATGTTCATATTCATATAATTCCGATCATATATATACATTTAATTCAATCTACGTATATACATATATATATATATATATTCATATTTTAATTTTGTTTATATATATTATATATACGTAAGTATTGTTGTATATATATACGTATGTATTTTTTTATATATGTTTATATATATTGTACGATATATGATTTTATTGCATAAAAATTGTATGTGATATGTTTATGATGTTTTTATGCGGTATATACATTATATACATGTATATATAAACATAAAAAAAAATTAGAGTTTTTGGTCCGTTGGTTGTTTTATTTCATTTTTCTTTTTTCGGTGTTTATTTCAAATTCTATATACATCACTATATTCATATAGTATTATAGATCGATCTAAACATGTGAAAAATCATTGAAATTTAAAAATTTATTTTTTAAGAACTCATACGGACTAGAAATGTTTTATTAAAATTAAAGTCCAATTTTTACGTGTTTTAATTGCCTAAAACCGACATGAATCTCTTTATTTATGCATGGAGATTCAAATGGGAGTGATTCCATGAATTTTTATCGTTGGAATTCGTTTTCCTGTTCGGGTTTGGGTCGGGGCAGTTTTTTCAAAAAAAAAAGGGAAAATTCCAAATTTTTATAAATTTTTATTTATTTGGAATATTAATTATTTTCCTATTTTGTATTAATTTAGTCAATAAATTACATTCATTCAATTTCCATTTTTAATTTAATACATATATTTAGAATTAATATGTTATTTAGTATAAATTGAAAATGGAAATTTGTTTTAAATTGGTAATTAATTACATGATTTATTTAGGCATGTAATAATTGTGCATTTAATTATTTATTACCAAATTTATATAATTTATTGTTTAAATTAATAAAAGTTGAAAAAAATCAGCCATTAAGTATATTCTTTAATTTTGCATTTAATTCATATCATATAATTAATTGTACTAATTTGTATATTTACCTTATTTATACAAATTGATTATTAGTACAAATATTTAAGATATTATATGGTTATAAATGCATAATTAATTACATGTCATGGAATTAAGCATTTAATTTATTATCATACAATAATTGTTTTAATTTGTATTTATTTGGTAAATTTATTTTTAATACAATTAAATATTATTTGTATGATTTAAATGCTATACATAAATTCCTTTTATAGTGCTAGATATATTTAGCAATATTCAAACATTAAGATAGGTTGAATATTTTATTATAGCACATTAAGTTTCATAAAACTTCATAAAATTATTCATAAAATATTCATAAAACTTCCTAACATGAATAAAATATGAATAAAATGTAAGTAATTTTGTGATTTGACATAAGAAAACATGAACTTTGGACAAATGCTCATATCTAGAACGGTTTTTAATGATCTTCGGACGACCACACTAGGAGCACTAATCTCAGTGATTGTTTATTATGTTAATAACGAAATTACTTTTAGGTAGAGCCCAATACCTAATGTCAAAGTGAAAATATAATTTTATATAATTAGGGAGTAGACACAGCATCCTTATTTGTATAAAATTATATATTAATTAAAATTCACCTTAATGGACATAACTTGTAATTAATTATATAGGTATAATAATTTTACCCTACAGGAATTTTATTATATTTGTATAATTAATTAGGATGATATGTTAAATTAAATTCTCTTAATTTACCCCACAGGGAGTTATGGGGATTTAATTTAATAGTGTTATCACAAATTTAATTAAAGATAGATAGTAAACCTTCATTTTCCTAAACTAATTGTTTAATTAAATCTATCATAAGGTTCATCTAATTTTATTAAATTTAAAATTTAGCCCACAGGCAATTTTAGATTTAGTAAAATTTTAATCTTCAGTTTATACTTTGGTGTCTAGTGAACCACATAATTTTAAATAATTAGGGAGTAGCCACAGCATCCTTAATTATATAAAATTATATATATTAAGTGAATTAAGATCACATAATGGACATGAATTATGTGAACATAATAATCTTACCCTACAAGGATTTTATTATATTTACACGATTAATATGTTAAATTAAATTCTCTTAATTTATCCCACAGGAAATTATGTAGATTTAATTTAATAATTTTATCATAAAGTATAAAATTTTAAAACATTTATAAATAATTAAGTGTTTCACACCTTTCATTGAGATAGAAATATTAAACTTAAAGTTTTCTCATAAATTGTGTAAATCTATCATAATCTACATCTAAATCTAATCTTATTAAATTAAAATTTAGCCCACAGGCAATTTTGTTTAATAAGATTTCATATTTAAGCATGTTTATTCATTGGTAAAAACATGATTCATTTAAACCTCAAAACTTTATCTGTAATTTTATTACATCACTATTCATAAATTTCTTCTATACGAGTAGAAATTTCAAAAATTTATTCTGATAACTTCATCTAAAATGTACAGTTTTTACTGTATAATTAAGAAAAATAAATCACACTTTATTATCACCAATAAATTTTAATTTATTGTGTATGAATTCATTCTAATATAGTTAATGTGATTATTAACACATAGTGGATTATTTTAAATTGTTATTCCACATTCATAATTTCTTCCAAGGTTTACAAATAAACCTCAAAAAGTCAGTAACTGTGAGCAAATCTTATCCATAGACAAGATAAGTTCTCACATTTAGAAGTTTAAGGAACAAGCAATATAGTAGTGACTTTGTTTTAAAATTGGCAAAGACCTTTATGTTCCAAGATTCTATTGAAACTTGATTTAGACACATTTAGAGGTCTTTACTACAAAATGATGTCACTCATAAAGATATGCAAGTTCAATCTGACAATAAGAAATGTGTTATCAATAAGAATTCTTCTACATTATAGCACCAAAGATTATGGAACATATCTCCATAAATAGAATAAATGTTAGTAAATGGTGGGGATATTCATTACACTTAATTTTACTAACTTTATTTAGAACTTGTGTGAATTTCATTAAGAATATGTATTCCAACAAGTCAAAATCGGTGCATACTAGAATTCTATCATATTAGAAATCATACAAGTCAATTAATTTTGAAGACATGGACTCAAATTTTGCATCTCATTTTTAACGATTACTCACATAAATAATTTTTCTACAAAAGTATAGATTTATATGTTTCAAAGACATTTAAATCTTAAGTAGAGAAATGGTGCATTTTGCATATTAAGATAGTGAGATCAAATATAAAATGGAGAATACTACATTAAAATTTGTGAGTATGGATAAACTCCCAGTCTATTTGCAAAGTTTCTTTAAAAGCATGGGTTCATTGCCCGATACATATGCCTGGTACACCTAAATCATAGTGTGTGACAGATTTAAGAAACTAAGTATTTTTTGGACATGGGGTGGAGCCTACATAGCAAATTCCAATCTTTCCTAAATCTTTGTCTATTGATACTCTTCAATGGGGTGTACATATCGAATCGTGTTCTAACCAAAGTTGTTTCTCAAACATATTTTGAGTTGTGATAAGGTTGAAAACCGACTTGATGACATGTAGACATTTTATAAATACCCATATATAGTTAGAGTACAATTGTCAAAGAAAAGATCTGGGCCCAAAACCATAAATGAGCATATTTCATTTGAAAAGCTATAACGTTTAAGGGTTACATATTTTATTATCTATCTCACAACACTAGAACTGTAGAATTAAGAATTGACTTGATCAGTGGGAGTGATCTATCTAGGAACCTAGTTTCTGAGAAAGATCATTCATATTCTCTCAAACTTCCACCTCAAGTGTTAGATTAATTATGATTCACAACAACCCTTAAGGTTAATGGTTATTGAGAATTCATAACTTAATAATCTACAAGTCATTGATAAAATTCTAATAAGTTATGTTATTTAGTAATTGCTTATAATTTCTAAAATAACATGCATATTGAAACATTTGCTCTTTTAAGAGTTTGTTGGTCCATCCTTAAGATGACTTATTAGAATAATAAGATCAATATTTTCTAGTGATTACATTTTGTACAATAAGAGTTCAACTACAATATTAATTTGAGACACAGATTAAATTATAAAATGATAAAGAATTGAAGTTGTAGTACAATATGCCATGTATGAAGAAATGAATATCTTAGAGAGCAATAAAGTTTATCTTTAGTAAAGTTGCCTAATGGGGTGGAAAACATTAATTAAGCATAGGTTTTTTTCACCAATAATATTCATTAGGCAACATTGAGAAACATAAAGATATAAAAGAATATTCATTGCTAAGAAGTTCATTTTGAACTAAGAATCAATAACAAAGGAGATTTACATTCTCACTTGTTTTTATAAAAGATTCTATTATAGACCTTGGCATTTGTTGGTCGTTTCAATTCATTAATCAATTCCAAACAGTGAACTAGAGAAGAAGGTATACAGCTGCCATAAAGATTTTTCTCTAATAGTGGTGAACATATGCAAGCTTAAGATGTCTACCTATAGATTAAAACAAACATCTCACAAATTGGTATTATATCATCTTCCTTTATTAGGTTTGAAAAGAGAATTATGGAAATAATTATATACCAGAAGGTTAGTGGGAGTAATATTTGTTTTATACGTAGACAATATGTTACTTGCAAATGATGATAAAAGTTTTCTATATAAGTTGAAATAATTCATATCTCAAATTATTATTTTGAGATAATGCATATAAATAATATATATAATTTTAAT
Source organism: Cannabis sativa (assembly GCF_029168945.1). Classification (NCBI taxonomy): domain Eukaryota; kingdom Viridiplantae; phylum Streptophyta; class Magnoliopsida; order Rosales; family Cannabaceae; genus Cannabis; species Cannabis sativa. The sequence continues at coordinate 43,005,869 of NC_083605.1, read as the reverse complement.
TAATTAGAGAGTAGCCACAGCATCTCTGATTAAATAAAATTATGTATTATTCATCTGATATAACTTTTATCTTTAAGTGTGATAAATTCAACTCGAACCAAAGATTCGAAAAATGATCTGGAGTGAGAATAAATTAAGAACATTCATTTGCTTCTATTTTAGAAGCCTAATGTATGCCTAAGAGTCTGAATAAGACTTTGCATTACATTTGTTTCAGGATCGTTAAGTAGTATCAGAATAACTAAAGTTAAGACCACTCTATTTTTCATACAAAGTGATGAGGTGTCTTTAAGATACTAAAAATTATATTCATACATATTTTAAGATGAATTGACCATCTGAAAATATAGTTAACCAATTAGATTCTAACATACTTCACTGGTTGTATTGATTCACGTAAATCAATATTTTATTACGTCCTTAAGATTACCAGTAAGTTATATTGTAGAGAATCTTGATTGTTATTTCCACTATAGAAGTCAGATTCATTTATTGTTTTGAGGATACATCTCGTATGATGTATTATAGAGTTTCATAGTAGGCCTAGAGTTCGAATTACGGTTCATTAGGCCATTAAGAAAATTTTGCGATAAATTCAGCTACAATATTTATGGCTAATAACTCTAAGAGTACTGGTCGAAGCTAGCATATCGACATTAAGTATTTAGCCATAAAAAGGCGTGATAAGTGGTCATTAATCACGCAAATTGAATTGGGTGATCACATATATCCTTGACTAAAGGCATGCCGCAACACAAATTCAGGATCATAAAGTAAATATGGGATTCAGTTAACCTATATGCAGTTTTTATATTTGTGCAACCAAAAATTATTCAATGAAACTCTAATTTCGATATTTTCTCATATTTATGTGCACCTTAATTTCATCTGAGAAAATTATCGTAAGAGGACCTGAATAAACATAAGGGTTAGGGTTTATTCACTTAAGTACATTGCCACATAAAGTACATTTTATATAATAAATATATCGTAATACATGGAAGATAATACTCGACTTATAATGAGGACATGTCGCTATGATTCGTATGTTTATTATATAATGAGGAACGTTTGGGTTTGAATGTTTTAGTCTAAATGCTGACCAAGTGGGAGAATATAAGAATATTTTTATTTAAAGAAATATATTTCTATTTAAGAAATAAATTTCTATTTAAGGAAATAAATAAATAATTGATTTTCTGATAAATGAATATTTTATATTCATTGAATCTAGACAAAATCAATTATGTAATATTCTATATATGGTCAGATTTCTATATTCATTACCTGATTTGATTTCTTAAATTAATTGTCAAAATATTCTGACAATTAATGTGGCGCAGATACTGATGGAGTATCTCACCTATAAATATAGGGTCTCGGTCCCCGAGCTCCTGACTCACTCTGTTCATAACAGCAAAATTCCATCTAAAGAGAGTTGAGAGAGCGAGGAAGCCCGATTACCCACATCAATCGGTTTCTTTTGCAGATCATGCTTATGTGGGACTAAAGCTTAAAGATTCAATGACTGGAGGTATTTCGATCCTTAAATTATAGTGCATATATGATTTATTAATTCTGCACTTTATTCATAATCATGTATGTTTTAGTCTATACAAATAAAGGTCTAACAAGAAAATGTTGGTGGTTGCCCAAGTCTTGAAAAGGGCTTCATCAAGCCTCTTACTACACTGGAGATTTGGTATCTTTTTGTCAGCCATAAAATAAAATTAAAATAAAATAATAATATATTAATATCAAATCAAATTTGCTGTTAACAAAAAAATACATCAAACCAAATCGTATCAGGGGTTTCTCTCCCTTTTATGTGAAAACAGGAAAAGTATATATTATTATATTTTTTTAAAAAATTTGTGACAAACATTATCATAAGAATGAGAAAGAAAATGATTAATGTCTCTGACTATAATGTAGACACTCCGTACAATAAGGTCAACGTCCGTGTCAGCCTTTTTCCACCAAATGTGCCACCACACTGTGTATTCACAACTGCACTCACTTTGATCAGATCAGATCCGCCACAAGCGGACTCAGTCTATGTCCCCTTTCCTCATTCCTAATCCCCAATCCTCCGTCCATTTCACACCAAATCCCCTCTCAACCTTTTGATCATTACCACGTGTCCGTACCAGGTGTTTATATAGTTTTAGCAACATTGGCAGATTAATCATGGAAGTATAATTCACCAAAGATTTCACTTGGACAAGTTGTTTGCATTTCTCCCTCCCTCCGATGTTAAAATGTCATGTATGTTTTTTTTTTTGCTAAACAAAATGTCATGTATGTTAATATTGAAAAAGGATGATGGACTCAAGCCCAATAAGCCCAACCCACTTCTTATAATAGTGAAAATTACGTTATGGTTTTTTTAAAATGTTTTATGATAAATATGACATAGTTTAGTTTGAATACTTTTTATGCTTATTTTAAACTTTGGGCATGTTTTATGGGCTTTTAAAGCCCATAAATATGAAATGTATGTTTAAAGAGCTCATATTTTATTGTTTGTAGTTTCTGTAGGTTATTTTAGTTATTTTATGTTTTCAAATTTTTGTATCAGTTTTTTTACATAACTATTTTTTTTTTTATGGTTTTGCATGTAATCATTACGATTTGATAGTTGCTTCTCCCTCTACACTTACTTTTTCAGTTTTAATTTCATACTAAACCGTCTAAATACTTCTCTCTCTCTCTCTCTCTCTCTCTCTCTCTCTCTCTCTCTCTCTCTCTCTCTCTCTCTCTCTCTCTCTCTCTCTCTCTCTCTCTCTCTCTCTCTCTATTCTCATTTCATTGTTTTTTCTTTTTTTTTTCCCTTTCTTCCTCCATTCTTTGTTCTTGCTCTGTTTTTTTTTCTGCTCTCGGTTTTTGGACGACAATGGTGACATTGTGCTTCGAGTAAGAGTGGGCAGTTCTCGTGTGTTCTTCAAGGTATTTATGCTTTCTTTTCCTTTTTATATTCACTGATTTTAGGTTTTATTTTCATCTTCATTTTTTTGTTTTTTTTGAAGTTTTCATTGTTGTTATACAATTTTCCCTAGTTCATTTTTGTATGTCTTTTAAGTGATTAGTATTTCAATGTGTTTAGTTTGTTGTTGTTTTTTTAAAAAAATGTTTCATCCGAAGTGAGTTGTGTGTTGTTGTATTTGTTCATAATGGATTTTTTGAGTATTTTTTGTTTTGAGTTTGGTTTTATGTTTTAGTATTTTGTTGTTTAGTTTTAATTTTTTTTAATTTTTGTTAAGCATCAGGTTGTTGTTGTCTTTTTTTAACTTTTTTTTTTTTTTTATTTTGGGTATGATTTGTGCTGGTATTAGGTATAAACTTTTTGTAAATACTAGAAACTAGTTTTCAATTTGTGTTTTATTTGTTGATTTAGGTAGTTTCGATTTTTTCGAATTTTTTTGTGTTCATTGTTTGTTTATTTTTGGACATTTTCATTATGTGTTATTTTTATTTTAATTTTTCATTCAAGTTTCATTAGTAGACTTTATTATTAGTATCCCTCTTTAGCCCATATTTATGATTTTCATTTTTTAGGTTGTTTTTCAAATTGGTTTTAATTTTTGTTATTTTATCATTTTGTTTTTTGCCCAAATCATGTGTTATGTTTTAGTTTTGTTGGTTTGATTTGTTTCGGTTTTTTGTGAAACTGGTTTTTATGTTTGTTATCATGATTGATAAGTTCTTTGTGTCTAATATTTTTTTTGTACTTTGATTCTCTATCAAATGGAAAGTAAATTAAAATCAAAAGTTTCCTTTGTTCTTCTATCAAGGCTAAAGGTGGACCGAGAAAATCTTCACGGCAAGCTAAAGTATGTTTTATGTTTTTAATAAAATTGGTTTTTAATCTTAAGTTTTATTTTGATTTCTTTTTATTGATTCTCATGAAACCTAGTTTTAAATTTTTTTATTAGGATGCTTCTGTTGAAGAAGAAAACACTATAAAGTTCAAACGAGGAAATATCCCCGTAAATCTAAAGTATGTTCTATGTTTCTATTGAATCTGGTTTTTGTTGTTTATTCATTTATTCCTTTATGAATTTTTTTGGACGAAACTGATTTTTTCTTGGTTTGTTTAAGGGTGCTATTGTTGAAGAAGAAATTGCCATTAAAGCAGCAACAAAGAAATCTCCCTGGAAACTTAATGTATGTTTTAAATTTTTACTGAAACCGGTTTTGCATTTTTTTATGTTTCATTATTGTTTCCTAATTGTATTTTGTTTAAATTTTCCAAGTCTTTGTTCCACCAAAATTGGTTTTTATCTTTTATATGTTAGTTCTTGTTTTTGAGTATGTTATGTGAAACCAGTTTTTTGTGTTCAGTAATTTGTTATTCTTTTTCTTTGTTTTTGTTTATGATTTATTAATTTGTTCTATTTTGTTTTTATTTATTTTTTCAGGATGATAAACAAGAAGTTAAAGTTGATGATCCAGATTTTGTTACTGAGAAACACCATAGTAAGAAGGCTTCTAATGTCCATCAAGCGGACGATGATGATAATTTTTACACTGAGAAGGTTGTCTCGGAAGTTGTTGCAACCAAAAAAAAGAAGTATGGTAATGATGACGCTAGTGCGTCAAAAAAGAGTAAAACTAAGGCCGCTATGAAGGATTTTAATTCGGTATGTCTTGTTGTTTTCTTATATTTTTTGATTGATATGTGTATTGTATTGTTTAAATAAATTTTATTTTTTAGTTGTATGAATTTTGATCTCTTTGTTTGTTTTAATAGTTTTTTTTTTTTTTTGCATTTCCTTTAATTGAATTGTGTTTTATATTTGTTAGGAAAAAGTGCGCGAATCTAATGTTGCTGATGATGAGAAACTGGTTAATGTCATTAAGAAAGATAAAAAGAAACCAGTTTCTAAATCCCATGGCAAGAAGAAGAGTGAGACTCAAGTTGATGCTGCTCCCTTGGTAATTTTTCTTATCAAAAGAAACTGGTTTCTTCCTCTATGATTTTTCTTGTTTTTAGGTTTTCTGTTTATAGTTTTATCGTTCGTAAGTTATTTTTGTTTTGTGTAATCATTTTGAGCTTTTGTATTTTTATTGCTTATTTTTCTTTATTAGCGTATTTTTAAGTAACTGGTTTCTATATTTAATTTTGATTTTAGTTATTTAGGTAATTGGTTTATATGAATTAATTTTTAATTTAATTATTTTACGTAACTGGTTTCTCTATATTAGATTTTTGCTAAATTGTTTATTGTAACAGATTTTTGTTATTTAGTTTATAAGTTATCGTTAAAAATTATTTTATGGTATGTATTTTTTCTTTTTTAAGTAACTGATTTTTATAATTAATATATCTTTTTATTACTTTAGGCTTCATATGTTTGTTCACCTTTTACTTAATTGTAATATGAAATTGGTTTCTGTATTAAATTATTATTTTTGTTATAATACATAACTGATTCTAAGGTTTAGTTTTTAATTTGGTTAATCTACATAACTAGTTTCTTGGTGTCATATTTTTAATTAGCTGATAAAATTTTTCATTGTCAAATTCAAAGGTCCAACTCCGATGACAACTCAAACGTCCAACATTGGTGACAACTTCGATGTCTAACTACGATGACTTTTTGGTAACGATGATAGCAATTTTATCGAATGTTCTCATTTTATTTTCTACTTTTATTGTGGCAAATATTTTGTTTTTGTAGACAGTGATTGTTTTGTGTAGTGGGTTGATGGTCGAGTCTTGGAGTTTCTCGAAAACTTGTAACTGGTTTTAAATTTGGTCTTGTATTTATTTTAGTTTTGGTAGTGGCTTGGAGGTCAAGTCTTAGAGCTTCTAAGAAACATGTAAAATTTATATATGACTTTTAGTATTTGTAACTAGTTTTTTTCGTTCAAAAATTAATTTTTAATTATATAGAATTAATTAGTTAATTAATTTAATGTCTTAATAAAATTATTTTAATATTATTTGAGTTTCTATAAAGAAAAAACCTCAGGTGAGATAATTTTTTTCTTTATTACAATGTTTTATTTTTTATTGAAAGAAAAGAAAAAAAAATAAACAAAAAAAGGGAAACACAATTTATAGTTTTTGTATGGCATTCCTCCATATTTTTTCCCATATTTTAACGTTTTTTTTAGAAGAATGCCATATTTAGTATAATTAAGTTTTTATGCCATATATATCATAACTTATATTTTTTTTTTCCATATTTTTGTAAATAGCCCCTTATAATACACTACCACAAACTTACCTTTTAGTGACATTATTTAGTGACATGCACAAAAAGTGTGGGTCGCTAAAAGGTTAGGAGTAAGCTTAGTGACATACATAAAAAGACTCAAAATTTAGTATTAGTGTCCTATAACCTGAGTCACTAAAGATATGAAGTGTCACTTATTGGAAATTATTTTACCAGGATCTTAGATCTACTCACAAGTATGTTTATTAATATCCTAAATATGAACTTCCTAAAACGATGAAATAAACACATATAAAGTTAAAGAAACCTTACATTGGGTGCAGCGGAATAATATGACTCCTTCCGTTCAGATATCTAGCCCTTGATTCCTTTCTCTAGCAGAGCATTATCAATATCTGAACCTGGATCTCTTTCTCTGAATCTTTGATGCTGAAACCTCCTTTTTGCTGAAAGTCTTTCTTCACGATCTTCCTCACTATGATTGAGGTATCAGTTGTTGTGTGTGGGCACTACTCATACACTAAGAATTTCGAAATTCAAGAGGGAAGAGAAAGAAGAAGTGGCAGCTAAAGATAGGGAGAGAGAAAGGCTCAGGTTTTTCTCTGAAGGAAAAATAGAAAATTTAAGTGTGTTTTTCCTGAAGCCTTCACTATCTATTTATAGCATTCCACTAGGGTCAGGTTTGAATTATTTGGCATTAAAATAATGAAAATATCAGAGGGAAAAGCCCTATAAAAGTGGCCGGCCATGCAAGGTGGATTTGGGCCTCACTTTTTGCAATTTTGCAGTTTTATCTTTTCTGCATCTGATTTTCTCAAAAACGCCAATTTTCTAATTCAACCATTTAAATGCCAATTCTAACTATTTAATAACTATAAATAATTATTAAATAATATTGTCATTTATCATATTATTAATTGAACCATACAAAGTATCATAATTAACAAATATGCCCCTAAAACTCTTTCTTTACAATTTCGCCCTTACTTAGTGAAAAATTCACAAATAGACATAGTCTAATTTGAGAATTATAATTGATTAATCAAAACCAATTACATGAGTCTTACAAGCAATATTATCTCAACTAGTGGGGGGACCATGGGTCTATATAACCGAGCTTCCAATAAGTAGATCAAGAATTTAGCACTAAAATTCACTAACTTATTAATTCTTCGTTGAATCCACGCATAGAACTAAGAATTGCACTCTCAGTATATAGAATGCTCTATATGTTCCACCATATAGACACATCATTAGTTATCCATTGTTATAATCCTAATTTGATCAATGATCCTCTATATGAATGATCTACACTGTAATAGGATTAAATTACCGTTACACCCTACAATGTATTTATTCCTTAAAACATTTGACCCCGTATAAATGATATTTCAGCTTATGTGAAATGAGTACTCCACCATTTATGTTCGTTTGGTCAAGCTCGAAGGAGATCATCCTTTGCTTACTATTCGCCAGATAGAAGCTATAGATTCCATGTTTATGATAGCGCTCCCACTGAATTGCACTACCGTGTTCCCAAAATGTACGTATCACCCTGACCTAAAAGTAGGCTTAACTAACAAATCAAAGAACACGAATAGCCTTTCTAGATTGAGCCTAATCATAACAGGATTAAGAACATTTGATCTAGGATCAACTAGGTGATATTGACTTGAATAGATATTACGGTAAGTTTAATAAATCTAAGTCAAAGTTCAATATCGGTCCCTTCCGATGCATACTCCATGCATCCAACCTGAGCTTTACTTTAACCAATGCTCTGGAAAGAACATAGCACTTCTCCAAATGCAAGTAAACTCTGTTGTAGATTATCATATCAGTAAAACCCTATGTCTGATAAATCTAGGAAACTTTATTCACATAGTCATGTTTACTTTCCAATGTGTTGACGGCACAATAAACAGGATCAAGTATGTGAAAAGTGTTTCAGATGAATTTATACATTATGTACATATAATCATGAAATAAATCATGTGAACCATGTAACATTAAATGTTATTTCTGATCTATATTAATAAGTAAATCTGATTATATTGAAATGAGTTTTATTTAGGGCATAAAACCCAACAAACTCCCACTTGCACTAATATAAAACAAAAAGTGTGTTTCAAATAATCTCAACACCTTGATATACAAATCAAGTGTAGTAGTAGTAAACTCCTCGTAATAGGATCTGAAAGGTTGAATTAACCACAACCTTTTCTCCACCATTACTCTTCCTTAATCACAAAATCATTGATAATGTGAAATTCCTCTCTATATGTCTACTCTCTTGGGATACTGGATTCTATATATTTGGCAACTACTTTTGGTTAATCAGGAAATTAACACTAGTAGTTTAAGGCAATTTGGAATGATGCCAAAAATGTATAGAACTTTCCTTAGACTGAATAAGTACCTTTCCTGCAACCTTAACATTCAGTCCCTTTCTGGTAGACCTAGAGACTTTAGATAGGTTTTTACACTTCTCCAAAATCACTATTCCACCTCCAGAGTAACCACCATCTTATCAGAAAGATTTACTAGCACAAAGGAAAATTTCGAAATCTGATATGGTGTAGTCTAAGAGTTTTAAACACACCCTTATAGACTAACATATAGTTCCTCTTCTTTATCTTAAGATTTACTTGATTGTCTTCCAATGTTCTTCTCCTGGATTAATCTGATACCTACTCATTACTCCCACTCAACAGCAGGTGTCTGGTCTAAGGCATACAAAAGCATATCTAAGACCTCTCACTGTTTATTTAAGAAATTCTTTCATGGCTTTATCTTTTCTGGAATAGTTGAAACTTTTCCTTAGATAAATAAAATCTATACCTTAGAAGTTGTGAAGCTTCTATAGATTGCCATTAGAAAGAAAATGCTTCAGCATCTTACTAAAGTAAGTTGCTTGCATTAGAGTAAGTAATTACCAGGTATACCACAAGCCATAGGTTTAGATAAACTCAAACCTATAATACTAGGAACAGGAAGTTTTGTTAAGTCCATTGAATAGACTTATAAACGAAAATTTCCTTTTATTTCCTTGTAATAGAAAACTTTAGGTTACTCCATGTGAATGGATTAAACCATAGTTCTATTGGCTTTCTTCTTAGTTTCTTATCTTGACAATCCATTACTTGTTTAAACTCACAATGGATTTTAATCACTAGTGTCTCCCAAGTCATAAGAAGGTGAGTTCCTAGAAACTCTCCCACTACGACAAGGTACCGTGAATTATGTCGAAGAAAACTAAATGGTATTGATCTCTTCGGTTGTGACAAGACAACAGAGGCAGTGGGATCATCATATGTTATATAAGATGATAGAACACTTTTGGAATCAAGAAAAATATCTCCTTTAATGCTACTTGTTTTCAGACTTAGTCATTATCTTAGAAAAGTAGTATTTGTTTGAACAAACACTTTCTTATCTATTGACTATGGGATGGTCCACCCCTAATCACTTAGAATAGCTAACAAACCATGGTTTACAGTTCTAGCTTTTCTTAAGATTTTGATTAGGTCATCCATGAATCTAGTAATGATTTACATTAAGTATACAACCATTACATCATTCTGAAATTGTATTACCATAGAAGGAATTAGGCAACGACTAGTAACTAATCATCAATGTGCAAATCGAAATTTCTGGGGAGGTAAGTTTGGATACAATTCAAAAATCAAATTAATGATCTTTGAACTGCATATCTACTAACTATTTCTCCACCCCTATCAGTTCGCAAGATTTTTAACCACTTACCTTAATGGTTTTAACCATTGCTAGAAATTAATGAAAATTTTCAAACATTTCAAATTTCTTGCTAAAAGGTATAATCTAGAGTTATCGTTTTAAGAATACAACGAAAAACTCATATCCACCCCTGAATGTACATCCATCTGCGAATGAGATGAACTATTTTTCAGTGGATATAGGCATAATAACTCTTTGCAGAGATTGATCTTGTCAAATCTACTATGAACAAGATACAAATGCCATAGATTAAAAAAAAATGTGGTAGTGTCTTTTGATGACATAGGTTTAGTTACATCAAAGAGTTCTGCAAGTGGATCCTGGTCACAGAATACCTAACTCATATTCCATACAGTTTGAATCCATTAATAGAAGATGGATATTAAACACTTGAGAAAGTGTAACTGTATTGTATTCTGGAACTAGAAATATAAGAAAATTTCTATTTGGAATCTAAAATTAAAGTCAAAGACTTAAAATTTATACCAAATATAATGAGTAATTCTATCTTGGACCAGCACTACTAATATAACTCTAAGTCTGATTTGCCCATACAAGTAGGAGATTTCTAAGATTGAGGATTTATATCAATTGGGAATAGAATTTCGGGATTATAATCATATGCGTCATTAATTTCTTAAGAAAATATAATGACATGAAATGATTTATAGACCATTCATCCAATGATATGTTATTGAAGCTAATTCGAAATGAATAAGCTAAGAGGAATTAGGATAATTTCGTTTAAAATAAGAATCCAACGATGCTTCGATTAGCCAAAGTCAAAGTAATCTTATTTATATAATCTTCTTGTTTCATATCGTAAAAATACTAGTCTAAGGTGTCATCAATTGATGAACAGCTAGATGTCGCATACACAATATTTATCTTTCGATATCTAACACTATTATGTATGTCTAATGGTGAAAATCCACTAGGGATTTATCTCATTAGATAAACAAGCCAAGTTAGACCAACAATGAAGATTCGAAATTAAACTACAACTTAATAACAGAAAATAACATGGTTCAATATAAATTCATACACAATTCAGAAATTATAAACATATAGCAAGTAGGAATGACAAGTGAAAATACTAAAACTTACAATCCTAAATAATTTCCAAGGTTTTTCAACAAACTGATACAGTGTCCCGTTTAGGCGAGAGTCAAAGCATCATCCATTGAATAGAGTTGTCAGCTCATCTAAAATGATAACCATTCTAGCAACCTTTTATTCGATCAAGTTTGGAATTCAGCGTTGTCCCGTTTAGGCGAGAGTCAAGGCAATTCTATCTTATGAGCTTCCACCATTGTTTCATAATTTGCAAGTCAAGTATGGTCGCCACCATTAGGGTGATCCATACCATACAAAACACTTACAAACTACTTATCATGCGAGGTTAAACGGTGCGAAATTGCTAATGAACGTTCCTCCATTAGGGAGGATTACTCACTAAAACAAACGCGGTGTAAAACCCACAATGGAGATCGAATATCTTAATAATAAAGCTCATTATTTAAAAAGAGTTGTATTTTCTTTGATTCTCTTTATTTATTCTATTCATTTTAAATATATATTTATTTAATTAAAATTTCCAATTTAGAATGAAAAATTCTAAATATAAATTTTAATTTAATATTTATAAATTTTACTTAGATGGATATGAAAATAACATGAATTATTTTCATCTCAGTAATAATTTCCAATAAATATTTAGAAAAATATTCAATTTAAGTAGTTACAAAATTAATTTAAATTAATTTACAACTCAAATTTAATTTTCTATAAATATATATTGCATTTCGAAAAATTATAGTATTTAAGAATACAATTTTCGAAAAATGCATATTAAAATAAAAAATAAATCTTGGAAAAATCATTCTAATTTAATGTTGGCCCAAAATTAATTAATAAAATTAATTTACAACAAAAGATATAATTTTCCTATTTAATTAAATATATATAAGAAAAATTTCAAATATTTAAGTATGATGATGAAAATCAACTTAAATATTAATTTTCTATTTAATTAAATACACTAGAAAAATACTTCAAGCAAAAATATCACCTATCTAGATTTTCATTTGACTAATTAACTCAATTTCTAATAATATATTTTAATTCAATTTATTTTAAATTAATCAATAAATGAAAAAATCATTGATTTAAGTTGATCCAAGAATTAATTAAAATAAATAATTAATTTATAACTTAATCTATTTTTCAAGATAAAATTCGAAATTCTAGCATTTAAGAAATGCAATTTCGAAAATTGATTAATAAAATAAAGAAAAAATATATTTTGAAAATTATTTAAATTTAGTTGAAAAAAATAAATTTCAACTAAAAGTAATTTTCTATTTAATTAAATGTCATGAAAAAAAATATTTAAGTATGATGATAAAAAATCAACTTAGATATTTAATTTTCAAATTAATTAAATGTATTAAATTCAAGAAATAAATAATTAAGTGTAGGGAAGGCTTAATTATTAATCTCTAGTTTAATACTAGGAAAAATATACTTAAAATAAATTGTACCAAAATTAATTATATAAATAATTAATTTCACAATGTATAATATTTTCCTATTTAATATTAGAAATAATAAGTAGTCTAGAAATAACTATCTAGAAAATATCTTATTTGACTAAGTATCTTTTCCACAAAATTTGAAAGAAATATCTAATTTAGGTTGTATTAGAAAAAATCTAGAACCTAAATATTTTTCAAATTTAAATTTAATTAAATATCAAAAATTAAGTTGTAACCACTTAATTTGAAAATATTCCATTTTAAGTTAATATTCAAAAAGATATCAACTTAAAAAAAATCTAAAGAATCTTAATAACCAATGCCTAAAATTCCTCAACTTAATTTTGAAATTTGAAATTCAAAAGATATTCAGATTTAAATTGATTAGTTAGAGATAACTAGATATCAACTTAAATAGGAATATTTAATGAAAAATTTAAATTAAGCTCCAGAAAGAATCTAGATGGTTATAATTCTATATTTAATTAAATACAAGAAAATACATATAGTTTAGCTTAGAATAAAAAAATTCTTTAAACTATATTTTTCTTAAATTAATTTCAAAATAAATGAAATTAATTATGTTGCTAATCAATTTTATTAGGTTAAACTAGTTTAATTAACCTAGTACAGTTATTCAAATCAGACAAATGGGCCTTCACAATTGGGGTGGTTCATGTGAGGGGGTGCTGGGTTCAGTATGTCGTATAGGAATGTCAATCTGGACTATTTTCGCGGGCCGGGCCGGGCCCCCGGCCCGACGGGCCGACCGCGGCCCGAATTATTCGGGCTCTTATCGGGCTTATGGCCCGGCCCGGCCCGGCCCGGTATATATTATTTCGGGTCGGGCCCGGCCCGGCCCGGTTTTAAATATTAAAAAAAAAAACCTAAAACCCTAAAAAAAAATCCCAAATTCTAAAAAAATCCCTAAATCTCAGACTCTCACCTTCGACTTCTCTCTCTCCGACGACAGAGCCCAAGCTTTGGAAGAACTCTGCCACGACTGGAGCAGAGGACCCGGCGATTCGCACTAGCGGCGTGGTCGTGTATCTCTCTACTGCTCCGCAACACAGGCGTCTTGGGGCTGGGTTTATGTGCTTTCTCTTGGCGACTCTGAAGACCTCGAGCATCATCTTCTTGGTATGGTTTCTTTTGCTGAATCAATATTCAATTCACAGGTCTTTCTATATTCTGTTTTCAAATAGATTTCTGCTTCAATTTGGATTTAGAAGTATCATTGATTTTTTTGAAAAAAACATCGGAGTACCATATGGGTCAATTTTATATCTTTGAGTTTAGATTTAGGGAACATGAATTTTTCTATGCAATTTCGTGTGTTCAATTCCTTGTCTGTTTTAATACTCAAATGAGTAACTTCTTGTGCATATATACATATATAAATATCTAAACCTATGTACTAAGGAGATTATGCATACGTTGGTAAGGGTGTGTAACTGCCAATAGCACTGTTTTTCATGGTTGGAATCAACTTGCTTAATATATATACATGTATATATAGTTATATGTATTTGATTCTTAGTGATTGAGTCGTGCACTCCAGTGTTATGGCGAAAAATTTTCCCCACTTGTTGACTTGCTAACTGAAAAATAAAATAAAATAATTAAATTGATTTATTTCTGGTTGGAACAATGTGTTGACGATTTATTCTGGTTTTTATACATATTCAAATAAAATTTCACAGTTTCTGTTCTTGGCTTCACTTATTTATTAAATAACTTTTCGTCTTAATCCTCAAACATTTTATATCATCAGTCTAGTACTGCATCTTAGTGTTTTAGTAAAGGATATGACCTTAATTATATTTTACTTTTGCAATCTGACTATATTATGTGGTCTTCAAACATCAATTATTGGCTCCATTTGATTTACTCTGTTTTATATTTTTTTTATAGGTTTTGGCGTTTTGCAAGTGTTTGAAAAGAATTTGAGTCAAGTGGAACTTTCAATCTCGATTCATCGGAGGTATATATTTTTTTTTTATAATTGCTTTATTATATTACATATAATTTTATAGAAGAGTTTGAATATCTTATATATTCATCCATAGTGAAGTAGGTTCTGCGAAATTTGTGTGCTGCGGTGATATAAGGATGATAAATTGTGTGTTATCTGATTATTTATAGTTAAAATTGATAGATGGTTAGGTTAATAAAATAGGGAAAATGCTGCCCGATTTTTCGTAGATATGTTTATCATGGTTTTAAAGCAATTGCATGGATTAATTGATAGATATGAGAATATGGTGTTAATGTAGGTTAAAATAGAATGTCTGGTCAAATTGATTCTAATTTTGAGGATGATGTTGATTTTGTGCCATCAACTACAAATGAAGTACAATCTGTTAGCAATACAATAGATGAAACTCAGAATCAGAGAAAAAGAACTTCTCGTGCATGGGATCATTTCACACGGGAAAAAATTGATGGAAAAATTAAAGCAGTTTGCAAGTATTGCGAGCGTAAGCTGGTGGGAGAAAGTTCTAGTGGGACTAGGCATTTAAATTCTCACGTGAAAACGTGTCCTGTAAGAAAGGCCCAACTTGCCGCCAATCCTAGTGCAACTGCAAGCCCTTCGGTTTCTTTTAATTTTGATCCTGATTTAGCAAGGACCAAATTGGCTCAAATGATCGTTAAGCACGAATATCCCTTGTCTATGGTTGAGCATAGCGGGTTTATAGAATATTCAAGCACTTTATGTCCCATGTTTCAAATGGTGTCAAGGAATACAATTAGGTCAGACATTATGAAAATGTATAAAACTGAGAAAGAAAAGTGTGCACAATTTGGAAAAAAGTAGGAGCAGAATAGCCATAACCAGGGACCTGTGGACTGCAAATCATCAGAAGAGGGGATATATGGTCAGATGACTCATTTTATTGATGAGTCTTGGAACTTACACAATCAGATATTGAGTTTTAAGTATGTTCCGTGTCCTCACGATGCTCCAGCACTACTTGAGGCCTTAAGATCTTGTCTTAATGATTGGAAAATAGAAGACAAGATCAGTACAGTGACTCTCGATAACTGTACTGCCAATGATTCCATGATTGATCTTTTGAAAGGACAATTTGAGCCTGACAGTTTTTATTTTGAAGGGAAAGTTGCTACATGTGCGTTGTTGTGCACATATTTTAAATCTAATTGTCAAAGAAGGCTTATCTGTCATTGGTGATAGTGTTGACAAAATTCGAGACAGTGTTGCTTATTGGTCGGGCACACCAAAAAGACATGAAAAATTTGAAGACACTGCTCGTCAACTTGGAGTACCATACACCAAAAAAATATCACTTGATTGTGTAACGAGGTGGAATTCAACTTTTCTAATGCTTAGCACAGCTTTATCCTACAATACAGGATTTGAACGTGCAAGGCTGCGGGAGTTGCGTTTGAGGTGTGCCCCTTCAGAAATTGATTGGCAAAATGCTCAACAATTGTGTGATAAGTTAGAGTTGTTTCATGAAGTAACCAAATTAATTTCTGGAACAAAGTACCCTACCGCCAATATTTTTTTCCAAAAATATGTGAAATTAAGACCAACATTCAATCATGGATGTTATCAGAGGTGCCTTTTATTAAGGACATGGCAACTCAAATGATGTCCAAGTTCCAGAAATATTGGCGAGAGATTCACGGGCTTATGTGTGTGGCGGTTGTTTTAGACCCGAGGTACAAGTTCATGTTGCTCGAATACTATTTCCCTGTAATTTATGGAGATGAGCAATATGTAACTGAAATTGCGAAGGTTCGTGAGCTTTGTTGCGAGCTACTAGAGGAGTACGGGTCTAAGTTTCCTCATTTGAGAGAAAGAAGGGTTCAAGAAGAAAATGTATCAACATCGTCTTCAACACGCCGATTGGATGCCCTTTCTAACTTTGATAGATTTGTTAGAGCTTCCTATCGAGTAGAGAATATGAAGTCTGAACTGGATTTATATTTAGAGGAGAACTTGATACCTAGGACTGAAGAGTCATTTGATATATGCAACTATTGGAAGGTGACGGGCCTCAAATACCCTTTGTTGAGTATGATTGCCAAGGATGTATTTGCTGTGCCTGTTAGCACTGTTGCTTCGGAATCTACATTCAGCACTGGTGGTAGGCACGTGAGTTCACATCGATCGAGACTTCATCCTTCTACATTAGAAGCATTAGTATGTACACAAAATTGGTTGAAGACTGACAAAAAAGGTAGATATTATTTAACAATTGTAAATATATATTTATATACATTTTTTTATTTCTTAATTAGAATTAATATTTATTTTATTTTTTTTAACAGCAACAGTGAATGATGAAGATAATGATGTTGATCCAACAATGGTAATTAGTTAAGTTTTTGTAATTTATCAAATAAATTATTTATTTTTGTTATTAATACTTTTTTCTGTTTTTATTTTTTTGCAGGAGCCTTACGTAGTTGATCTTGATGATTAGAGAGTACATTGTTCTTTTTAGTATATGAGTGAGGACATGGATGAGAACAAATTGTAGTGTTTAGTACTTATGGTTGCTAGTTATTATATTTGAGTTTATGGTTGGTAGTTATTATTGATGTATTAAACATTGTTAGTAACAAAAGTACAATCTCAAACTTTCCTCTATTATGCATAATTGAATCACTCATTTATTCATTATAACAAAAATGCAATTATTCATTGAAAACCTTAGTTTCCAACCTTATCTATTATTAAAGTAAAATTGAAAAAAAAACATTACCATCACACCCTTATAATTCTCTTCATTAAAAATAAATTGACTTACATAATTATTATAATATTGATTTTAAAACATAATCAAACAACATAATAGTTCTCCCATTACCCATGACTCAAAACAAGACAAAACCAAAGAAAAAAGAAATCCCTTTTAATAAGGCATGTCATATTGTAATAGTATAATAGTTATAACTAACCACTTCCTAATAATAATAATAATAATTTTTAGAAAGAAAAAAAAAAAAAGGACAAATAATAATAATAATCAATGGTGGGTTTTGATGCATTATCTATTTTCTCATCAAATTTTCTCTCTCTAAAATAACATAATATATAAAAAAAGGTGTCTATAATGAATTGTCTCAACCACCACCAAAATTAAATACCCAAATGAAACAAAACAAAATAATAAGTATTCTTAAAAAAAAAAAAAAAAAAAAAAAAAACCGGGTCGGGCCTAACCGGCCCAATTATCTCGGCCGGGCTTGACCCTCTAGGCCAAAAGAAGGAGTCGGGCCGGGCCGGGCCGGGCCAAAGTGATGTCGGGCCGGGCCGGGTTTGTGGCGGGCCGGGCCGGGCCCGGCCCGACTGACATTCCTAATGTCGTACCCACTACTATGGCTCCCAACTCTCACACAAGGCCCAAAAGAGAGGAATTTAACCTTAATAAGAACAACTGTTATTAATTGAATAGGCCCAAAAACTAAATGGGCCTAAATAAATTCTATCAAGAACTATGATAATTTATTTTAGCAACAGCAACCTATATGCATCTATAATAAAATTAAACACATAGGCTCACACAGGCACACTTTGGATGGGTCCTATCATGTTGCTAGGTCATACACAGATGAAAGAAGATTGTAAATATACCTGTTACAAATTATTAACTTGACCAAGGGAGCCATCAGATCATAAGATCTGGCAAAAAGTAACCATGGCTATTTGCAATCAAGTAATAATAGGTTTTGAAAACTTACAAACAAGCTAAAACACATACTCCTGCAACAAGGTTAGCTGGATAGTTGGATGTAGGATTTATTTAATTTTAAATTAAATAATTAATTTCGAAATAATTAATTAAATAAAAAAATAATTTTTCGAAAATTTTTAAAAAATATTTGAATCATTCGAAATTTTAAAAAAAAATTAAATTTAAAATTAAACCTACAATTTTGAAAAATTAGGTTTCAACCAACCTAAATATCATTTCAAAATTTGCTAACTACTTTTAAAATTTAAATGTTATTTTATAAATAAAAATTAGAAAAGATAAGTTAAATATCTTTTTCAGATTTTAAATTTAATTTAAATAAATAAAATAACAAAATTTAAAAGTTAGCAAAATATCTTACATCTATTTAAAATTACATGATTATAATTATCTTATTTTAAATTTAAATAAGGTCAAAATATCTAAAAAAGATTTAATTTAAAAAATATATATAAAATCTGACCTTAAATTTAAAAATAAGATAAGATATAATCAAATTTAAAAATAAGATAGATTTTTAAGCAAGAAGATAGATACTAATTCTATTCAAATTCAAATTACACTAATATCTTGAATTAAATTTTAAAAATATTAAATTAATTCAAAATGATAATTAGAATTGAATAGTATATATACAAAACTATACAAAAAATCGGAAGTTAATTCCATGAAAAAGCATGAAAAATCGAAGAAAAACGAAAAAATTGTGAGCTGTACGGACAGTTTTTGCGATCGCAGGAAAATTTCAGCACAGCTCCGATTTTTTTCGAATCTTCAAAAAATCATAACTAATTCAAATAAAATTGAAATTGAGTTCTGTAAAAGGCTAACTTGCTTAATTTTTTCCATACTATCCAATAAAAATAATTCCAGAAATAGAATCACAATTATTTTTCACGAAAATTTAAAAACATCAATCAATCATCAAATAACACTCAATACAACATGATACCATCCAAAAACAAACAAACAAACAATCGTTTTAAAGTCCAAATTTCTTGCAAGTAAATCAATTACCATGGCTCTGAGGCCAGTTGTTGGAAATTATTTTACCAGGATCTTAGATCTACTCACAAGTATGTTTATTAACATCCTAAATATGAACTTTCTAAAACGATGAAATAAACACATATAAAGTTAAAGAAACCTTACATTGGGTGTAGCGGAATAATATGACTCCTTCCGTTCAGATATCTAGCCCTTGATTCCTTTCTGTAGCAGAGCATTATCAATATCTGAACCTGGATCTCTTTCTCTGAATCTTTGATGCTGAAACCTCCTTCTTCCTGAAAGTCTTTCTTCACGATCTTCCTCACTATGATTGAGGTATCACTTGCTGTGTGTGGGCACCACTCATACACTAAGAATTTCGAAATTCAAGAGGGAAGAGAAAGAAGAAGTGGCAGCTAAATATAGGGAGAGAGAAAGGCTCAGGTTTTTCTCTGAAGGAAAAATAGAAAATTTAAGTGTGATTTTCCTGAAGCCTTCACTATCTATTTATAGCATTCCACTAGGGTCAGGTTTGAATTATTTGGCATTAAAATATTGAAAATATCAGAGGAAAAAACCCTATAAAAGTGGCCGTACATGCAAGGTGGATTTGGGCCTCACTTTTTGCAATTTTGCAGTTTTATCTTTTCTGCATCTGATTTTCTCAAAAAACGCCAATTTTCTAATTCAACCATTTAAATGCCAATTCTAACTATTTAATAACTATAAATAATTATTAAATAATATTTTCATTTATCATATTTATTAATTGAACCATACAAAGTATCATAATTAACAAATATGCCCCTATAAACTCTTTCTTTACAATTTCGCCCTTAATTAGTGAAAAATTCACAAATAGACATAGTCTAATTTGAGAATTATAATTGATTAATCAAAACCAATTACATGAGTCTTACAAGCAATATTATCTCAACTAGTGGGGGGACCATGGGTCTATATAACCGAGCTTCCAATAAGTAGATCAAGAATTTAGCACTAAAATTCACTAACTTATTAATTCTTCGTTGAATGCACGCATAGAACTTAGAATTGCACTCTCAGTATATAGAATGCTCTATATGTTCCACCATATAGACACATCATTAGTTATCCATTGTTATAATCCTAATTTGATCAATGATCCTCTATATGAATGATCTACACTGTAAAGGGATTAAATTACCGTTACACCCTACAATGTATTTATTCCTTAAAACACTTGACCCCGTATAAATGATATTTCAGCTTATGTGAAATGAGTATTCCACCATTTATGTTCGTTTGGTCAAGCTCGAAGGAGATCATCCTTTGCTTACTATTCGCCAGATAGAAGCTATAGATTCCATGTTTATGATAACGCTCCCACTCAATTGCACTACCGTGTTCCCAAAATGTACGTATCACCCTGACCTAAAAGTAGGCTTAACTAACAAATCAAAGAACATGAATAGCCTTTCAAGATTGAGCCTAATCATAACAGGATTAAGAACATTTGATCTAGGATCAACTAGGTGATATTGACTTGAATAGATATTACGGTAAGTTTAATAAATCTAAGTCAAAGTTCAATATCGGTCCCTTCCGATGCATACTCCATGCATCCAACCTGAGCTTTACTTTAACCAATGCTCTGGAAAGAACATAGCTCTTCTCCAAATGCAAGTAAACTCTGTTGTAGATTATCATATCAGTAAAACCCTATGTCTGATAAATCTAGGAAACTTTATTCACATAGTCATGTTTACTTTCCAATGTGTTGACGGCACAATAAACAGGATCAAGTATGTGAAAGGGGTTTCAGATGAATTTATACAGTATGTACATATAATCATGAAATAAATCATGTGAACCATGCAACATTAAATGTTATTTCTGATCTATATTAATAAGTAAATCTCATTATATTGAAATAAGTTTTATTTAGGGCATAAAACCCAACATCACTATAGGGTAAATCATACAATTTCTATAATTTTTTTTTAAAAAAATATTAACTTATAGTGACGTGCCAAGCGTGACTGGGTAAATGTTTACCGACACTCCTAGCGTGTCACTATATCATAACTATTTTTTTTTTAAAAAAATAACAAATAAAGTTCTGTGTAATAATTAAATATATTTTATTTTTTAGAAAAAAAGTAGCTACATCTTTTCATTAATTATGCAAAAAGTTTCGTATATATTTTTTTTTTTTAAAAAAAAACCTGCTTATATTTTGTTTCTGATTCATTAATTAAACAAAATTTAATTGATTATTATAAATAAATAATAAAATATAATAAATGAATATAAGAAGAAAGAAAAAAAAAACCCTAATCAAAATCACTTTTCCTCTATCTCTCTTCTCTTCCGCCTCCCTCTCATTCTCTCTGAAGTTCATACGCAGCCTTGGCCTCCACCAGCAGTCCGACCATCCAGCCTTACATCATCCGATTGGGCTCTACCACCGGTTGCAGGCAGGGGGTCTCAAAACCTCCTAAACCTAATCTCTCTCCTAAAAATCCTCTCATCAGCTATTATACTCAGCTCTCTCTCTATTCATTTAAGCCTCCTCACCTTCTTCCCTCTTGCTGTCTCTTTTATCCTAAGAAAATCCAATGGCAGGTGGTCCAAATCGATATCCCTACCCCAAAAACCTTCAGATCCACCTCTTTCTCTCTAAGTTTCTCTTACTCTCTTGGTCGATTCCCTTTGTCGAAGCTGACGCCGACGCTAGTGGTGGAGATGAAGTTGGGATCAGCTACCACCTCCGTCGAAACAGGTGATTCAGTCCATTGTTTATGTATTGTTGTTTTTCTCTCTCTGATCTGTGCATGTAGCGGTCGACGACGACGTTGGGTTCGCGGTTGACGTGCTGGCTCTGGATCTCCCTGTTTGATCTTCATTCGTGGTTATGGGCTGGTGGTCGAAGATGGAATTGAGTTCTTGGTTCCGAGTCGGTGGTCGCCAGTGACTATGGCTTTGTGGTTGACGCCGGCTCTCTGTTTGTGATGAAATATTTGTGTTTTTTTTTACAGATGTGTAATTTTTTTTTGCAGATGTGTTCATGCTCATTTTGGATTTTTATTCAGGTTTTTTTTTTTATTTATTTGGGTTAAATGAATGTTAATACATTTTTCTATGAATATTTTAGGTAAAAGATTTGTACTGTTAGAATCACAGATTTCTACATAATTTTAGTTTTATGTTTATCTTTTAAATTTTTGATTATTAATCTAATCCCAGTTCAAATAAAAAAAAAGAAAACTATAAAAATAAAATCATGTATTTATTTCAATTTTTTTAATCTAAATATATTATTTTTGCTACAGTAATATAAATTAAATTATCATTTTTATATATAAAAATATATGTACCCATTTAATTTTATATGTATGTAGCTTCCGTGACCCCTATATATAAAATTAAAACAAATTGATTTTTTTTAAAAAATATAATAAAAAATAACCAGTTATATAAAAATTTGAATTAAAACAATTAAATATTATTTTTTTAGAAAATTATTTAATGTAGTGGAACTTTTTGTGTGTCCCTATATCTCTAAAAATATTAATAAAAAATAAAAAAAAAAGATATAGTGACACTTTATTTGTGTTGCTGTTACTTTTTTAGTCTGACAAAACTTGACTCTATATGCCTATAGTGACACGCAAAAAGTAAATGTAAAAGGGTTCAGTGACACGTGTGAAGTGTCACTAAAAACTGTTTTTCCAGTCACCCTTATTAGTGACACGCGTTGAAGTGTCACTATACAGTTTTAGAGTTACTCAATGTGGGTAACTAAAACCCATTTTTCTAGTAGTGATAAGATGTTCTTTTTATTTTCTTACCGCCCAACGAGTTAACACAGATGCAAAGTCTGTGGCCCTTTGCCATTTGGGGAATTGACCTGATCGGGCAATTACCTAAAGGTAAAGGCGGAGTGCAGTACGCAGTGGTAGCAATTGACTACTTTACTAAGTGGATTGAAGCCGAGCCACTCGCAACCATTACATCAAAGAAAGTTCAAGACTTTATTGTGAAGAACATCATATGTCGGTTCGGACTACCGTACGAAATAGTCTCAGACAATGGCAAATAGTTCGACAGCCAATCCTTCACTGATTTCTGTGCGAACCATGGTATCATCAAAAGTTTCTCTGTCGTGGCACATCCTCATGCAAATGGCCAAGTTGAAGCAGTCAACAAAACCTTGAAGGATACACTAAAGAAGAAACTCAAAGATGCCAAAGGAAACTGGCCAAAAGAATTTCCCGAACTTCTATGGTCATACCCTACAACGAAAAAAATAGCAATCGGTCAGACACCATTTGCAATGGCGTACGGTTATGAAGCTATGCTGCCCGTTGAACTCGAGCCACCTTCCCACAGAAGATTGACGTACGATCAAGGTACCAATCACATACTCCTTGCAAAATCACTTGATGAAATCGAAGAAAGACAAGCAACTACAAACTTAAAGTTGATGGCCCATCAACAAAAAGTAGCTCGGTATTTCAACAAACAAGTGAAAGCTCGGAAATTCTTTGTTAGAGATATGGTCCTGAGAAGGGTATTCCTAAACACCAAAGACAGGATGGTAGGTGTACTAGGACCTAATTGGGAAGGACCATATCAAGTGGTCGAAGTTCTCGACTCCGGAGCATACAAATTAGGTAAGTATGACGAAAAAATGCAACTCTTTCTAGTACAACGGTTCTGGAATGGAGAACATTTAAGAAAATACTACCAATAAAGTACCAGGTTGGGTGACCACTTTAAGTACTAAATGAACATTTGCTTTTAAGTGAATGGCCTTCTGGGCGAACTACGCCCAAATGTTTTGATAAAAGAAACAAAGTACTGAAGTCGAGTGACCATGTGAAAGTACATTTTCTTATGTCTGCAATTTGTTTTATTTCACGTTAAGCTAAAAGATCAGATTAGATCAAATAGCTTTGATGCAAGTTACTACGATAATAAATACACTTTTCGATCAATAAATGAATAAAGATAGTATTTCAAAATTCAATTGAGTCGAAAAAATTAGCATGTTTATAATGTACCATACAATGTGTACAAAAGGTTTGGTCAAACCCAAAACACCGAACAGATAAACAATATATTTGTACAAGACAAGTGACCAAGAGTCATACGTCTGCTCGGTCACTTAGGGGGCACCTATACCTGTACAAAGCATTTGGTAAAAATAAAACAATCACAATTGCATGACAATTATAAACAGAGAATGAAATTCATTAAGGATGTCTTAGAAAAGTCCCTAAGGCCGAATAAGATATATATAAAAAAAATGATATAAAAAGAAGTTTTTAAACAGCTGGAGTCCAAGGCTCTTAGTTCGGTTCTTTTGGGCCAACTGGAGCAGGAGGAATCGTTGTTTAAATGGGAGGAGCATCAGTAGCCTGATCGGAGGTTGAAGCAGCCGCCTCGGTTCCACCATAAGCCACTTGGGCCGCGCAGTACTCAAGGTACATGTCCTTAGCCTCGCCCAAGTAGTCGAAGTTGGCTCGGGGATTAGCCTTCCAAAAATAAAAAAAAAGAGCTCGAGACCGGCTGTCTCCAAGGCATTGACCTTCTCCTTCAACCTGTCCACCTCGGCCAAAAGCTCCCCCTCCTTGGCATCCTTCTCCTCCTTCATCTGATGAAGAACTGCTCGTAGAGAAGTCCTCTCATCTGGAAGACTGTTTACCTCAGCAGATAAAATCTTGATGGTCTCCTCAAAATGGTCAGCAACCTCGAGATCCTTAGTTAACACGGTTATTTTCTTCTCAGCGGCAAACAACTTCTTCTTGGCTTCGCCCAACTCCAACTGAACAGCTCCAGCTTTCGCCCTCGCTTCTTCAGCTTCCTTCTTGGCCAAGTCCGCCTTCACCTTCAAGGTGTCAAACAAAGCCACATTCTTGGAAGCAGTAGACTTAGCCCAGGAGTAAGTGTAGGCCAACTTTAGACCTCCCTGCACAGAGGAAAAACTTTATCATATTAATCTATGTGTGGAAAATTAAAAGGAAGTATAAAAAACACATACCTTGGTGAACTCCTTCAAGACTCCGCCCACCAGCACATACAAATAAGAGTGATTGTCAACACCAGCCAGTTGCTCACTGACCTCTGCAACCAGCCGGTTCATGTAATGGGCCAGCATCTCCTTGCCCTTTTTGGCCTTTGGAAGCACTAGCAAAGGTGGAGTTGGTGCCTGCACCCGTTCTGGATCACTCCTGACCAATTCAGACCCAGACTTTGGTGGTCTAGACTCCTTTGACATGGCAGCTTTAAGGGCAGAGGAGTTTGCAGCAGTCAGCTCCTCGGAAAGATCAATAACCTCCTCGAAAGGTCTCTTTTCCTTTGAAGAAGACCCCTTACCGCCCTTAGACTTCTTGGCCGGAGGAGAGGCGCTAGAGCTTTCGCCCATTCTCTTCCTCAGAACATCTATCATCTGCCGAGACATGTCTGCACAGAACAAAACCAGTATGGTTACAAGACAGCCATCAGAAACACATGGCATGAAAATCAAGAAGCTCAAGAGCAAGATAAAGTAAAATGCAAGGTGACCACCTTGCACAAGACTCAGAAGTCCATCATCACCTGACATCGTTCTTATCTCAGACATGATAGCTTTCCCTTTTCCGAACACGGGAGGAGATGGCCGAGCAGGTGAAATGGGCTCCCTTATGCGAATTGCATGTTCAAAAGGCTTGGGCGAGGTCGGGAGTTTCTTCTTCCTCTTCAGTGGAGTCACCTGCTCTTCCTCACCTTCATCTTCAGGATCCAATGGCTCTTGAGCATATTGCTTGGCCTTGGAACCTCCCTTCAACTTAGCTTCATGCTTCAGTTGAATCAACTCATTCTCTGGATGAGTTCATTCGGTCCGGACAGCATCAGATTTCCTCTTCTTCCCCGCCACGGACTTAGGAGTAAAGTCCTTGGGATAAAGCCTGTACCTCACAAGATTATCATCAGAGGTCAACTGGATAATATTGCGGTCTTCCCCTGGCAACCGAACAAGTTTTTGAGCTCTATCGCTAAGAGCAAGAGTGAGGGGAGGACGGTTATATGTCAGAATCTGCTGAAACCGAGTCCGGGTAATGCTCGCATCCTTTACCACGAAGTACTCATCAGCAAAATGCTCTATTTTGTTGATGGCCTTGTCATCCGTGCCGGTCAACCACTTGAAGCCTGGTTGAGAGAAATAGAAGTACGCCGACCTATCTTGTTTGGGGGTGGACTTCAAATCGAAGAACCAAGCAACTTTGTGAGGAGAAGGAGTACCCCATCCTTGGGAAGCACAGAGGACGAAGAGGGCAGACAAATACTCAATGCCCTTAGGAGTGAACTAGGGTGGGCAGAGACCGAAGAAGTCCGCCACATCCTTGAAGTACTTATGCAAGGGCATCAGCACTCCTTGCTGACCATAGGCTCCCGACCAGGTGCACATCTCCTTGTCAGGGTTGGTGGCAAGATTATTGTGGGCGAGAATGTAGTAGTCCAGCTCGCCCAGGTATCCGCCCTGGTCAAGAGTTCGAAGGCGCGCCTCCGTAATCTTGGACGGAGGACTTACCCACTTGGCACCCAAGGCACCCTGCCTTTTATGAGGAACTGACGTGGCAAGTTACTCACTGACGTAGTCCACGCCCTCAACCAGGACGTCTCCGTCAGCATCGACTGGCTACCCAGCTTCATTGTACCCCCTTAATTTCGGGGTTCAACCTCTTCCTCTTCCTCCACCTCGGAGGGATTGCCACGATGCACATCGTCCATCTCCTCGATCTCCTGGACCTTAGCATCCCCTTCACGATCCTCCTCCATCTGGACAGTCGGATCTTGTTCAGTGTTGGGCAAAGTGGCGAGCCGAGCCACTCGAGGATCAATTGCGACAGCCAGACGCATGGTTTTCTTTGTACAAGCCATCATCCTATGGCTGGGTACAAGGCCAAAAGAATGTCCTTCACTAGAAGAAGGAGGACTAGAACGAAGACGAGGATGATCCTCGTGCAGAAGTTGAAGAAAATCCTGGTCGATTCGATGTTCGAGTTCCCAAGACTCGCCTGAGTTCATCTACAAAAGACAACACACGAGATGAGTGTTGGTCAGAATATCAAACAATAAACAAGCAGATATGCCGACCAGGAGTACTCAACAGATTAAAGAACGACTATGTTTAAAGAAAAGTCAGAACTCAAGAAGTCAAAAAAAATTTGAGTTAGGGCAAAAAAGTTCATGAAGCTTAGAATGAGCAAGATGAAAGACGGGCGTTATGTAGTTCAAAAACAAGCATTATGGCTGTAAACCCGCATGAAGACATGATAAAGAAGAATCGCAGAGGTTTCTAACCCTAGGGTTTCGTAAACATTTTTCTACAGCACAGTAGAAGTTGCATTCGATATGTAAACATGCAAAGATAAGCATAAAGAAAATCAAAAACTTACTCAAGATTCAAGTGTCTGGGTTCGAGCAACGTGTATCCAACCAGCAATTGTACGAAGGCACTTTGGCGACTTTGAAGCCAAGAAATTTTCTTTTCGCTCTGAAGTTTACTTAGTAAAGAAGGGTGATGAAATGAGTTTATGTGCTACTGCTGTGGATATTTATAGGCAAGTCACGAAAATAGGTAATTGTCTCAAAGAATCCTTAGACGCCTCAACTTCCCGCCTTAAAAACGAATATGGGATATCAAAAGTAATCGAGTGCAACCGTCAGCCGTGGAGAGAGAAAGTCAAATTTTGAAATAGTAATTGTCAGAGCATTTATTAGCAGAAAACAGAAGGGACGCCTAGTCAGCTTCACATCGAGTCTCGAACGGTCACACTCGACACGTGTCCCCATCCAAAGGCAGAATCAGCTCGGATGAAGTCTACACGCAACTTTGGAAGTCCCGTACAGACTTGGGGGCAAATGTTATCCCAAATTTTACACTCTGACATGGCATCACAAGAATGGTCACACGTGGAGTCCACTTGGAACATCCGCTCGGAAAGATAGGTCGAGCAGGATGTCTCGTTGGCATGCCCAGAGCAAGATATTCAACGATCTGCGCAGGGCAACCAACACTTAGCGAATTCAGCTTTCGCATCATGAGTCATCAGCTCAATCCCTATAACTCAGGGATCGATTTACATGGATATGGTATACACACGATCCCATTATCAGTGTATTCAGCCTCAATCCCACGATCCTTGCATTCAGCATTGATCCCACGATCTTTCTGTTTATACGCATTGTAATGAGAGAGGAAACTTTTTCTCCTTAAGCTTCCTAGCCCTATAAATAGTGATGTATATTCACTAGGCATTGGATCGGTCAAAAAGCAACTAAGCTAAGACTATACTATTGTCCAAGAATTATATATTCAGAGATACTGTTGTAAGAGCTATAAGAATAGGAATCTTTCTCCTTGATCTTAAGTCAATACAAATAACAAGGATTAGGCTATTACCGAACTGCTCGGGGTTGAACCTCTATAAAATTCCTATGTCTTATTATTGTTTTATCATATATCTGTTACTACATATCGTTTATCGCTTATAAAATAGACTCATTGTCGTTTGCTAAAATCGAAGTCAACAGTTTACAATGTTTGTAATTGGTAAGATTAGCCATTACATATATAAAGTACACAGATTGAGGGATTTAGATAGCTTGCCATATCTCTGTGATATAATCCCAAATTTATAGGGATTGCTCTTGTGCTTCACGATACAAATACTGAATTTGCTAAGTGTTGGTATGTTGTTCAGATTGTCTACTGCTCGGTTGAGAGGACCTCGTCCGTACAGGTATACGTGGTGCTCGGCTTAGAACATCTCCTTCAAGCAGATGTAGGGAATCACTTCCACGAGTCACCAGCATGTGATGCCACGTCAGAGTGCAAACATTGGGATAACATTTGCCCCCAAGTCTGTACGAGACTTCTTAAGTTGCGTGGAGACTTCATCTTAGTTGCCTTTACATTTGAATGGGTGACACGTATCGAATGCACCTATTTGTAATTCGATGTGAGTCTAACAAGGCGTCTCTTCAGTTTTCGGCTAATTAATGCTCTGATTTAATTAATTCCTCGATACACGATTTCCTTTGCACGCTTTGGCGGTTATCCTTGAGGAACTTGATTGCCTTTTATTTCCCAATATTTACTTTATGGGGGAAATCAAAACGTCTTAGGAATTTCGAAATGATTACCTCTTTTCACAAATCTACCTATTAATAAGGCTGGAACTTTTTCAGAAATCTCTTTCCCCATTTTCTCCACAAAGAAAACTCAGAGAAGAAAAGGAATTTCCTTCAAGTCTGTCGTGAGATTTTTAGCAGAGGCATTCGAGCAGCTTTGTGTGGACTATGTTTAGACTTCAAACAGTGAGTAAATATTCAATCTTTTTCTCTTTTAACTTTGTATCTTTAATCTCTAGGTTTCCATTGTAGAAAATACATTTTTTCTTGACTTGTTGTAGAAGATCTGGGCTCAAAACTTTGTAGTTTTCTCTACAATAGTTCTTACAACTTCGTGGTTTACAACATTTTGATTTTAATCTCGCAATATTCAATTTTTGCCTTGCTCATTCGAAGCTTTGTGAAATTTAACCCTTAACCCAAAAATTTAAAACTCCTAGGTCATGACTTAATTTGTGTGCGCTTTTTGTCCTTTTAATGTGTTGTCTTTTGTAGATGAACCCTGGTGAGTTTTGGGGAGGCGAACACTGAATTGACCATGATCTGCTTCAATTTCTGTACGAGGATCAACCTCATCTTCACGCTAGTCCGTCCTCTTCGAGTGACAGGCTTTCTAACTCTTGCTTTGAAGATTGGGAAGTGAGTAGTGATCCTTCTCCTACTCCAAAACCTGAAGTGCAACACCACTCTTACTCCGAATAGATTGCAGGAGAAGGGTACGGTCGCTTCATTTGGGAGCTGAAGAAGGGTTGGAGACGTTATCTTCTGTGCAAGTGGATGTATATTGTCCGACCAGGTGTTGCTGATACTCTTCCCGTTGGCCGTCCAAGTTCTGGTAACTTTAGTAGCCCAATAGCTATTCCTGCCGTAACTGTTGCACGTCATACACATCAGTATCCATCCAGGAGAAGGTTGATGGCCCGCACAAAGCAGACAATGCGGAAAGTTAGTGCGTCTTACCCTCATGTGGCCCAGCTTGCCACATTGCCAAGTGTCGAGCAGGATCTGCCCGCTATGAATGAGGAGGATCGTGAGGGGGGACATTGAGGTCCAAGAGAAAGAGGAGCAGGACGACGACCGTCCTAATAGCCCTTCCAAAGTTGAGGAGGAAGGAGTGGCCGAACCTCCAAATTTTGGAGGGTATAATGAGGTCAGGGAGCCAGTATCTGCAGAGGGTGACGTCTTGGTCGAAGGGGAAGACTATGTCACGGAGGAGTTTACGTAAGCAGTCCTGCAAAGGAGGCAAAGTGCTTTAGGGGCCTAATGGAGTGCCCTCTGTCCAAAATAAGCAAGGCACGCATGAGGGGCCTGGATAAAGCTGGGTATCTGGGCGGACTTGAGTGTTACGTCCCTTCTTCGAACGACCGAGAAACTAACCCAAAGAAAGGGTTTTGTGCCTGTTCTGGTGCCCACACCAAGCAAGGGGCGATACTGCCTTTGCACCCGTACTTCAAGAAGGTTGTGGATTATTTTTGCCTTTGTCCGACCCAGTTGACTCGCAAGGGCATTAAGTACTTGTCTGCCCTGTTCGTCCTCTACGCCATTCAAGGATGGGGTGTGCCGTCCCCCCACGAGGTTCACAGGCTTTTTGACTTGAAGTCTACCCCTAAGTAGAGCAGCTCGGGATACTTCTACCTCTCTCAGTCAGATTGCAAGTGGCTGACGGGCACCGTGGACAAGGATGTTAGCAAGATCAAGGGTTTTGTTGATGAGTACTACTTCGTGGAAGGCATGGATACCATCTATACTCGGTTTCAAAAAATCCCAATGTAATGATGTCCACCCTTCACATTGGCACTTAGGGACAGGGCTCAAAAGATGCTCCAGCTACCGGATGCTGCTCAGAATATCTCTTTATTGACCTCGCAGGACAACTTTGTGAAGTACAAGCTTTATCCGGCAGACTTTATACCCCAGCCTGTGAAGGGGAGGAAGAAGTTGTCCAGGGCTGGCTGAGTTGAGGGAGTTGAGCAAGAGAAGGAGCTCATTCAACTTAAGCTTGAGGCTAAGTTGAAGGGTGATGCTAGAGCCAAGCAGTATGCTCAGGAATATTCTGAGCAGGAATAGGAGGCACAAGAATATTCAGAGCAGGTGAGGCCAATCAAGAAGAAGAAAACCCTCTTGACTGAGCAGAGGCCCATAGAACATACTATCCGATTAAGGGAGCCTGGTGTACCTGCTCGCCCGTCAACCCTTGTAGAGGGAAAAGGGAAAGCCGTCCTAGAGGAGCAGGAAGACTCTTTGGATGATGACGCCCCATCTGTGCTTGTTCGGGAAAATGCTCCTGCCAGTGTGTAGAGTACTTCATCTTGCACTTATTTTTCTTGATTTTCATGCCTTCATATATTTTATACCTTCTTCTTACTGTATTGTTTTTATTCCGTGCAGAAATGTCTCAGAAGATAATTCAGGCTTATCCCCTTTGGCAAATAAGTCTAAGGGCGGTGAGACTCTGTCCAAAGAGAAGGCAGCAGCTAAAGAGGTCATTAATCTCTCTGAGGAACAACCTGCTGTGGACCCTCTTGCCTTAAAAGTCACAAAGTCCAAAAGTTCCCGAGGAGGGAGTTTAGATGGACCTGAGCAAGCTAAGGCTGGCTACGAGCTGTTCAAGAGCGAATCTGAACAAATTAGGGCCCCTGCCCCACCTTTGGTATTGTGCACGGAGACTAAGACAGGAAGAGACATGCTCAACCATTATGTGAGCCAGAGGTGAATGAGTAGCTGACTGAGGCAGACAATGACTTGTCGTTGGAGTTGGTCTTCAGAGGAGTTCGAAAGGAACTTTCATGGGTATGTCCTTTCTAACTCTTTTCTTTTATTCCTCTTTGACTTTCGAATTTTAATGCCTTTTTTCAGCATGAAATTCCTGAGCGAGTTTTAGGTTGGCAATAAGGGCTTCATATTCTACTTCATTGTTAGATGCCTTAAATCTAAATTTGAATGCGTCGTGCAGGTGCTGCCCCCTAGGCGTGACTAGCGTGATTCCTACACTGGACAGTTGATCCGTAGCCGACCCGTCTACATGCAGCTTCCAGCTTGGCTTGTCTTCACTATTGCTCGGCTGAGGTACATGTACTGGCTCTAGGTTGTTTTCTGGAGTGCTCTTTTCTTTACCCGTACATTCAACCACAAAATCTGCTAAGGCTTCACCTTTAATCGCTGTTCAGGGCTAAAAGATAATTTCATATTGGCCCAACTCCACTGCCCATTTGAGCAACCGTCAAGAGGCATCCGATTTTTGCAATACTTGACGTAATAATTGGTCAATGTATACCCGAATAGGATGAGCTTGAAAGTAGGGCCTTGGCTTTCTTGTTCCTAGGATTAGGCAATAGGTGAGATTTTCTATCAATGGGTACCGGCCTTCAGCTTCAATGAGTTTTTTGCTAATGTAATAGAGCAGGTGTTGGATATTGTTCTTCTCTCTAATCAGTACGACACTTACTGCATGTTCCGTGACAACGAAGTATATTCCTAATGTTGGAAATTATTTTACCAGGATCTTAGATCTACTCACAAGTATGTTGTTTAACACCCTAAATATGAACTTTCTAAAACGATAAATAAACACATATAAAGTTAACAGAACCTTACATTGATGCAGCAGAATCAATGTCTCCTTCCACTCAGATATCTAACCCTTGTATCCTTTCTGTCGCAGGGTATTATCAAGATCTGAGCCCGAATGTCCTTCTCTTTGTGTGTGATCCTTCACAGTCTTCCAATCTATGATTGAGTTACCACTTGCTGTGTGTGGGCACTTACTCTATCACTAAGGTTCGAAATTTATGAAGAAAAAAAGAGAGAGAATGATTTCGGCCAAAGAAGAGAAAGGGAAGGCTCAGTTTTTCTGAAGAGAAAATTTTCTGACAGAAAACTAATGAAAAGTGTAATTTTGACTGAGCCATCACTTTCTATTTATAGGCAACTACTAGGTTTAGGTTAGGAATTATTTGGCATTAAAACAATGAAAATATCAATTTGAAAATCCACTTTAAGTGGCTGGCCATGGTGTGTGTAATGGGCCCCACTTGGTTGTGCAGTTTTCACAAATTTTATTTCTATTTTCTCAAAAACGCTAATTTTCCAATTCTAACCATTTAAATGCCAAAACTAATTATTTAATAACTAAAATAGATTATTAAATAATATTTTCATTTAATTTAATTATTAATTAGACATATAAAGTCTATTAATAAATAAATAAACCTAGAATCTCTTTTCTTTACAATTTCGCCCCTACTTAGTGAAAATTCACAAACTAGACATAGTCTAACTTTAGAATTATAATTGATTAATCACAAATCAATTATTGAGTCTTACAAGCAGTATATTCTCAACTAGAATGGGGACCATGGATCTATATGCTGAGCTTCCAATAAGTGAACCAAATTTACTAAGTAAATTCCTACTTATTAATTCTTCGTTGAATCCACTCTTAGAACTTAGAATTGCACTCTCAGACTTATATAGAGCATATTATATGTTCCACGATATAGATATGCTATCTCATTTAACCATTGTTATAATCTTATTGTGATCAAAGATCCTCTATATAGATGGTTTACATCGAGATGAGATAATTTTACCGTTCTCACCCATCAATGTATTTTGCCCCTTAAAACACTTAGCTACCTGTAAATGATGTTTAGTGATCTAAGAATTAGTCACTTAAACAAGAGCTCATCCATTTACTTCTATTTAGCTAAGCTTCAAGGGCATCATCACTTGAATTCTATACACCAGTAGAAGCTATAGATTCCATATTTATGTTCAGCACTCCCACTCAATCATACTATCATGTTCCCAAAATATACGTATCACCCTCACCCAAAAGTAGGCTTAACTAATAAATCAAAGAACATGAATAGAATTTCTGAGTTGAGCATAAGCATATCAGGATTTAGATTCTTTTAATCTTAAGATCAACTACTGATATTGACTTCGAAAGATATGACGGTAAGTTTATAATATCTTAACTAAGTTGCAATATCGGTCCAGTCCAATGTATACTCCATACATTCGAAACTAGTATACTTTACTAATGTCCTTGAAAGAACATAACATTTACTCCAAGTGTAAGTACACATCATTGCTGATTATCACATTAGTGTAAATCCAAAACACTGATTAAACAGGGACTTAGTCTTTTGATTCATATGATCACAATCACATTCCACTGTGTTGACGATACTGTAATTGTGAATAAACATATGATCTGGATGTAACTGATTTTGTGTATAAATGTAATAAACATATTAAACCATTAGCATGTAAAATGAATGCAAACATAAATCACTTCAATTTTCGTATATTGATTACTAATCAGATTGTAAAGGGTTTTATTTAGGGCACAAAACCCAACACCTAATTCTTCTCCATCAAGAGGTTTTGAGAGTATAGGAGGTTCTAGGAGTTGCATTTTTAGCTCTTGAAAGGCTTTTTTGCATTCTTCTGTCCATTAAAATTGCTTATTTCCTCGTAGGATGTTGAGGAATGGGACACACTTGTCTGTTGACTTTGAAAAAAATCTGCTGAGTGCGGCAATTCGACCAGTCAAACTTTGAACTTTCTTGGTTTTTGTTGGAAATTTCATATCCAGGAGAGCTTGAATTTTCTTTTGATTGTCTTCCATTCCTCGGGCATTGATGACAAAGCCTAGAAACTTACCCGAGCTGACTCTAAAGGAGCACTTTAGGGGATTGAATTTCATGTTGTACCTCATGAGGACTTTGAAGCATTCGTCCAGGTCATCTATATGCCCCTCAGCTTTCCTGGATTTGACAAGCATGTCATCCACATACACTTCCATATTTCTTCCGATCTGGTCTTTGAACATTATATTTACCAATCTTTGGTATGAAGCTCCGGCATTCTTGAGACCAAATAGCATGACTTTATAACAGTACAGACCAATATCTATTTGGAAACTTGTATGTTCTTCGTCCAGTGGATGCATCTTGATTTGATTTTACCCCCAAAAGCATCCACAAAGCTTAAAATCTCGTGCCTTGCTGTTGAATCCACAAGTTGATCTATCCTCGGAAGTGGAAAGCAGTCTTTGGGGCACGCCTTATTGAGGTCGGTGAAATCGATACACACTCGCCATTTTTTGTTTGGCTTGGGTACTAGTACGGGATTAGCCACCCAAGTCGGGTAGAAAACTTCAATTATTAAATTGTTGTTATGCAACTTTTCTACCTCTTCTTTTAGTGCTATGGATCGCTCCTTATCCAACATTCTTCTTTTTTGTTGAACAGGACGAATATTAGGATCAATATTTAGGGCGTGTGAAATTATAGAAGGATTGATTCCGATTATGTCCTCATGTGACCATGCAAAAATGTCTAGGTTTGCTCTTAAAAATTTTATCAATGCTGATTTTACTTCGAGTAGCAACCCTTTTCCAATTTTGAGTTTCCTGGTCGGAACATTTGGGTCGATTCAAATCTCTTCTTGTTCTTCCACTGGCCCAACATTTGTATTTGGTTCCCCAAGTCCGGGATCCACATCTTCATCCCCACCTTGGGCAGTTCTCTATTTGGCAATGTCTTTTTCCTTTCCTGAACTATGACTAGAGGATTCTTCCTTTCGAGCCTTAGTTAGGGCAAGGTTATAACATTCCTGTGCAACTTGCTGATTTCCTCTCAGGCAACAGACCCCATTCTTCGTTGGAAACTTAAGGCACGAATGAAATATCGACGTAACAGCTTTTAGGTCGTATAAGGCTGGTCGGCCCAACATGACATTAAAGGCTGATGGAACATCCAATATCAAAAGTGTGCCATTAAAGTTATGCTCTTCGGAGCTTTCCCAACAGTGAGGGTAGCCGAATTTGCCCTAGAGTTGCAACACTCTGGCCGGAGAAACCGTATACGGGCTGAAGACAGGGGGTTTTATCTTTTAGTTGGAGCCCCATTTTTTCATATGGTGTTTTGAACAGGATATTTGCAGACTACCACATAAACACTTGAACCTAAATTCAATGTTTATGAATAATTGTCTTTTCTTAAGAAATTGTTATGATTTTGTTTAATAAAAGATCTTGTGATCTGATAGGAGTGGAGAGGTAATTTATTTATCCAGTTCAAAGATCTTTTACAATGAACTCTAGATCATATTCAGAATTTACTACCACCGAATCTCTATAAAACATATTTTTAATAAGACATAGATATAATATTTGTTGACTTCACTTTTAGCCAATGACAATGAGTCTTAATTGTAAGCGACAAGTACTATAATATATATGTAATATAGTGAAATAAATAAATACACAGAATTTTATAGAGGTTCAGCCCCGAGAAGTTCGGTAATATCCTACTCCCCTTAATTTGTATTGACTTAAGAACAAAGAATGCAATGATTCCTTTTCTTAGAGCTTTTACAAAGAATACAAAGAATGAATATGTATTCTTAGACAAGATTTTCAACCCTTTGCCCAGTGAGAATAGATCACTATTTATAGGGCTATAAGCTATGAGGGAAAAGTTTCCCTTTTGTTTACAATGGATATAATTGGCAAGATTACACATTAAATACAGAATACATTGATTAGGGGATTTGGACAGCTTACCATATCTCTGTGATATGATCCCAAAATTATAGGGATTTCTTCTGTGATTCACGATGCGAGTGTTGAAATTGCTAAGTGTTGGCATGTTGTTCAGACTCCCACTGCCTGGTTAAGGAGGCTTTGTTCGTGCAAATATATGTGGTGTTCTGTTCGTCAGAGTGCCAAAAATGGGATAACATTTGCCCCCAAATCTGTACGGGACTTTTGAAGTCGCGTGTAGACTTCATCCGAACTACCTTTGCACTTTGAATGGGTGACACGTGCTAGGTGCGTCTATTTGCGATTTCATATGAGGCTGACCAGGCGTCTCTTCAGTTTTCGGCTAATTAATGCTCTGACTTAATTAGTGCCTCAAAACCCAGTATTTCACATCACATTTTGACGTTTACACATGATTGCATTTGATTTCCAAATATTTGCTTTTAGGACGGAACCGATGCGTCTAAAGGCATTTTGAAAAGATTACCTTTTTCACCACTCTGCCTATAAATAAGGCTGAGCCTTCCTCATAACTTTTCTTTTACTAATTTCTCTATCAAACAAATTCAGAGCAAAAAAGGGTTTTTACTTCAAGTCTGTCGTGCGATTCTTACCAAAGGTATCCGAGCAGCTTTGTCTCGACTGAACCTAGACGTCGAACAGTGAGTGAGTTTTCAATCTCCCTCTTCTTTTTTTTACTTTTACTTTGCATGTTTAATTTCTAGGTTTCATACATGCGTTCTCGACTTGTTGTAGAAGATAGTTAGTAAATCTAGGCTCAAAACTTTGTGATTTTTCTCTGTAATAGTGTGTATAGCTTCACAGTTCACGACATTTGCCTTTAATCGCACATTGTTCGTCTTTGACCTTGCTCATCTGAAGCTTCGTGAAATTTAACCCTAAACCCAAAAAATTTCAAATTTCTGGGTTTTGACTTGTTTTTCTACATTTCATCCTTGTAATCTATTGAGTACTTCTGGTCGGCATATTTTCCTGTTTATTGTTCGATATCCCGACCAAACACTAATCTCATGTGTTGTCTTTTGTAGATGAACCCTGGTGAGTTTTGGGGAAACGAACACCGAATCGACTAGGACTTGCTTCAACTTTTGCACGAAGATCAACCTCGT
This sequence comes from Cannabis sativa, assembly GCF_029168945.1. Lineage (NCBI taxonomy): Eukaryota > Viridiplantae > Streptophyta > Magnoliopsida > Rosales > Cannabaceae > Cannabis > Cannabis sativa. The sequence continues at coordinate 42,967,823 of NC_083605.1, read as the reverse complement.
CTTTGTGCCAGTTCGTCCTCTTCGAGTGACGGACTTTCTAACTCAAGCTTTGAAGATTGGGAGGTGAGTAGGGATCGTTATCCTACTCCAGAATGTTGGATTTTGTGCCCTAAATAAAACCCTTTACAATCTGATTAGTTATCAATATAAGAAATTTGAAGTGATTTATGTTTGCATGAATTTTACATGCTAATTGTTTAATATGTTTATTACATTTACACACAAAATCTGTTAAGTCCGGATCATATGTTTATTCACAATTACAGTATCGTCAACACAGTGGAATGTGATAGTGATTATATGAATCAAAAGACTAAGTCCCTGTTTCATCAATGTTTTGGATTTACACTAATGTGATAATCAACGATGATGTGTACTTACACTTGGCGTAAGTGTTATGTTCTTTCAAGAACATTGGTAAAGTATACTAGTTTCGAATGTATGGAGTATACATTGGACTGGACCGATATTGAACTTAGTCAAGATATTATAAACTTACCGTCATATCTTTTCAAGTCAATATCAGTAGTTGATATTAAGATTAAAAGAATATAAATCTTGATATTCTTAGGCTCAACTAAGGAGTACTATTCATGTTCTTTGATTTATTAGCTAAGCCTACTTTTGGGTCAGGGTGATACGTATATTTTGGGAACATGATAGTATGATTGAGTGGGAGTGCTGAACATAAATATGGAATCTATAGCTTCTACTGGTGTATAGAAGTCAAGTGATGATTCCCTTCGAGCTTAGTTAAATAGAAGTAAATGGATGAGCTCTTGTTTAAGTGACTAATACTTAGATCACTAAACATCATTTACAGGTAGCTAAGTGTTTTAAGGGGAAAAATACGTTGAGGGGTGAGAACGGTAAAATTAACCCATCTCGATGTTAATCATCTATATAGAGGATCTTGGATCACAATAAGATTATAACAATGGTTAAATGAGATAGCATATCTATATCGGGGAACATACAATATGCAAGTCTTAGAGTGCAACTCTAAGTTCTAAGAGTGGATTCAACGAAGAATTAATAAGTAGGGATTTACTTAGTAAATTCGGTTCACTTATTGGAAGCTCAGCATATAGATCCATCTTGTAAGACTCAATAATTGATTTGTGATTAATCAATTATAATTCTAAAGTTAGACTATGTTTAATTTTTGAATTTTCACTAAGTAGGGGCGAAATTGTAAAGAAAAGAGATTCTAGGTTTATTTATTTATTAATAGACTTTATATGTCTAATTAATAATTAAATTAAATGACAATATTATTTAATAATCTATCTTAGTTATTAAATAATTAGTTTTGGCATTTAAAAGATTAGAATTGGAAAATTGGCGTTTTTGAGAAAATAGAAATAAAAATTTTGAAAACTTCAAAAACCAAGTGGGGCCCATTACACACCTTGGCCGGCCACTTAAGCAAGATTTTCCAATGAATATTTTCATTATTTTAATACCAAATAATTACTAACCTAAACCTAGTAGCTGCCTATAAATAGAAAGTGATGGCTCAGTCAAATAAAAAGTTTTCAACAAGCTTTTTGTCAGAAAATTACTTTTCAGAAAAACTGAGCCTTCCCTCTCTCTCTATAGCCGAACCAACCTCTCTCTCTTTTCCTCTTCTAAATTTCAACCCTTAGTGATAGAGTAAGTGCCCACACACAGCAAGTGGTACCTCAATCATAGATTGGAAGACTATGAAGGATCACACACAAAGAGAAGGACATTCGGGCTCAGATCTTGATAATACTCTGCGACATAAAGGATACAAGGGTTAGAGATCTGAGTGGAAGGAGACATTATTCCGCTGCAACCAATGTAAGGTTTTCTTAACTTTATATGTGTTTATTTATCGTTTTAGAAAGTTCATATTTAGGGTGTTAAACAACATACTTGTGAGTAGATCTAAGATCCTGGTCAAATAAATTCCAACAACTGGTATCAGAGCCATGGTAATTAATTTGCTTGCAAGAAATTTGGACTTTAAAATGATTGTTTGTGTTTTGGATGGTTTCATGTTGTGTTGTGTGTTATATGATGATTGATTGATGTTTGTGAATTTTCGTAAAAAATAATTGAAATTCTGTTTCTGGAATTATTTTTATTAGGTAGTATGGAAAAAATTAAGCAATTTACTTTTTTACAGAATCGATTTAATTTGAATTAGTTATGATTTTTTGAAGTTTCGAAAAAATATCAGGATGATGCACCCACTCACGCGCGCGGAACCGAGTGATCCTCGGTCAGACGCGTGTTCGGACAAGGTTTTGTCCGAGCAACACGCCCAGGGGTGTGTGAAACCCCCTCTCCGTGCGCGGATATGCTGCAGCTTCACCCTTGCGCCGAGGTTTCTCGGCAGTGCACCTCCCTGCGCGCGCGCGGGCAGTATGCTCAGCATACTGTCCGTACAGCTCGCAATTTTTTCGTTTTTCTTCGATTTTTCATGTTATTTCATGGATTTAATTTCCAATTTTTTGTGTTGTTTTGTATTTAGACATTTACTATTCCTATTTCAATTCTAAATATCATAATTAAATTAATTAATTTTTTTTAATTAATTCATGATATTAATGTAATTTGAATTTGAAAACAAGTAAATATCTATCGTTTTGCTTGATTTTTTATCTTATTTTTAAATTTGATTATATCTTATCTTATTTTTAAATTTATGGTCAGGTATTAAATTTTTTTTTAAAATTTTAAATATTTTTGTAATTTGACCTTATTTAAATTTAAAATAAGATAACTATAATCATGATATTTTGAATAGAAATAAGATATTTTGCTAACTTTTAAATTTTGTTATTTTATTTATTTAAATTAAACTATAAAATCTGGAAAATATATTTATTTATCTATTTTAATTTTATTGAATAATTAATTTATAAAATAACATTAATTTTTTTAAAAAGTAGTTAGCAAATTTTAGAAATGATATTTAGGTTAGTTGAAACCTAATTTTTCAAAAATTGTAGGTTTAATTTTAAATATTATTTTATTAAATTCGAAAAATAAATATTTTTTGTTATTTAATTATTTTTTTTTGAAATTTAATTATTTAAAATTAAATAAATCCTACTTCCAACTATCCAGCTAACCTTGTTGCAGGAGTATGTGTTTTAGCTTGTTTGTAAGTTTTATAAAACCTATTATTGCTTGATCTGAATTGTCATGGTTAACTTGTTGATAGATCCAATGATTTGATTTTAACCCATGGTTCAATTGACGACAGGTCAAGTAAATAATTTGTAACAGGTAAAATTTTACAATCTTCTTTCATTTGTGTATGACCTAGCAACATGATAGGATCCATCCAAATGTGTGCATGTGTGAGCCTATATGCTTATTTTATTATATAGATGCATATAGGTTGTTGCTAAATAAAATGTCACACCATGATAGATTTTATTTAGGCACATTTAGTTTTTGGACCTATTCAATTAATAACAGTTATTTATTTGAAGGTTAAATTCCTCTCTTTTGTGCCTTGTGTGAGAGTTGGGGGCCATTAGAAGTGTGTACGACATACTGAACCCAGCTCCCCCTCACATGAACTACCCCAATTGTGAAGGCCCATTTTCCTGATTTGAATAACTGTGCTAGGTTAATTAAATTAGTTTAACCTAATAAAATTGATTAGCAACATAATTAACTTTTAAAATATATAAAATTTATTTTCATTTTAATATTTTAAAGTTAATTTTAAGAAAAACACTCTTAGTTTTTAGACATTATTTCTAGACAAACTATTTGTATTTTTCTTGTATTTAATTAAATAAAGAATTTTAACTAACTAGATTCTTTCTAAAGCTTATTTAATTAAATATTCCTATTTAAGTTATAAATTAGTTACTTTAACTGATTTTTCTTATCTAAGTTAAATTTGAATTTTTTTTTTTAAATTTAAAATTAAGTTGAGGAATTCTAGGCATTAGTTATTAAAGATTCTTAAGATATTTTTTAAGTTAGTTTTAAACTTAAAATGTAATATTTTTCAAATTAAGTGGTTACAACTTAATTTTTGATATTTAGTTAAATTTAAATTTGAAAATATTTAAGTTCTAGATTTTTTCTATAACAACTTAAATTAGATATTTTTTCAAATTTTGTGGAAAAGATATTTAGTCAAATAAGATATTTTCAAGATAGTTATTTCTAGACTACTTATTATTTCTAATATTAAATAGGAAAATATTATACATTGTGAAATTAATTATTTAAATAATTAATTTTGGTGCAATTTATTTTAAGTATATTTTTCCTAGTATTAAACTACAAATTAATAATTAAGCCTTCTCTACACTTAATTATTTATTTCTTGAATTTAATACATTTAATTAAATTGAAAAATTAAATATCTAAGTTGATTTTAATCATGATACTTAAATATTTATTTTACATGACACTTAATTAAATAGAAAATTATTTTTTGGTTGAAATTTATATTTTCAACTTAAATTTAAATAATTTTCAAAATATATATTTGTTTATTTTTTAATCAATTTCGAAATTACATTTCATAATGCAAGATGATTTTGAATTGATCTTGAAAAATAGATTAAGTTGTAAATTAATTATTTGTTTTAATTAATGCTTGGACCAACTTAAATGAATGATTTTTTTATTTACTGATTAATTTAAAATAAATGAATTAAAATATATTATTAGAAATTGAATTAATTAGTCAAATGAAAATCTAGATAGGTGATATTTTTGCTTGAAGTATTTTTTCTAAGTATTTATTATTTAGTATTTCGAAATAGTAAAGATTTTTTACTTTCTTTTTTCAAAATACATTAAATATATTCTCATGAAAATTTAATTTGAGTTGCAAACTAATTTAAATTAATACAACTTAAATAAATTTCTTAATATTTATATATAAAAATTACTACTAAGATGGAAATAATTCAATTTATTTCAATCACCATCTAAGTATAATTTTATAAATATTAAATTAAATTCTAATTTAGAATTTTAATTCTAAATTCGAAATTTAATGAATATATATTTTATTATAAATAATAAAGAAAATACATTTTAAAGAATGAGCTTATTATTATTAAGATATTCGATCTCCATTGTTGGTTTTACATAACGTTTGTTTTAGTGAGTAATCCTCCCTAATGGAGGAACGTTCATTAGCAAGTTCGCATCGTTCAATCTCGAAAGATAAGTAGCTTTGTAAGTGTTTTATATGGTATGGATCACCCTAATGGTGGTGACTGTATTTGACTTACAAAATATGAAACAATGGTAGAAGCTCATAAGATAGAATAGCCTTGACTCTCGCCTAAACGGGACAACGCTGGATTCCAATCTTGATCGAATAAAAGGTTGCTAGAATGTTTAATATTTTAGATGAGCTGACAAATATATTCAATGGATGGTAGCTTTGACTCTCACCTAAACGGGACACTGATATCAGTTTGTTGAAAACCTTGGAAATTATTTAGGATTGAATTTTTTTTGGTATTTTCTCTTATCATTCCTACATGCTATGTGCTTATAATTTCTGAATTGGATTTTGTGTTAAACCATTATTGATTTCTATTTATTATTTTGTAGTATCCTGTATAACCATGATGAATTCCATGTTATGACTCTTGACCAAAAATAAGCTAAATGGATCTAACTTTCCAAAATAGAATGAGAACATTAATATTGCTCTCATAGGAGAAAGTGCGTTGTTTGTGTTAACTGAGCTGTGTCCAGAAGTGCCAGGGGACAATGCAACCAAAGCTGTGAAAGAAGAGTATGAGCGTTGGCAGAAAGCTAACGACAAAGCTCTATACTTCATGCTTTCCAGCATGGTTGACACCCTTAAAACTCGGTTTTCTAAAACCGAAAAGGCTGCTGAAGTTATGACGAATTTAACTGAGCTATTCGGTAGGGCATCTCTTCAGTCTCACTTTGACGCGACTAAGAAATACATCAATGCACGGATGGAACCCCATCAAAACGTGCGTGATCATGTTCTCCTCATGGCAAGTTATTTCCAAGAAGCTCAGGATCATGGTGCTGAAATGGATCACACTACTCAAGTAAGCCTCATTAATATTGCTCTCATCGGAGAAAGTGCCTTATTTGTGTTAACTGAGCCGTGTCCAGAAGTGCCAGGGGACAATGCAACCAAAGCTGTGAAAGAAGAGTATGAGCGTTGGCAGAAAGCTAACGACAAAGCTCTATACTTCATGCTTTCCAACATGGTTGACACCCTTCAAACTCGGTTTTCTAAAACCGAAAAGGCTGCTGAAGTTGTGACGAATTTAACTGAGCTATTCGGTAGGGCATCTCTTCAGTCTCGCTTTGACGCGACTAAGAAATACATCAATGCACGGATGGAACCCCATTAAAACGTGCGTGATCATGTTCTCCTCATTGCAAGTTATTTCCAAGAAGCCCAGGATCATGGTGCTGAAATGGATCACACTACTCAAGTAAGCCTTATCTTGAATAGTCTAACTCCATCATTTCTGTCCTATACATCAAATTATATCATGAATAAAAAGGACATAGACTTTCATGAGTTAGTCAATGACCTTCAGACATATGAAAATTTAATTGGAGGCCCCAAGAAGAAAGGGAGTAAACCTCAAAATTCTGGGAATGGGAATGGGACGGTGAAGCCTGAGGCAAATGTTGCCTCTACTTCTAAACCCAAATCTAAGAAGAAGTGGAGAAACACCAAGAAGCGTGCCAAAGCCATGAAAAACAAAAAGGCTGCTACTTCTGGTGATGCACTCAAAGGAAAGTGTTTCTACTGCAATGAGAAAGGTCATTGGAAAGCCCAATGTCCTAAACTTCTTGCAAAGAAACAAGGTATTTCTTTCTATAAACTTTAAGAGTTTTAGTGAATTATTATCCAATTGGATTATTGATTCTGGACTAACTTTGTTTATTTTTTTCTTCTTCTTATAGGCCAAGCTACTTGAACTCAGATGCTATCTTCATGAGTTGGATCCGAAAGCTGGACAAAAGGGTGAAGATCGTCCAAGATAAAGATGAAGCTCATTTATCTATTTTTGAATTAATTGTTTTAGTTTAAAGACAATTTGGATTTCGAATTTTAGTTAGGGACTTTTATCCCTGTTTTTCTCATATTGTTGCAATACATATTTTTATTATTATTTATTATTAATAATATTTTATTTTCTAATTCAAACAAATTGCAATATATGAGATTCAACTTCATTTACTTTATGTTAAACCACAATTACCACATTATATGTATATATTTGTATGTGTAAGTGTTTTTATTATTGAGACAAATTCTATAATATTTACAACTCTTCATAGAGTTATATTAAATAAACACTAGACATTATTTCTATGTTTATTAATAATTGTTAATTCTAATACAATTATTGAGAATTTGTTTAATAAAAGGATCTTTTGATATGATAGGGGTGGAGAAAAGTTAAGAAAACTATGCAGTTCAACGATCCTTTATATCTAATGAACTCTGGATTGTATTCAAGTCCACATAATCTCTATAACACTTAGAGAATCATGATCTTTATAACCTTTAGGGGTGGATCATAATCTCTATAAACTTAGGGGTGGAATTTATCCAAAATACCCTATGTAACACATATTTTCTTTAAACATGAAAGTAATATAATGAATTAGTTATTATCAATATAAATCCTTGATCTTGATTGTATGTTCCAATTTAACTTTACTATTGTAGTAAATAATGATACCTATAAAAGTTCTTTGATAATGTATCACACTACCTTAATTGAGTGGGATAATTTTAAAATTCTTTACCCATCTTCATTAGGTTGACACATGTGATAGGAACTTAAGAACACTACTGAAAAGCAAATCTAACAATTCATGTGGATAAATATAACTTATCAAAATTATGAGAATAAGATAAAAGAACTCTAGTTCAGTCTATTCGAATGACTTGAGCCAAGAATTCTTAATCCTCATAACATTTTATGGTATCTTAATTTTGATTACTTAATCTCTGGCAAGTATTTTTCACTTCAAATACTAGTCTGCTATGTTGATGATTTAGTCTTAAAAGAAACTTAAAGTTTCAGACTAATACAATAAGTCACAACTAGATAACTCTCCAAACAATAAAGAGGTTAAAAGTATTATTTAACCAGACATCTGCTATTGAGTGGGAGCTATCTGAGATGTAATCAAATAAGGAACGTTAGAAGATATTCAAGAAAGATTTATGAAAGTGATCTATATGTTAGATATTAAGGAACTGTTTATCAGTTATCCTTGTATCTACCCCAACTCATTCAGATTATGAGATGGTGGTTACTCTGGGGCTGGAGGAGTTATTCTATAATAATTCAAGCTCTACCAGAGAAGATTTATAACTTTGTAAATTCGAAATTACCAGAACGTTATTTTACTGAAGAAAAGTCTACACTGTATTATCTCAATTTCATATTTTAAAATATGAGAGATATGTCTTCCGTTTATTCAGATGTACTTTAAAACAGTTAGGATTTCAGTATCCCTTGATGAGTAAAGCATATAGTAAAGGATGTTTCATAAATGTATTTATGAACTAGTTTCCAGAAGTTTGGGTGGATTCAAATATACTACACTTGATCTGAAGATCAAGACATCAGATTAATTTATTTGCACAGTTTGTTTTATGTTTGTGCAAGTGGTAGTTTGTTGGGTTTTGTGCCCTAAATAAAACCCTTTACAATCTGATTAGTTATCAATATAAGAAATTTGAAGTGATTTATGTTTGCATGAATTTTACATGCTAATGGTTTAATATGTTTATTACATTTACACACAAAATCTGTTAAGTCCAGATCATATGTTTATTCACAATTACAGTATCGTCAACACAGTGGAATGTGATTGTGATTATATGAATCAAAAGACTAAGTCCCTGTTTCATCAGTGTTTGGATTTACACTAATATGATAATCAGCGATGATGTGTACTTACACTTGGAGTAAGTGTTATGTTCTTTCCAAGACATTGGTAAAGTATACTAGTTTCTAATGTATAGAGTATACATTGGACTGGACCGATATTGAACTTAGTTAAGATATTATAAACTTACCGTCATATCTTTCCAAGTCAATATCAGTAGTTGATCATAAGATTAAAAGAATCTAAATCCTGATATGCTTAGGCTCAACTCAGGAGTACTATTCATGTTCTTTGATTTATTAGTTAAGCCTACTTTTGGGTCAGGGTGATACGTATATTTTGGGAAAGTGATAGTACGATTGAGTGGGAGTGCTGAACATAAATATGGAATCTATAGCTTCTACTGGTGTATAGAAGTCAAGTGGGTATTCCCCTCGAGCTTAGTTAAATAAAAGTAAATGGATGAGCTCTTGTTTAAGTGACTAATACTTAGATCACTAAACATCATTTACAGGTAGCTAAGTGTTTTAAGGGGCAAAATACGTTGAGGGGTGAGAACGGTAAAATTAACCCATCTCGATGTAAATCATCTATATAGAGGATATTTGATCACAATAAGATTATAACAATGGTTAAATGAGATAGCATATCAATCTATATCGTGGAACATATAATATGAACTATATAAGTCTGAGAGTGCAATTCTAAGTTCTAAGAGTGGATTCAACGAAGAATTAATAAGTAGGGATTTACTTAGTACATTCGGTTCACTTATTGGAAGCTCAGCATATAGATCCATGGTCCCCATTCTAGTTGAGACTATACTGCTTGTAAGACTCAATAATTGATTTATGATTAATCAATTATCATTCTAAAGTTAGACTATGTCTAATTTGTGAATTTTCACTAAGCAAGGGCGAAATTGTAAAGAAAAGAGATTCTAGGTTTATTTATTTATTAATAGACTTTATATGTCTAATTAATAATTAAATTAAATGACAATATTTTGTAATAATCTATTTTAGTTATTAAATAATTAGTTTTGGCATTTAAAAGGTGAAAATTGGAAAATTCGCGTTTTTGAGAAAATAGAAATAAAAATGGTGAAAACTGCAAAAACCAAGTGGGGCCCGTTACACACCTTGGCCGGCCACTTAAGCAAGATTTTCCAATTAATATTTTCATTATTTTAATGCCAAATAATTACTAACCTAAACCTAGTTGTTGCCTATAAATAGAAAGTGATGGCTCAGTCAAATAAAAAGTTTTCAACAAGCTTTCTGTCAGAAAATTACTTTTCAGAAAAACTGAGCCTTCCCTCTCTCTCTATAGCCGAACAAACCTCTCTCTCTTTTCCTCTTCTAAATTTCGACTCTCAGTGTAAAGCCCGCTTAGTTAATTTGGAAATTAGCAGTTATTTATGTTAATCAGGAAATTATTTATAGCTATTTAAATAATTTATCATTGTTATTTATGGAATTCAGATATGCATAATTATGTTATCAGCAGTTTTTTTTTATATTTCGCATTTCCGGTGTCCGGTATTTTGGAACGCGGCGTTTGGCTCAGTAGAAATCACAACTTAGTATGTTAGTATTTTGGGGACGGGTTTTAGACATTGGGAATGTCGGAAATGGCCGGGAATTTAGAATGTCCCAAAAATACCCCTTTAGTATGAATTATGTGATTTTATGGTGGAGGGGCAAAATGGTCTTTTTGCCCCATTAGTGTTTTGTCTTATTTGATTTAATAAAAGAATTTAATGTTATTTTTTTAAATAACCTTTTTGGCTGAAATGGATTTATTAAGATGATATATTATGACTTTTATTCTTTTTTTCAACACTTAGTTTTTTTGAAAAAGAAATTCCAAAAACTCACACACAAACACTCTCTCTCTTTCGGCCATCTTTGAGCAGCAAGGAGGGGGAATTTTCTTGGTGATTCAAGTCTTCCTTGTGTTGATTTTTGGTGATCCTTAGTTGCTTGTAAGTGGTTCTCAACCTTACTTTGTGTTTTATTCAAGAAAATGATGAAAAGTGTTGAAAATGCATGTGATTGTGAAATGTCCTTGCTGCTGTAATTTTGTTGTTAATTTATGGATTCAAAGCATGATTTTTGATGATAAATGAGTTATTTGAAGCATGAGTAGCTAGGTTGTTCAAGCTTTTAATTTATATGGGAAAATTGATGATTTTTGTGAGAAAATGCCATGTTTTGTTTCTGTATATTTGCTGGATGTTATTGTTAGTTTGCAGAGGTGTTTTAATGCTTAGTTAAGTAGAATTAACTAGGCTAGGGTGCATGCTAGTGGGTTTAACCAAGTTTGAGTTCTTGAACTCAAAGCTTGGTCTTCAATGGTGAAATTTGCTTGTGAGGTTTCTGGGTAGGTTTGAGGCCTTGGAATGGTCATTTGGGACCTATAGAGCAGGTCTGGAAAGTTTGGGATCAATTGAGTTCGAATTGGTCAAGATATGTGAATTTTTGGTTGCTGCCTGCGAGGAACCGGAATTCCGGTTGAGCATCCGGAATTCCGGATGGGGGTTCAGATTTTCCCAGAACCGGAATTCCGGTTGGGCAACCGGTCTTCCGGTTGGGGATTTTTCAGAACCCTAGTTTTCCTCGTTTTTGGGTTTTTAGGGGTATTGCCATGCTTTTTATCGATAGGGAAACTTTTATTTTCAAGTTTTAGTCCCCGGGAAGTGATTTAGCGTGTCACTTATAGTGTTGTGATTTTTATGGTTTAGGAGCCGATGTAATCCGCCGTTCGGCTTCGGTTCCGGTCGAGTTGACCAAGCACACCGAAATCGGAATCCAGGTAAGATTAGTATAACAGTATGCATAGATTACATGTTTAGCGTGCATGTAGGAAGCCTGTTAGATTACATTAGATATGTATTTAGGCTTCGAACCACCCAACCCTGTCACGTCGGTACGAGTGGAGTATGACCGACGGCCGGAGTATGACCGGTTCGACCGATCAGGCTGACACTGGTTGGTGGTTCAGTACTATTGACCTATCCCGTCGGTACAGGCTGGAGTATGACCAGCAGCCGGAGTATGACCGGTTCGACCGATCAGGAGGATACTTGTCAATAGTACCGTCCCCTGAACGTTCAAAACTCAGTACCATGTTGGACATGGCAGTAGTGCTCAGTACCATGTTGGACATGGCAGTAGCGGGACTCAGTATCGTGTTGGACACGGCAGTCAGTTTTATGTATGATATTAGTATGCTTTTCTTACTGAGTCTGTCGACTCACAGTTTACGTTCATGTGTAGGTAAAGGCAAGGCAGTTGCTGATGGACCGTGAGCGAGCTTATGGGATTGTACATGTCGGGGCGGTTAGGCCTGGAGCGTACGATCCTCGGGACAGCAGGGCTGAGATTTTTGTAACGGTCGTTAGATGACCTTATTTTGATGTAAAAGTTGAATAGTAAAAACGTTTGTAAATATTTTTATAAATCGGGATCCCGAGACTTTTTGGTAAAATGGTTTATAAGTTTAATGAAAAAGCAAATTTTAATTAATCACGTTTTTCCATAAACCTCGTTGAGTAGCAACGAGCTGCACAGTACGTTTAAAAATCACGTAATACGCCTAAATTAGTTAGGGTGTTACAACTTGGTATCAGAGCCGCCAGGTTGTCTTCCGAAGATCGTCACGACATGTACAATCATCATCAGCAGTTAGCTCGGTTCACGGTTCAGTAAGCCTTTATTGCTTTAGTAGTTTATTTTATTCAGTTATGAAAAAGAAAAGCCTGTTAGGAAGCATGTTAGTAGCCTGATAGTAGAATAGGCGCATGTTTCATTTCTAATTTCCAAATTAAGCGGCATTAGTAAGCTCGCCTTGAATACGACCTGATATGCCAACTCTTGGTTTCGCAGGCGGTTCTAACTAGATGGACGCCAGGCGGACTACCAGGAGTCGAGGCAACTCAGTGGGGTCGAATCAGGGAGAGGGAGCTCGGTTTCCCCCACCTGCTAGGGGCCGAGGTAGAGGTCCCCGAGGCAGGGCTCGTGGTCGGGGTGATGAGAACCCGCCACAGGCTGCTCAGGCTCCCCCAGCCGATCAGGGAGCCCCGAACTGGGAGTTGCGGTTTGCGGAGATGCAAGCCCGGATCGAAGAACAAGACCTCGAGATTCAGAGGTTGAGACAGCAGGGTGCTCCTGCAGTTCCAGTGCCAGTAGTTCCAGTGGCACCTGCCCCTGCTGCCCAGGCCGAGATAGTGGTGGCGGCCCATAGATTGGAACCGTTGTATGAGAGGTTCCGGAAGCAAGCACCTCCGGTATTCCTGGGAGGTCCAGATGTGTCGAAAGCCGAGCAGTGGCTTACGGTGATCACCAGAATCTTGAACTTTATGGGTGTCACCGGCAACGACAGAGTGGTGTGCGCCACATTTCAGTTCCAGGAGGATGCCCTGGTATGGTGGGACATGGTGTCTCAGATTCACGACGTCACCACCATGACTTGGGAGAGGTTCCAAGAACTCTTCAACGCGAAGTACTACAATGAGGCGGTTAGAAGCGCCAAGAGGAAAGAGTTCGTTCACCTGACCCAGCGGGAGAACATGAGCGTCACTGAGTATACTACTCAGTTTGACCGGTTGGCGAGGTTAGCCTCGGGAATTGTGCCAACCGACTTCAGCAGAAAGGAGAAGTATCTGGACGGGTTGAATCCCAAGATCAGGCATGACCTGATGATTACCACTGACGACAGCACCACCTACGCTCAGATGGTGGAGAAGGCACTGCGAGCTGAGGGCGCAGTGGGATGTATGTCAGATTCAGCCAGTACTCCGGTTGGTGGCGGAGCTCCTACCCCTCCTGCATCAGGATTTAGCAGGGGGAGTAGTGGTTCGGCCATTGATCAGAGGAAGAGGGCACCCACTGTTTCCGGCGGCTCGAGTCAGAACAAGAGGTTCCGGGGGAACCAGAACAGAGGGAGTCGTCCTGGTGGTAATGAGACTCGCTTCTCCTATCCCGAGTGCCCTAGCTGCAAGAGGCACCATCGGGGAGAGTGCAAGGGGCAGGGATGCTTTCATTGTGGCATGCCCGGGCACTTCAAGAGGGAATGTCCCCAGCTCCGGCCAGAGGCACCGAGAGCTCCAGCGATACCCACTCCAGCCAGGGTATTCGCGATCACGCAGGCTGATGCAGATGCCAGCCCATCAGTTGTTACAGGTCAGATTCTTATTAACGACTCGTTTTATTCAGTGCTGTTTGATTCTGGGGCTACACGTTCTTATGTGGCGGCCAGAGTCTTTAGTAAGTTGGGTAGACCCTTTGATAGATATGAGTCAGGGTTTGGAACCCTGTTACCTGGCGGAGAATTGGTTATCTCCAATAGGTGGATTAGGTCTATGCCGATCAGGATAGATGGTAGAGAGTTGAGCGCTGATCTGATAGAGATGAGCTTAGTCGAATTTGATATTATTTTAGGAATGGATTTCCTATCTAAATATTCGGCGAGCATTGATTGCAAGAGGAAGATGGTGGTCTTCCAACCGGAAAGTGAAGAACCGTTCGTATTTGTGGGTTCGGTTCAGGGATCTCGGATCCCGGTGATCTCGGCTATGTCAGCGAGAGAATTATTGCACGGTGGGTGCTTAGGGTTTCTGGCCGTGGTGGTGGACACCACTCGGCCAGACACCATTCGGCCAGAGGACATCAGTGTGGTTCGGGAATTTTTGGACGTGTTTCCCGAAGAACTTCCAGGGTTACCACCTCAACGGGAGATTGACTTCGTGATTGACTTGGCACCAGGGGTGGATCCGGTTTCTAAAGCCCCGTATAGGATGGCTCCAGCTGAACTTAAGGAGTTAAAGATTCAGCTCCAAGGGTTGCTTGACATAGGGTTCATTCGGCCCAGTGTGACACACTGGGGAGCCGGTTTTGTTCGTGAAGAAGAAGGATGGATCTATGAGGATGTGCATCGACTACAGAGAGTTGAACAAGCTGACGGTGAAGAATAAATATCCATTACCTAGGATCGATGACTTGTTCGATCAGCTTCAGGGGAAGACGGTCTTTTCTAAGATTGATCTCTGTTCGGGTTATCATCAGTTGAGAATCCGAGAGGAGGACATTCCAAAGACGGCTTTCCGCACTAGGTATGGACACTACGAGTTTCTGGTTATGTCATTCGGACTAACCAACGCTCCTGCAGCATTCATGGACCTGATGAATAGAGTATTCAAGGATTTCCTCGATATCTGTGTGATTGTGTTTATCGACGACATCCTCGTGTACTCTCAGTCAGAAGAGGAGCATGAGTTACATCTCCAGATGGTACTGCAACGACTTCGAGAACATAGACTCTACGCCAAGTTCAAGAAATGTGAGTTCTGGTTGTCTCAGGTGTCCTTCCTAGGACACATTGTGGGTAAGGACGGGATCAAGGTGGATCCCGGGAAGATTGAATCCGTCAGGGATTGGCCGAGACCGAAGACAGTGACAGAGATCAGAAGCTTTTTGGGATTAGCTGGGTATTACCGTAGGTTCGTGGAGGGGTTCTCCAAAATTTCTATGCCCCTAACCGAGCTTACAAAGAAGAATCAGCGATTTATCTGGACAGATAAATGCGAAGCTAGTTTTCAGGAACTGAAACAGAGATTGATTACTGCTCCGGTACTAGCTTTGCCTTCGGACGAGGAGAAGTTCGTGGTCTACTGTGACGCATCCAAACAGGGTTTGGGGTGCGTATTGATGCAAGCCGATCGGGTTATCGCTTATGCCTCCCGTCAGTTAAAGGATTATGAACAGCGATACCCGACTCATGATTTAGAATTGGCCGCAGTGGTTTTTGCACTGAAGATTTGGCGGCATTACTTGTATGGTGAGAAGTGCGAGATCTATACCGACCATAAAAGTCTCAAGTATTTCTTTACTCAGAAAGATCTGAACATGAGACAAAGGCGTTGGTTGGAATTAGTGAAGGACTATGATTGTGAGATTCTTTACCATCCCGGGAAAGCCAATGTAGTGGCCGATGCCCTGAGCAGAAAGGGTCCCGGGCAAGTGGCTAGCATGGTTCAGATCTCACCTCAGCTAGCAGAGGATATGGTTAGATCCAGCATTGAGTTTGTGGTAGGTCAGCTTCACAACTTAACGCTGCAATCTGATCTGTTAGAAAGAATAAAGGTTGCTCAGACGACAGATCCGGAGTTAGTGAAGATCCGAGATGAGGTATTGGCTGGTCAAGCCAAGGACTTTTCAGTGTCAGCTAGTGGAGTGCTTTTGTATAAAGCCAGGGTTTGTGTCCCGAACAGTGTGGACTTGAGGAACGAGATCTTTGAGGAGGCTCATTCTACTCCATATTCTCTACATCCCGGCACCACCAAGATGTACCAAGATTTGAAACCGTACTTCTGGTGGAGCGGTATGAAGAAGAATTTGGTAGAATTCGTTTCGAGATGCCTCACGTGTCAGCAGATCAAGGCTGAACATCAGAGACCAGCAGGGTTGTTGCAGCCTCTAACCCTACCAGAATGGAAATGGGAGGATATTACTATGGATTTTGTGGTCGGGTTACCTAGGACCACGGGTATGTATGATTCCATCTGGGTAGTGGTGGACCGATTTACGAAATCTGCTCATTTTCTGCCGGTCAGAACAACATTTTCAGTGGATCAGTTGGCAGAACTGTACGTCAGGGAAATAGTGAGACTTCACGGGGTACCGAAGTCTATAGTTTCGGACAGGGATCCGAAATTCACCTCCAAATTTTGGCAAAGTTTGCAACGGGCAATGGGTACGAAGCTAAAATTCAGTACAGCATTCCATCCTCAGACAGATGGTCAGTCCGAAAGGACAATTCAGATATTGGAGGATATGCTGAGAGCCTGTGTTATGGACTTTGAGGGTTCATGGAGTAAATACCTACCGTTAGTGGAGTTCTCGTACAACAACAGTTACCAGAGTACGATAGGGATGGCACCCTACGAACTGTTGTACGGTAGGAAATGTAGATCCCCTATCCACTGGGATGAGACAGGGGAGAGGAAATACCTAGGTCCAGAGTCAGTTCAGCGGACCAATGAGGCAATAGAAAAGATCAAAGCTAGAATGCTTGCCTCCCAGAGCAGACAGAAGAGTTACGCAGATCCGAAACGTAGGGATGTTGAGTTCCGAGTAGGGGACCATGTGTTTTTGCGAGTATCTCCGATGAAGGGGATTAAACGTTTCGGGAAAAGAGGCAAGTTATGCCCTAGATTTACAGGACCTTTCGAGATTCTCGAGAAGATAGGTCAAGTGGCATATCGGTTAGCATTGCCTCCAGCTTTATCAGCAGTGCACAACGTATTTCATGTCTCAATGTTGAGAAAATACGTTTCAGACCCCTCTCATATACTCAGTTATGAGAGCCTTCAGCTTCAGTCAGATATGTCTTATGAGGAACAGCCAGTGCAGATCCTGGATAGAAAGGATAAAGTCCTTCGGAATAAGACCATAGCATTGGTCAAGGTTCTCTGGAGAAACAGTAAGGTGGAAGAAGCCACCTGGGAGCTAGAATCAGATATGCGAGCCCAATATCCAGAGTTATTCAGGTTAGATTTCGGGGACGAAATCCTTTTAAGGGGGGAATAGTTGTAAAGCCCGCTTAGTTAATTTGGAAATTAGCAGTTATTTATGTTAATCAGGAAATTATTTATAGCTATTTAAATAATTTATCATTGTTATTTATGGAATTCAGATATGCATAATTATGTCATCAGCAGTTTTTTTTTTATATTTCGCATTTCCGGTGTCCGGTATTTTGGAACGCGGCGTTTGGCTCAGTAGAAATCACAACTTAGTATGTTAGTATTTTGGGGACGGGTTTTAGACATTGGGAATGTCGGGAATGGCCGGGAATTTAGAATGTCCCAAAAATACCCCTTTAGTATGAATTATGTGATTTTATGGTGGAGGGGCAAAATGGTCTTTTTGCCCCATTAGTGTTTTGTCTTATTTGATTTAATAAAAGAATTTAATGTTATTTTTTTAAATAACCTTTTTGGCTGAAATGGATTTATTAAGATGATATATTATGACTTTTATTCTTTTTTTCAACACTTAGTTTTTTTGAAAAAGAAATTCCAAAAACTCACACACAAACACTCTCTCTCTTTCGGCCATCTTTGAGCAGCAAGGAGGGGGAATTTTCTTGGTGATTCAAGTCTTCCTTGTGTTGATTTTTGGTGATCCTTAGTTGCTTGTAAGTGGTTCTCAACCTTACTTTGTGTTTTATTCAAGAAAATGATGAAAAGTGTTGAAAATGCATGTGATTGTGAAATGTTCTTGCTGCTGTAATTTTGTTGTTAATTTATGGATTCAAAGCATGATTTTTGATGATAAATGAGTTATTTGAAGCATGAGTAGCTAGGTTGTTCAAGCTTTTAATTTATATGGGAAAATTGATGATTTTTGTGAGAAAATGCCATGTTTTGTTTCTGTATATTTCTTTGGATGTTATTGTTAGTTTGCAGAGGTGTTTTAATGCTTAGTTAAGTAGAATTAACTCGGCTAGGGTGCATGCTAGTGGGTTTAACCAAGTTTGAGTTCTTGAACTCAAAGCTTGGTCTTCAATGGTGAAATTTGCTTGTGAGGTTTCTGGGTAGGTTTGAGGCCTTGGAATGGTCATTTGGGACCTATAGAGCAGGTCTGGAAAGTTTGGGATCAATTGAGTTCGAATTGGTCAAGATATGTGAATTTTTGGTTGCTGCCTGCGAGGAACCGGAATTCCGGTTGAGCATCCGGAATTCCGGATGGGGGTTCAGATTTTCCCAGAACCGGAATTCCGGTTGGGCAACCGGTCTTCCGGTTGGGGATTTTTCAGAACCCTAGTTTTCCTCGTTTTTGGGTTTTTAGGGGTATTGCCATGCTTTTTATCGATAGGGAAACTTTTAGTTTCAAGTTTTAGTCCCCGGGAAGTGATTTAGCGTGTCACTTATAGCGTTGTGATTTTTATGGTTTAGGAGCCAGTAATCCGCCGTTCAGCTTCGGTTCCAGTCAGGTTGACGGCACACCTGAAATCGGAATCCAGGTAAGATTAGTATAACAGTATGCATATGTAGATTACATGTTTAGCGTGCATGTAGGAAGCCTGTTAGTTTACATTAGATATGTATTTAGGCTTCGAACCACCCAACCCTGTCACGTCGGTACAGGCTGGAGTATGACCAGCAGCCGGAGTATGACCGGTTCGACCGATCAGGCTGACACTGGTTGGTGGTTCAGTGCTATTGACCTATCCCGTCGGTACAGGCTGGAGTATGACCAGCAGCCGGAGTATGACCGGTTCGACCGATCAGGAGGATACTTGTCAATAGTACCGTCCCCTGAACGTTCAAAACTCAGTACCATGTTGGACATGGCAGTAGTGCTCAGTACCATGTTGGACATGGCAGTAGCGGGACTCAGTATCGTGTTGGACACGGCAGTCAGTTTTATGTATGATATTAGTATGCTTTTCTTGCTGAGTCTGTCGACTCACAGTTTACGTTCATGTGTAGGTAAAGGCAAGGCAGTTGCTGATGGACCGTGAGCGAGCTTATGGGATTGTACATGTCGGGGCGGTTAGGCCTGGAGCGTACGATCCTCGGGACAGCAGGGCTGAGATTTTTGTAACGGTCGTTAGATGACCTTATTTTGATGTAAAAGTTGAATAGTAAAAACGTTTGTAAATATTTTTATAAATCGGGATCCCGAGACTTTTTGGTAAAATGGTTTATAAGTTTAATGAAAAAGCAAATTTTAATTAATCACGTTTTTCCATAAACCTCGTTGAGTAGCAACGAGCTGCACAGTACGTTTAAAAATCACGTAATACGCCTAAATTAGTTAGGGTGTTACACTCAGTGATAGAGTAAGTGCCCACACACATCAAGTGGTACCTCAATCATAGATTGGAAGACTATGAAGGATCACACACAAAGAGAAGGACATTCGGGCTAAGATCTTGATAATACTCTGCGACAGAAAGGATACAAGGGTTAGAGATCTGAGTGGAAGGAGACATTATTCCGCTGCAACCAATGTAAGGTTTTCTTAACTTTATATGTGTTTATTTATCGTTTTAGAAAGTTCATATTTAGGGTGTTAAACAACATACTTGTGAGTAGATCTAAGATCCTGGTAAAATAAATTCCAACACAGAACCCATAGTTCAACACCATTGTTACTCCGAGCATATCGGCGGAGAGGGATACGACCGCTTCATTTTAGAATTGAAGAAAGGTTGGAGGCATTATCTCCCGTCCAACTGGACATATATTGTCCGCCCAGGTGTTGCTGACACTCTTCCTGTTGGCTGTCCATGTTCGGGTAACTTCAACATCCCTATTGTTGTTCCTGTTGTTACAGTTGCCCGGCATTCACACCAGTGTTCGTCCAGAAGTCGGATGATGGCCTGGACAAAGCTGATGATGCGAAAGGTCAATGCATCTGATCCTCACGTGGCCCAGCTCGCTATTGGAAATTATTTTACCGAGATCTAGATTTAATAACAAGTATGTTGGATTAACAACCTAATATGAATTCTAAAACAATGAAAATAAACACATATAAAGTTAGAAAACCTTACAGTGGGTGCAGTGGAAGAATATGACTCCTTGCGTTCAGATCTCTAGCCCTTGATTCCTTTCTGTAGCAGAGCATCACCAAGATTTGAACCTGGATCTTCTTTTCTCCTTCTTTGATGCAGAAATTCCATAGTCTTACATACTATGATTGAGATACCACTTGATGTGTGTGGGCACTACTCATCACACAAGGATTTCGAAATTTTCTCTCTTTTTCTCTCTTAATTTCGTGGTCTTATGAAGCATACAAGAGAAGAGAACAAAGGTTGCTTTATATAGGGAGAAGGGAGAGCACAACTTTCCAAATAAACAGTTTCCTCTTTTACTGTGTAATTGATTAACTGCCTTATTTAGTGTGATCCACTACTTTCCTATTATTGCTAGGCTTTGATTAGAAATTACATGGCAATTAAAATTGAAAATAATAATTGGGAAACACACAAAGAGGTGTCGGCCATAGGGTGAAATGGGCCTCACTTGGATTTTGCAGTTTCCTCAATTTTATTTCAGTTTCTCCAAAAGTGCCATTTTCCCAATTCTAATCATTTAAATGCCAAAACTAATTATTTAACAACTAAAATAGATTATTAAATAATATTGTCATTTAAAATAATTATTAATTAGACATGCAAAGTCTCTCAATTAATAATTAAACCTAGAAACCCTTTTCTTTACGATTTAATCCTTAAACTGTGAGAATTCATAAAGTAGACATAGTCTAACTTTTAGAATTATAATTGATTAATTAGAATCAATTAACTGAGTCTTACAAGCACTATGGTCTCAACTAGTATGGGGACCATGGGTCTATATACCCGAGCTTCCAATAAGTCGAACCAAATTTACCAAGTAAATTCCCTAACTTATTAATTCCTCATTGAATCCACACTTAGAACTTGGAATTGCACTCTCAGTCATATAGAACGCTCTATATGTTCCACGATATAGACACGTCATTAGTTATCCATTGTTATAACCCTAATGTGATCAATGATCCTCTATATAGATGATCTACATTGAAAAGGCAATACTGTTACCGCTACACCTTCAATGTATTTTATCCTTAAAACACTTAACCCTGTATAAATGATATTTCAGCTAAGTGAAATGAGATCTCCACCATTTATCGTCGTTTGGTTAAGCTCGAAGGAAAGCATCCTTTACTTTCTATTTGTTGAATAGAAGCTATAGATTCCATATTTATGTTAGCGCTCCCACTCAATTGCATTACCATGTTCCCAAAATGTACGTATCACCCTGACACAAAATTAGGCTTAACTAACAAATCAAAGAACACGAATAATACTCTTGAGATTGAACCTAACCATATCAGGATTGAGATCATTTGATCTAGGATCAACAGGTGATATTGAATTGAATAGATATTACGGTAAGTTTTAATATATCTAATCAAAGTTCAATATCGGTCCCTTCCGATGTATACTCCATACATCCGATACGATACTGGTAAACTTTGCCAATGTCCTGGAAAGGACATAACACTTTTCCAAGGTGTAAGAATACCTATCGCTGATTATACCATGTCAGTCTAAATCCAGTGTTCTGACAAATCAGGGAATAAACTTTTGAACATATAATAAAGATTATATTCCACTATGCTGACAGCTCTATAATCTTTAACCAACTCATATGTTCTGGACTTAAAAAGAATTCATACATTATATACATATAATCATGAAATAAATCATGTGAACCATGGAACATAAAATGTTATTTCTGATCTTTATTAATAAGTAAATATGATTATATGAAATGAGTTTTATTTAGGGCATAAAACCCAACAAAATCCCACTTGCACTAATATAAAACAAAAAGTGCATTTCAAATAATCATTAACACCTTGATATACCAATCAAGTGCAGTAGTAGTAAACTCCTCGTAATAGGATCTGATAGGTTGAATTAAACACAACCTCTTCTCCACCATTACTCTTCCTTAATCACAAAATCCTTGATAATGTGAAATTCCTCTCTATATGTTTACTCTCTTGGGATACTGGATTCTATACTTTTGGGCAACTACTCTTTGGTTATTCAGGAAGTAACCCTAGTAGTTAAGGCAAGTTGGAACAGTGCCACAAAAGTATACAACTTTCCTTAGACTGAATAAGTATCTTTCCTGCAACTTTTAACATTCAGTCTCTCTCTGGTAGACCAAGAGATTTCAGATAGGTTTTTACGCTTCTCCAAAATCACTACTCCACCCCCAAAGTAATCACCATCTTATCAGCAGACTTTCTAGCACAAACACAAGTCTCGAAATCTGATGTGGTGTAGTCTAAGAGTTTCAAACCACCCTTATTGACTTCCAATGTTAATCTTAATCTTAAAAATTTACTTGATTGTCTTCCAATGTTTCTCTCCTGGATTACTCTGATACTTACTCATTAATCCCACTCAACAGCAGGTGTTTGGTCTAAGGCATACTAAAACATATCTGAGACCTCTCACTATTAATTTAAGAAATTCTTTCATGGCTTTATCTTCTTTGGAATAGTTGAGACTCTTCCTTAGATAAATAAAATCTATATCTAAGAAGTTGTGAAGCTTCTATAGATTTCCATTGGAAAGAAAATGCATCAGCATCTCATGCTTGCATTAGAGTAAGTAATTTCCAGGTATACCACAAGCCATAGATTTAGATAAACTCAAACCTATAATACTAGAAACAGGAAGTTTTGTTAAGTCCATTGAATAGAATTATTAACGAAAATTTCCTTTCATGTCCTTGTAATAGAAAACTTTAGGTTACTCCATGTGAATGGATCAAACCATAGTTTTATTGGCTTTCTTCTTAGTTTCTTATCTTGACAATCCATTAATTGTTTAAACTCAAAATGGATTTTAATCACTAGTGTCTTCCAAGTCATAAGAAGGTAAAGTTCCTTGAAACTCTCCCACTACGAAAAGGTACCGTGAATTATGTCTAAGAAAACTAAATGGTATTGACCTCTTCGGTTGTGTTAAGATAACAGAGGCAGTGGGATCATCTTGCAACGAATAAGATGATAGAACACTTATGGAATCAAGAAAAAATATCTCCTTTATTTGTTACTTTATTTTCAGACTTAGTCATTTTCTTAGAAAAGTTGTACTTGTTTAAACAAACACTTTCTTATCTAATGACTATGGGATGCTTGTAATGACCGCTCTAGTAATGTGGATTAGTAAAGGCAATTAGCACTAATTTTTATTATTTTATTATTATTTGTGAATTAATTTAATTGTGGACCCCGATATTTAGAAATAAATATTAGAGTTATAATTTCTCAATTCCGGAGATTTTATTAAACTATAGGGGTATTATTTAGCTTATATGTGAAATATGTTATTTTTGTAATTTTTGCTCGGCGACAACGGAAAATGCGATGGATGGTTAGATTGATCACATGGATAATTTTAGAACCTTATTTCATAGTGGGAAATATTTTAGAGAAAATAAATTATCGGGGTTGAGCGGGGTTATGAAATTTGACCATTTTACCCCTATATTGGAAAATACCTAAGTTTAACCTTAAGGGCATTTAAGTCTTTTTAAGGAATGGTGTAGTGGCTGCCTAGGGAGGTGACAAGTGGCCTTTATTTCAGCAAAGAATCAATTTAGCTATCTCATTTATCTCATTTTTGGAAAATTAGAAGAAATATCAAAAAATTGAAGAACTCTCTTTTCCTTCTCTCTCTCTCTCTCTCTTCGAAACCAGCTGAGGCAAGGGGTTTTGGGAGCTGAAATTCTGTGTTTTTCAGCAAAGGATTCAAGAGGAATCAAGACAAGGTAACCCTAGTTTCTTTTCCCCTTAAGTTTTTGAAGTTGTAGTTTAGTTTCACTATGAAATTTCTAGGTTTAGTGGCTATTGGGTTTTGAAATGTTTGGGGTTCAATTTCTAGGGTTAGTTTGAGTTAATCTAAGTCCCTAGCAACTGGTTTTGATGCTTGATGTTTGTTCTAAGCAAGCTTGAGTTTTGAAACTCAAGCTTTCAGCTTTAATGGCATAATTTGATTTATTGGTTTGTTCTGCGAATTACTGCCTGGATTTTATTGTGTATGCATTGTATAGGTATACTGGAGAGTTTGGTAAGGTTTGGGATTGAATTGAGTTAAGGGGGTTGATTTTTGTGTTCCCAGCACAGAACCGGTCGACCGGTTCTGGGGGACCTGTGGCAACCGGTCGACCGGTTGATGACCCAGAACCGGATTTCTTGTTGGGAACCGGTCTGCCTGTTGGGGGAATTTCCAGAACGCTAGTTTGGACCAATTTTGAGATATTTAGGGTATTGCCATGAGGTGTATCGATAGGGAAACTTTTAGTTTCAAGTTTAAGTCCCGAAAAGTGATTTAGCGAGTCACTCATCTGTGTTGCAATTATTGTGATTAGGGCATCCATCTAGCACGTGATTTCCGTTCGAATTCGTGCCTGGCCAAAGACACTTGAATTTGGAAAACAGGTAAGAACTGTGTATAATGTATGATATGATTATATGAATGTGTGTATATGTGTTTATATATGCATGCTTGAATTATGTTAAGCACTACCAACACTTGTATGAATAAGTTATAGAGTGCATTGGTATAGTGATTATTGTGGTTGTGAGTACGTTACAGTGATACCAGCACGGGCACGGGAAAATACTAAGGTGTGTGGTACATCACTCACTATTACTCAGTGTTTGGGGTAAACCCTACCAACACTCGTACAGTGAGGTACGATGTGTATGTGGTATAGTGGTTGTACCCTGGTATTGAACGTTCATACTCATCTGTTAAGCTCTGTAAATAGGTGTATGGGCACCTATTTACAGGTCGGAAATTATATGGTATGTTATATGCATTTCTTACTGAGTCTGTTGACTCACAGTTTCTGCTTCTATGTGTAGGTAAGGAAATGCGAAGGCTGAACAGGAGTGAATCTGAGCTCGGGTGAGATTGTACATGTCAAGCAGCGCGACCTGGAGTGTTCGGTCTCGGGACATCTGGGAGTTATATTTTGAAAGTCGCTGTGCGACCTGTAAATCTGTGTATTTTGGAATGTATATTTTGAAAAGTAAATTTTATAAAGTTTAAAAACGGGATCCCGGCACTTGTAAATATTTTATTAAATTACAAAGTTTAGTTGTAAAGACCGCTTAGTTTAATTTGGAAATTAGCAGTTAATCACGTTTATTTATGAAATTATTTATAGCTATTTAAATAATTATTTATACTGTTATTATTGAATTCAGAAATGCATTTCTATGTCATTCAGTAGTTTTCATATTTTTGCATTTCTGGTGCCCGGTATTTTGGAACTCGGTGTTTGGCTCAGTAGAAATCACAACTTAGTATGTTAGTAGTTTGGGACGGTTTATTAGACATTGGGAATGTCGGGAATGGCCGGGAATTTAGAATTTCCCAAAAATACCTCTTTAGTGTAATTTATGTGGTTTTAGGGTGGAGGGGCAAAATGGTCTTTTTGCCCCATTAGTATTTTGTCTTCTAGTGTTTTTATTAGTGGCATTATATGTTTATTGGTATTATTATTTGGCTGAAATAAGATTGATATATGTTAAATAGCTTTCATTTCATTTTACAAAAAATTACAAAGTTTAAAAAATAGAAAAAATTAGAAAGCTTTTCTCTCAAACCTCTCTCTCTTTTTCGGCTCTCTTGGGGCATCAAAAGCCAACCATTTTCCTTGTTGATTCAAGCTTTATTTTGCAAAACTCTAGTGATCTCTTGTTGTGGTATGTTCTCCCTAGCTTTCTTCCTTTGTTTTCTTGGAAAAAAATGATGAAAATATGAGTTATGCATGTTCAATTTTGATGTTATTGCTGCTGTAGTTTTAGGTTATTTTCTGTGTTTTTGTATGCTTGAATTGAATGGAATTAAGTAGGTTTTATGCATGCTAGTTGCTTAGTTTAAGTTTGTGAAATTTTGTGCAAAAGCTTTGATTTTTAAAGAAATGTGTGAATCTGTTATTTGCTTGCTGTAGTTGGTAGATTTCATTTTCAGAGGGTTAATTATGCATGATTAAGTAGATTTATGTTGGTTTGATTGCATGTTAGCTAGGTTTGCTCAAGTTTGAGTTTCAAACTCAAAGCTTGAGCTTTAATGGTGATTTTTGATTATGTGCAATCTGGGTGGTTTTGAAGCTTTAGAAATGTTCTAGGGGATATATAGAACAGGTCTGGAAGGTTTCATGTGATTTGGAGTTGATTTGAGCAAGATATGAAATTTTGATTGTTGCTGCCTGCGAGGAACCGGAATTCCGGTTGTGCATCCGGAATTCCGGATGGGGTTCTGAAATTTTCCCAGAACCGGAATTCCGGTTGGGCAACCGGTCTACCGGTTGGGGAAAATTCAGGAACCCTAGATTTCCTTGATTTTATTTTTTTGGGGGTATTGCCATGCTTTTTATCGATAGGGAAACTTTTAGTTCCTAGTTTAAGTCCCCGGGAAGTGATTTAGCGTGTCACTTATAGTGTTGTGATTTTTATGGTTCGCGCAGTTAAGTTCCAGTCAGGTTGACCGGCACACCTGAATTCGGAATCCAGGTAAGATTAGTATAACAGTATGCATATGTAGATTACATGTTTAGCGTGCATGTAGGAAGCCTGCTAGATTACATTGGTTATGTATGTTGGCTTTGAACCATCCAACCCTGTCACGTCGGTACAGGCTGGAGTATGACCAGCAGCCGGAGTATGACCGGTTCGACCGATCAGGCTGACACTTAGGTTGGTGGTTCCGTACTATTGACGTATCCCGTCGGTACAGGCTGGAGTATGACCAGCAGCCGGAGTATGACCGGTTCGACCGATCAGGTGGATACTGTAACACGTTGGTACAGGCTGGAGTATGACCAGCAGCCGGAGTATGACCGGTTCGACCAAGTAGGCTGTTACTTGTCAATAGTACCGTCCCTATGAACGTTCAGAACTCAGTACTGTGTTGGACACGGCAGTTAGGGGGACTCAGTATTGTGTTGGACACGGCAGTTAGGGTTATGATCAGGGGTATGGGCGTCTGATCATGATCGGGATTTATGTATGAGCATTATTATGCTTTTCTTACTGAGTCTGTCGACTCACAGTGCTACGTTTATGTGTAGGTAAAGGCAAGGCTAAAGCTGATGGACCGTGAACGAGCTTATGAAGATTGTACATGTCGGGGCGGTTAGGCCTGGAGCGTACGATCCTCGGGACAGCAAGGCTAATTTTTGTAACTAGTCGCTAGGCGACAATTATTTTGTATGAACAGTAAACTTTTGTAAATGTTTTTGTAATCGGGATCCCGAGTCTTTTGTATAAATATTTTATAAGTTTAATTAAAAAGCAAAAATTTTAATTAATCACGTTTTCCATAAACCTCGTTGATTAGCAACGAGCTGCACAGCATGTTTAAAAATTACGTAATACGCCTATGCTAGTTAGGGTGTTACAATTTGGTATCAGAGCCGCCAGGTTGTCTTCCGAAGATCGTCACGACATGTACAATCATCATCAGCAGTTAGCTCGTTTCACGGTTCAGTAAGCCTTTATTGCTTTAGTAGATTATATATTTATTTATGAATAAGAAAAGCCTGTTAGGAAGCATGTTAGTAGCCTGATAGTAGAGTAGGCGCATGTTTCGTTTCTAATTTCCAAATTAAACGGCATTAGTAAGCTCTCCTTGAATACGACTTGATATGCCGACTCTTGGTTTCGCAGGCGGTTCTGACTAGATGGACGCCAGGCGGACTACCAGGAGCCAGGGCAATTTAGTGGGGTCGAATCAAGGACAGGGAGCTTAGTTTCCCCCGCCAGTTAGGGGCCGAGGTAGAGGTCCCCGGGGCAGGGCTCGTGGTCGGGGTGATGAGAACCCGCCACAGGCTGCCCAGGCTCCCCCAGCCGATCAGGGAGCCCAGAATTGGGAGGTTCGGTTTGCTGAGATGCAAGCCCGGATAGAAGAGCAAGACCTCGAGATTTAGAGGTTGAGACAGCAGGGTGCTCCTGCAGTTCCGGTGCCAGTAGTTCCAGTTGCACCTGCCCCTGCTGCGCAGGCCGAGTTAGTGGTGTCGGCCAATAGATTGGAACCTTTGTATGAACGGTTCCGGAAGCAAGCACCTCCGGTTTTCTTGGGAGGTCCAGACGTGATGAAGGCCGAACAGTGGCTGACAGTGATTACCAAGATCCTGAACTTCATGGGTGTCACTGGTAATGATAGAGTGGTGTGTGCCACTTTCAAGTTCCAGGAGGACGCTCTGGTCTGGTGGGACATGGTGTCTCGCCAAGTATTACAATGAGGCGGTCAGAAGCGCCAAGAGGAAAGAGTTCGCTCACCTGACCTAGCGTGAGAATATGAGCGTAACTGAGTATACTACTCAGTTCGATCGGTTGGCGAGGTTAGCCTCGGGAATTGTGCCAACCAACTTCAGCAAGAAAGAGAAGTACCTGGATGGGTTGAATGCAAGGATCAAACACGATTTGATGATCACCACGGACGACCACACCACCTATGCTGAGATGGTGGAGAAGGCACTGCGAGCTGAGGGCGCAGTTGGGTGTATGTCGGAGTCAGCTAGTACTCCGGCGAGTGGCGGGGCTCCTACCCCTCCTGCATCAGGCTTTAGCAGGGGGAGTAGTGGTTCGGCCATTGATCAGAGGAAGAGAGCACCCACTGCATCCGGTGGCTCGAGTCAGAACAAGAGGTTCCGGGGGAACCAGAATAGAGGTAGTCGTTCCAGTGGTACTGAGACCCGATTCTCCTATCCCGAGTGCCCTAGCTGCAAAAGGCACCATCGGGGTGAGTGCAAAGGTCAGGGATGCTTTCACTGTGGCATGCCCGGACACTTCAAGAGGGACTGTCCCCAACTCCGATCAGAGGCACCGAGAGCTCCGGCGATACCCACTCCAGCCAGGGTGTTCGCCATCACTCAGGCTGATGCAGATGCCAGCCCATCAGTTGTGACAGGTCAGCTTTCTGTTAATAACTCGCTTTACTCAGTGCTGTTTGATTCTGGGGCTACACATTCTTATGTGGCAGCCAGAGTCTTTAGTAAATTGGATAGACCGTACGATAGATATGAATCAGGGTTTGGAACCCTATTACCTGGCGGAGAGTTGGTTATCTCCAACAGGTGGATTAGGTCTATGCCGATCAGGATAGATGGTAGAGAGTTAAGTGCTGACTTGATAGAGATGAGTCTAGTAGAGTTTGATATTATTTTAGGAATGGATTTCCTATCTAAATATTCGGCGAGTATTGATTGCAAAAGGAAGATGGTGATCTTCCAACCGGAAAGTGAAGAACCATTCGTGTTTGTTGGTTCAGTTCGGGGATCTCGGATCCCGGTGATTTCGGCCATGTCAGCTAGAGATTTATTGCATGGCGGTTGTTTAGGGTTTCTGGCCGTGGTGGTGGACACCACTCGGCCAGATACCATTCGGCCAGAGGACATTAAGGTGGTTCGGGAATTTTTAGATGTTTTTCCCGAAGAACTTCCAGGGTTACCACCTCAGCGGGAGATTGACTTTGTGATAGATTTGGCACCAGGGGTGGAACCGGTTTACAAAGCCCCATATAGAATGGCTCCAGCTGAACTTAAGGAATTAAAGATTCAGCTCCAAGGGTTGCTTGACATAGGATTTATTCGGCCTAGTGTGTCACCCTGGGGAGCCCCGGTTTTATTCGTCAAGAAGAAAGATGGATCTATGAGGATGTGCATCGACTATAGAGAATTGAACAAACTGACGGTGAAGAATAAATATCCATTACCTAGGATCGATGATTTGTTCGATCAGCTTCAGGGAAAGACGGTCTTTTCTAAGATTGATCTCCGTTCGGGTTATCATCAGTTGAGAATCCGAGAGGAGGACATTCCGAAGACGGCTTTCCGCACTACATATGGACATTACGAATTCCTGGTTATGTCGTTCGGACTAACCAATGCTCCTGCAGCATTCATGGACTTGATGAATAGAGTATTCAAGGATTTCCTCGATATCTGTGTGATTGTGTTTATCGACGACATCCTCGTGTACTCCCAATCAGAAGAGGATCATGAATTACATCTTCAGATGGTACTGCAACGGCTTCGGGAACATAAGCTTTATGCCAAGTTCAAGAAATGTGAGTTCTGGCTATCTCAGGTGTCCTTCCTAGGGCACATTGTGAGCAAAGATGGGATCAAGGTGGATCCCGGGAAGATTGAATCCGTCAGGGATTGGCCGAGACCGAAGACAGTGACAGAGATCAGAAGCTTCTTGGGTTTAGCTGGGTACTACCGTAGGTTCGTGGAAGGGTTTTCAAAAATTTCAGTGCCCCTAACCGAACTTACAAAGAAGAATCAGCGATTTATTTGGTCAGACAAGTGCGAAGCTAGTTTTCAGGAGCTGAAGCAAAGGTTGATTACCGCTCCAGTGCTAGCTTTGCCTTCAGACAACGAGAAGTTTGTAGTGTATTGTGACGCATCCAAACAGGGTTTGGGGTGTGTGTTGATGCAAGCCGATCAGGTTATCGCTTATGCCTCCCGTCAGTTAAGGATTATGAACAGCGATACCCGACTCATGATCTAGAGTTGGCCGCAGTGGTTTTCGCATTGAAGATTTGGCAGCATTACCTTTACGGACAAAGGTGTGAAATCTATACCGACCATAAAAGTCTCAAGTATTTCTTTACTCAGAAGGATTTGAACATGAGACAGAGACGTTGGTTGGAATTAGTGAAAGATTACGACTGTGAGATCCTCTATCACCCTGGGAAGGCCAATGTAGTGGCCGATGCCCTGAGCAGAAAGGGTCCCGGGCAAGTAGCTAGTATGGTTCAGATCTCACCTCAGCTAGCAGAGGATATGGTTAGATCCAGCATTGAGTTTGTGGTAGGTCAGCTTCACAACTTAACGCTGCAATCTGATCTGTTGGAAAGAATAAAAGTCGCTCCGATGACGGATCCAGAGTTAGTGAAGATTAGAGATGAGGTGTTGGCTGGTCAAGCCAAGGACTTTTCAGTGTCAGACAGCGGGATGCTTCTGTATAAAGCTAGGGTTTGTGTTCCGAATAGTGTGGAACTCAAGAATGAGATCTTTGAGGAGGCTCATTCTACCCCGTATTCTCTGCATCCCGGCACCACTAAGATGTATCAAGATTTGAAACCGTACTTCTGGTGGGGCGGTATGAAGAAGAATTTGGTAGAATTCGTATCGAGATGCCTCACTTGTCAGCAGATTAAGGCTGAACATCAGAGACCAGCAGGGTTGTTGCAGCCTTTAACCCTACCAGAATGGAAGTGGGAAGATATAAAGATGGATTTTGTGGTCGGATTACCTAGGACCACGGGTTTGTTTGATTCCATCTGGGTAGTGGTGGATTGATTTACGAAATCTGCTCATTTTCTGCCGGTTAAAACAACATTTACAGTGGATCAGTTGGCAGAGTTGTATGTCCGTGAGATAGTAAGACTTCACGGGGTACCGAAGTCTATAGTTTCGGACAGGGATCCGAAGTTCACTTCCAAATTTTGGCAGAGTTTGCAACGAGCAATGGGTACAAAGCTGAAATTTAGTACAGCATTCCATCCTCAGACAGATGGTCAGTCCGAAAGGACAATTCAGATATTGGAGGTCATGTTGCGAGCCTGTGTTATGGATTTTGAAGGCTCATGGAATAAATATCTACCGTTGATAGAATTTTCTTACAACAACATTTATCAGAGTACGATAGGGATAGCTCCCTATGAACTGTTATACGGTAGAAAGTGTAGATCTCCCATTCACTGGGATGAGACAGGAGAGAGAAAATACCTAGGTCCAGAGTCAGTGCAGCGAGCCAATGAGGCAATAGAGAAGATAAAAGCTAGAATGCTTGCCTCACAGAGTAGACAGAAGAGTTACGCAGATCCGAAATGCAGAGATGTTGAGTTCCAAGTAGGGGACCATGTGTTTTTACGAGTATCTCCGATGAAGGGGATCAAACGTTTCGGGAAAAGAGGCAAGTTATGCCCTAGATTTACAGGACCTTTCGAGATTCTCGAGAAGATAGGTCAAGTGGCATACCGGTTAGCATTGCCTCCAGCTTTATCAGCAGTTCACAACGTATTCCATGTCTCGATGTTGAGAAAATACGTTTCAGATCCCTCTCATATACTCAGTTATGAGAGCCTTGAGCTGCAGCCAGACATGACTTATGAAGAACAGCCAGTGCAGATCCTGGATAGAAAGGATAAAGTCCTTTGGAATAAGACCATAGCATTGGTCAAAGTTCTCTGGAGAAACAGGAAGGTGGAGGAAGCCACCTGGGAGCTAGAGTCAGATATGAGAGCTCAATATCCAGAGTTATTCAGGTTAGATTTCGGGGACGAAATCCTTTTAAGGGGATAGTTGTAAAGACCGCTTAGTTTAATTTGGAAATTAGCAGTTAATCACATTTATTTATGAAATTATTTATAGTTATTTAAATAATTATTTATACTGTTATTATTGAATTCAGAGATGCATTTCTATGTCATTCAGTAGTTTTCATATTTTTGCATTTCCGGTGCCCGGTATTTTGGAACTCGGTGTTTGGCTCAGTAGAAATCACAACTTAGTATGTTAGTAGTTTGGGACGGTTTATTAGACATTGGGAATGTCGGGAATGGCCGGGAATTTAGAATTTCCCAAAAATACCCCTTTAGTGTTATTTATGTGGTTTTAGGGTGGAGGGGCAAAATGGTCTTTTTGCCCCATTAGTATTTTGTCTTCTAGTGTTTTTATTAGTGGCATTATATGTTTATTTGGTATTATTATTTGGCTGAAATAAGATTGATATATGTTAAATAGCTTTCATTTCATTTTACAAAAAATTACAAAGTTTAAAAAATAGAAAAAATTAGAAAGCTTTTCTCTCAAACCTCTCTCTCTTTTTCGGCTCTCTTGGGGCATCAAAAGCCAGCCATTTTCCTTGGTGATTCAAGCTTTATTTTGCAAAACTCTAGTGATCTCTTGTTGTGGTATGTGCTCCCTAACTTTCTTCCTTTGTTTTCTTGGAAAAAAATGATGAAAATATGACTTATGCATGTTCAATTTTGATGTTATTGCTGCTGTAGTTTTAGGTTATTTTCTGTGTTTTTCTATGCTTGAATTGAATGGAATTAAGTAGGTTTCATGCATGCTAGTTGCTTGGTTTAAGTTTGGGAAATTTTGTGCAAAAGCTTTGATTTTTAAAGAAATGTGTGAATCTGTTATTTGCTTGCTGTAGTTGGTAGATTTCATTTTCAGAGGGTTTATTATGCATGATTAAGTAGATTTATGTTGGTTTGATTGCATGTTAGCTAGGTTTGCTCAAGTTTGAGTTTAGAACTCAAAGCTTGAGCTTTTAATGGTGATTTTTGATTATGTGAAATCTGGGTGGTTTTGAAGCTTTAGAAATGTTCTAGGGGATATATAGAACATGTCTGGAAGGTTTCATGTGATTTGGAGTTGATTTGAGCAAGATATGAAATTTTGATTGTTGCTGCCTGCGAGGAACCGAAATTCCGGTTGTGCATCTGGAATTCCGGATGGGGTTCTGAAATTTTCCCAGAACTGGAATTCCGGTTGGGCAACCGGTCTACCTGTTGGGGAAAATTCAGGAACCCTAGAGTTCCTCGATTTTATGTTTTTGGGGGTATTGCCATGCTTTTTATCGATAGGGAAACTTTTAGTTCCTAGTTTAAGTCCCCAGGAAGTGATTTAGCGTGTCACTTATAGTGTTGTGATTTTTATGGTTTAGGAGCCTGTATTCCGCCGCGCAGTTAAGTTCCAGTCAGGTTGACCGGCACACCTGAATTCGGAATCCAGGTAAGATTAGTATAACAGTATGCATATGTAGATTACATGTTTAGCGTGCATGTAGGAAGCCTGTTAGATTACATTAGTTATGTATGTTGGCTTCGAACCATCCAACCCTGTCACGTCGGTACAGGCTGGAGTATGACCAGCAGCCGGAGTATGACCGGTTCGACCGATCAGGCTGACACTTAGGTTGGTGGTTCCGTACTATTGACGTATCCCGTCGGTACAGGCTGGAGTATGACCAGCAGCTGGAGTATGATCTGTTCCACCGATCAGGTGGATACTGTAACACGTCAGTACAGGCTGGAGTATGACCAGCAGCCGGAGTCTGACCGGTTCGACCGATCAGGCTGTTACTTGTCAATAGTACCGTCCCTATGAACGTTCAGAATTCAGTACCGTGTTGGACACGACAGTTAGGGGGACTCAGTATCGTGTTGGACACGGCAGTTAGGGTTATGATCAGGGGTATGGGCGTCTGATCATGACCGGGATTTATGTATGAGTATTATTATGCTTTTCTTACTGAGTCTGTCGACTCACAGTGCTACGTTTATGTGTAGGTAAAGGCAAGGCTAAAGCTGATGGACCGTGAACGAGCTTATGAAGATTGTACATATCGAGGCGTTTAGGCCTGGAGCGTACGATCCTCAGGACAGCAAGGCTAATTTTTGTAACTAGTCGCTATGCGACAATTATTTTGTATGAACAGTAAACTTTTGTAAATGTTTTTGTAATCGGGATCTCGAGTCTTTTGTATAAATATTTTATAAGTTTAATTAAAAAGCAAAAATTTTAATTAATCACGTTTTCCATAAACCTCGTTGATTAGCAACGAGCTGCACAGGATGTTTAAAAATCACGTAATACACCTATGTTAGTTAGGGTGTTACATTAGTATTTAATGCAAAAGTTTTAATTTGACACGTTTTTCGAGAAATTTCTTTGATTAGCAAAGATTGCACAATAATTGAAAAAGTACTGTAGCGTGCCTTAGCATTAGGGCGTTACAATTTTGGTATCAGAGCCGCCAGGTTTGTCTACCGAAGCTTGCTATGACATGTACAATCTTCATCAGAGAAAGCTCGGTTCACGGTTCAGTAAGCCTGTACTTGTTTAGTACTTTAAATAAATGTGAATGTGAAAGCATGTTAGGAAGCATATTAGATTTTAATTAATTAATTATAAAAAAAAAAGTGTTGCCTTTAAGTCTTTAAGAGCGGTGTTAAGTTTTGATCGCTGTCTAACCTGCCTGGCTTATGGATTCGCAGGCTAAGTCCTATTAAATGGACGCCCCGCGAAATACAAGAAGTCAGGGTGGCATGGTTGAGACCGGAGGTGGTCAGGGGAATCCTCAAAATCCTCGTGGTCGCGGTCGTGGCCGTGGCAGAGTTCAGGGTGGTCGCCCTGTAAATCCACCTCAAGCTCTTCCTGATTGGGAGCAAAAATTTGTTGAAATGCAAGATAGAATCCGCCAGCAAGATGAAGAGATCCAAAGATTGAGGCAGCAGGGTCCTCCTGTCGTGCCTCCTCAAGTGGTTCAGGCCGTTGCAGTGCCTGCGGTGCCAGTAGAACAACTTGTTGTTGGCAACCGTATGGAGCCGTTGTATGAAAGATTCTAGAAACAGGCACCTCCAGTGTTCCTGGGAGGTCCTGATGTGATGAGAGCGAGCAGTGGCTTTCAGTTATTGATCGTATTCTCAATTTCATGGGAGTGGTTGGAAATGACCGGGTGACCTGCGCCACTTTTCAGTTTCAGGAAGACGCTCTCGTGTGGTGGGAGTTGATAACCCTCACTCGAGACGTCACGCTGATGACCTGGGAAGAATTCAAGGAGTTGTTTAACTCCAAGTATTACAATGAAGCAGTCCGCAGTGCAAAGCGGAAGGAGTTCACTGAACTAGTTCAAACCGATGGAATGTCGGTTACAGAGTATACGACAAAGTTTGACCGTTTGGCCAAGCTTGCGGCGGGAACTGTGCCAACCGACTTCAGTAAGAAAGAAAAATATTTGGCGGGTTTGAGTGCAAAGATTCGGCATGATCTAGTGATTACTACCACTGAAGCAACAACATATGCAGAGATGGTTGAAAAGGCTCTGAGAGCCGAGGGTGCAGTGAAATTTCTTCAGGAGCCCCGGGTGACTCCGAGTGTTGGTGGGACCCCCACTGTTCCTACTCCTGTTTCTGGTAGGGATGGTGGTGACTCCACCACCGAGCAGAAAAGAAAAGTTGTTCCAGCTTCTGGTGGCTCGTGGCAAAATAAGCGGTTCCGTGGGAACCAAGGTAGAGGAGGACGCCCGGGTTACTCTTACCCTGAGTGTCCACGGTGCAAGAAACTGTTGGGTTTTATGCCCTAAATAAAACTCATTTCAATATAATCAGATTTACTTATTAATATAGATCAGAAATAACATTTAATGTTGCATGGTTCACATGATTTATTTCATGATTATATGTACATAATGTATAAATTCATCTGAAACCCTTTTCACATACTTGATCCTGTTTATTGTGCCGTCAACACATTGGAAAGTAAACATGACTATGTGAATAAAGTTTCCTAGATTTATCAGACACAGGGTTTTACTGATATGATAATCTACAACAGAGTTTACTTGTATTTGGAGAAATACTATGTTCTTTCCAGAACATTGGTTAAAGTAAAGCTCAGGTTGGATGCATGGAGTATGCATCGGAAGGGACCGATATTGAACTTTGACTTAGATTTATTAAACTTACCGTAATATCTATTCAAGTCAATATCGCCTAGTTGATCCTAGATCAAATGATCTTAAATCTGATATGATTAGGCTCAATCTTGAAAGGCTATTCGTGTTCTTTGATTTGTTAGTTAAGCCTACTTTTAGGTCAGGGTGATACGTACATTTTGGGAACACGGTAGTGCAATTGAGTGGGAGCGCTATCATAAACATGGAATCTATAGCTTCTATCTGGCGAATAGTAAGCAAAGGATGATCTCCTTCGAGCTTGACCAAACGAACATAAATGGTGGAGTACTCATTTCACATTAGCTGAAATATCATTTATACGGGGTCAAGTGTTTTAAGGAATAAATACATTGTAGGGTGTAACGGTAATTTAATCCCTTTACAGTGTAGATCATTCATATAGAGGATCATTGATCACATTAGGATTATAACAATGGATAACTAATGATGTGTCTATATGGTGGAACATATAGAGCATTCTATATACTGAGAGTGCAATTCTAAGTTCTATGCGTGGATTCAACGAAGAATTAATAAGTTAGTGAATTTTAGTGCTAAATTCTTGATCTACTTATTGGAAGCTCGGTTATATAGACCCATGGTCCCCCCACTAGTTGAGATAATATTGCTTGTAAGACTCATGTAATTGGTTTTGATTAATCAATTATAATTCACAAGTTAGACTATGTCTATTTGTGAAATTTTCACTAAGTAAGGGCGAAATTGTAAAGAAAGAGTTTATAGGGGCATATTTGTTAATTATGATACTTTGTATGGTTCAATTAATAAATATGATAAATGACAATATTATTTAATAATTATTTATAGTTATTAAATAGTTAGAATTGGCATTTAAATGATTGAATTAGGAAATTGGCATTTTTGAGAAAATCAGATACAAAAGGTGTTAAAATTGCAAAATTGCAAAGCCCAAGGCCCAATCCATTAAGTGTATGGTCGGCCACCTTTGTAGCTTTTTTAAATGATTTTTTTTTATTATTTTAATGCCATATAATTCAAATCAAACCCTAGAGGAATGCTATAAATAGATAGTGAAGGCTTCAGGAAAAACACACTTTCTGAATCAGAAAAACCTGAGCCTCCACTCTCTTCTCTAGCCGCCACTCTCTCTCTCTTTTCTTCCTCAATATTTCGAACCTCTCTTAGTGATTAGAGTAGTGCCCACACACATCAAGTGATACCTCAATCATAGTGAGGAAGATCGTGAAGAAAGATCATCAGCAAAGGAGATTCAGCATCAAAGATTCAGAGAAAGAGATCCAGGTTCAGATATTGATAATGCTCTGCTACAGAAAGGAATCAAGGGCTAGATATCTGAACGGAAGGAGTCATATTATTCCGCTGCACCCAATGTAAGGTTTCCTAAACTTTATATGTGTTTATTTCATCGTTTTAGAAAGTTCATATTTAGGATGTTAATAAACATACTTGTGAGTAGATCTAAGATCCTAGTAAAATAAATTCCAACAACTGGCCTCAGAGCCATGGTAATTGATTTACTTGCAAGAAATTTGGACTTTAAAACGATTGTTTGTATGTTCTTTGGATGGTATCATGTTGTATTGAGTGTTATTTGTTGATTGATTGATGTTTGTGAAATTTTCGTGAAAAATAATTGTGATTTCGTTTCTGGAATTATTTTTATTGGATAGTATGGAAAAAATTAAGCAAGTTAGCCTTTTACAGAACTCAATTTGGATTTTATTTGAATTAGTTATGATTTTTTTGAAGATTTGACAAAATCGGCTTTGTCGATAGTTTCACTGCGATCGCAGAACTGTCCGTACAGTTTCGGATTTTTTCCTTTTTCTTCAATTTTTCATACTTTTTCATGGAATTAACTTCCAATTTTTTGTATGGTTTTGTATATATACTATTACTATTCCTAATTCAATTCTAATTATCATTTTGAATTAATTTAATTTTTTTAAATTAATTCAAGATATTAGTGTAATTTGAATTCGAATAGAATTAGTTTTTATCTTTTTGCTTAAAAATCTATCTTATTTTAAAATTTGATTATATCTTATCTTATTTTAAATTTAAAAATAAGATATTTATAATTATGTAATTTTTAAATGATATAAGATATTTTGCTAATTTTTTTTTAAATTTTGTTATTTTATTTATTTAAATTAAATTTAAAATTTGAAAAAGATATTTATTTATCTTTTCTAATTTTTTATTTAATTTTTATTTATAAAATAACATTTAAAATTTAAAAGTAGTTAGCAAATTTTTTTTGAAATGATATTTAGGTTGGTTGAAACCTAATTTTTCAAAAATTGTAGGTTTAATTTTAAATTTTAATTTTTTTTAAAAAAAAAAAAAAAATTTCGAATTTTTCAAATTTTTTTAAATTTTTCGAAAAATTATTTTTTTATTTAATTAATTATTTTCGAAATTAAATATTTAATTTAAAATTAAATAAATCCTACATCCAACTATCCAACTAACCTTGTTGCAGGAGTATGTGTTTTAGCTTATGTGTAAGTTTTTAAAACCTATTATTACTTGATTGCAAATAGCCATGGTTACTTTTTGCCGCATCTAATGATTCCGATGGCTCCCTTGGTCAAGTTAATAATTTGTAACAGGTAAATTTTACAATCTTCTTTCATCTGTGTATGACCTAGCAACATGATAGGACCCATCCAAAGTGTGCCTGTGTGAGCCTATGTGTTTAATTTTATTATAGATGCATATAGGTTAATGTTGCTAAATAAAATGTCATAGTCATTGATAGATTTTATTTAGGCCCATTTAGTTTTGGGCTTATTCAATTAATAACAGTTGTTCTTATTAAGGTTAAATTCCTCTCTTTTGGGCCTTGTGTGAGAGTTGGGAGCCATAGAAGTGGGTACGACATACCGAACCCAAAGACTCCCCTCACACAAACCACCCCAATTGTGAAGGCCCATTTGCTCGATTTGAATGATCGTACTAGGTTAATTAAACTAGTTTAACCTAATAAAATTGATTAGCAACATAATTAATTTCATTTATTTTGAAATTAATTTAAGAAAAATATAGTTTAAGGAATTTTATATTCTAAGCTAAACTATATGTATTTTCTTGTATTTAATTAAATATAGAATTATAACCATCTAGATTCTTTCTGGAACTTAATTTAAATTTTTCATTAAATATTCCTATTTAAGTTGATATTTAGTTATCTTCAACTAACCAACTTAAATCTGAATATCTTTTGAATTCAAAATTTCAAAATTAAGTTGAGGAATTTTAGGCATTGGTTATTAAGATTCTTTAGATATTTTTTTAAGTTAATATCTTTTCAAATATTAACTTAAAATGGAATATTTTCAAATTAAGTGGTTACAACTTAATTTTTGATATTTAATTAAATTTAAATTTGAAAATATTTAAGTTCTAGATTTTTCTAGTACAACTTAAATTAGATATTTTTTCAAATTTTGTGGAAAAGATACTTAGTCAAATAAGATATTTTCTAGATAGTTATTTATAGACTACTT
The DNA here is from genome assembly GCF_029168945.1 of Cannabis sativa. NCBI lineage: Eukaryota > Viridiplantae > Streptophyta > Magnoliopsida > Rosales > Cannabaceae > Cannabis > Cannabis sativa. Next base: position 42,927,352 of record NC_083605.1, on the reverse strand, counting down.
ATTATTTCTAATATTAAATAGGAAAATATTATAAATTGTAAAATTAATTATTTATTAATTAATTTTGGTACAATTTATTTTAAATATATTTTTTCCTAGTATTAAACTAGAGATTAATAATTAAGCCTTCTCTACACTTAATTATTTATTTCTTGAATTTAATACATTTAATTAATTTGAAAATTAATATTTAAGTTGATTTTCATCATCATACTTAAATATTTCTTTTTCATGACATTTAATTAAATAGAAAATTATTTTTAGTTGAAATTTATTTTTTTCAACTAAATTTAAATAATTTTCAAAATATATTTTTTCTTTATTTTATTAATCAATTTTCGAAATTGTATTTCTTAAATGCTAGAATTTCGAATTTTATCTTGAAAAATAGATTAAGTTGTAAATTAATTATTTTAATTAATTCTTGGATCAACTTAAATCAATGATTTTTTCATTTATTGATTAATTTAAAATAAATTGAATTAAAGTATATTATTAGAAATAGAATTAATTAGTCAAAGGAAAATCTAGATAGGTGATATTTTTGCTTGAAGTATTTTTCTAGTGTATTTAATTAAATAGAAAATTAATATTTAAGTTGATTTTCATCATCATACTTAAATATTTGTAATTTTTCTTATATATATTTAATTAAATAGGAAATTATATTTTTTGTTGTAAATTAATTTTATTAATTAATTTTGGGCCAACATTAAATTAGAATAATTTTTCCAGGATTTATTTTTTATTTTAATATGCATTTTTCGAAAATTGTATTCTTATATACTTTAATTTTTCGAAATGCAATATATATTTATAGAAAATTAAATTTGAGTTGTAAATTAATTTAAATTAATTTTGTAACAACTTAAATATTTTTTTTTAAATATTTATTGGAAATTATTACTAAGATGGAAATAATTCATGTTATTTTCATATCCATCTAAGTAAAATTTATAAATATTAAATTAAAATTTATATTTAGAATTTTTCATTCTAAATTGGAAATTTTAATTAAATAAATATATTTTTAAAATAAATAGAATAAATAAAGAGAATAAAAGAAAATACAACTCTTTTCAAATAATGAGCTTTATTATAGAGACATTCGATCTCCATTGTGGGTTTTACACCGCGTTTGTTTTAGTGAGTAATCCTCCCTAATGGAGGAACGTTCATTAGCAATTTCGCACCGTTTAACCTCGCATGATAAGTAGTTTGTAAGTGTTTTGTATGGTATAGATCACCCTAATGGTGGCGACCATACTTGACTTGCAAATTATGAAACAATGGTGGAAGCTCATAAGATAGAATTGCCTTGACTCTCGCCTAAACGGGACAACGCTGAATTCCAATCTTGATCGAATAAAAGGTTGCTAGAATGTTTAACATTTTAGACGAGCTGACAACTCTATTCAATGAATGGTAGCTTTGACTCTCGCCTAAACGGGACACTGATATCGCCTTTGTTGAAAACCTTGGAAATTATTTAGGATTGTAAGTTTTAGTATTTTCACTTGTCATTCCTACTTGCTATATGCTTATAATTTCTGAATTGTGTATGAATTTATATTGAACCATGTTATTTTCTGTTATTAAGTTGTAGTTTAATTTCGAATCTTCATTGTTGGTCTAACTTGGCTTGTTTATCTAATGAGATAAATCCCTAGTGGATTTTCACCATTAGACATACATAATAGTGTTAGATTTCGAAAGATAAATATTGTACATGCGACATCTAGCTGTTCATCAATTGATGACACCTTAGACTAGTATTTTTACGATATGAAACAAGAAGATTATATAAATAAGATTACTTTGACTTTCGCTAATCGAAGCATCGTTGGATTCTTATTTTAAACGAAATTATCCTAATTCCTCTTAGCTTATTCATTTCGAATTAGCTTTCAAAACATATCATTGGATGAATGGTCTATAAATCATTTCATGTCATTTTATATGACGCATATGATTATAATCCCGAAATTCTATTCCCAATTGATATAAATCCTCAATCTTAGAAATTTCCTACTTGTATGGGCAAATCTGACTTAGAGTTTGTATTAGTAGTGGTGGTCCAAGAAAGAATTACTCATTAAATTTGGTTGAATTTAAGTCTTTGACTTTAATTTTAGATTCCAAATAGAAATTTTCTTAAATTTCTAATTCCGTAATACAATACAGCTTACACTTTCTCAAGTGTTTAATATCCATCTTTTATTAATGGATTAAAAACCGTATGGAATGTGAGTTAGGTGATTACGTGACCAGGATCCACTTGAAGTATTCTAAGAACTCTTTGATGTAACTAAACCTATGTCATCATAGAACCTTTACCACATTTTCTTAATCTATGGCATTTGTATCTTGTTCATAGTGGATTTGACAAGATCAATCTCTGCAAAGAGTTAATATGCCTATATCCACTGAAAGTAGTTCATCTCATTCGCAGATGAATGTACATTCAGGGGTGGATATGAGTTCTTCGTTGTATTCTTAAAACGATAACTCTAGATTATACCTTATGCAAAGAAATTTGAAATGTTTGAAAAATTTCATTAATTTCTAGCAATGGTTAAACACCATTAAGGTAAGTGGTTAAAGATCTTGCGAACTGATAGGGGTGGAGAAATAGTTAGTAGATATGCAGTTCAAAGATCATTAAATTGATTTTTGAATTATATCCAAACTTACCTCCCCAGAAATTTCGAGTTGCATGTTGATGATTAGTTACTAGTCGTTACCTAAATCCTTCTATGGTAATACAATTTCAGAATGATGTAATGGTTTTATACTTAATGTAAATCATTACTAGATTCATGGATGACCTAATCAAAATCTTAAGAAAAGCTAGAACTATTAACCATGGTTTGTTAGCTTTTCTAAGTGATTAGGGGTGGACCATCCCATTGTCAATAGATAAGAAAGTGTTTGTTCAAACAAATACTACTTTTCTAAGGAAATGACTAAGTCTGAAACACAAGTAGCAAATAAAGGAGATATTTATTCTTGATTCCAAAAGTGTTCTATCATCTTATATAACATATGATGATCCCACTGCCTCTGTTGTCTTGTCACAACCGAAGATATCAATACCATTTAGTTTTCTTCGACATAATTCACAGTACCTTGTCGTAGTGGGAGAGTTTCTAGGAACTCACCTTCTTATGACTTGGGAGACACAAGTGATTAAAATCCATTGTGAGTTTAAACAAGTAATGGATTGTCAAGATAAGAAACTAAGAAGAAAGCCAATAGAACTATGGTTTAATCCATTCACATGGAGTAACCTAAAGTTTTCTATTACAAGGACATAAAAGGAAATTTTCGTTTATAAGTCCATTCAATGGACTTAACAAAACTTCCTGTTCCTAGTATTATAGGTTTGAGTTTATCTAAACCTATGGCTTGTGGTATACCTGGTAATTACTTACTCTAATGCAAGCAACTTACTTTAGTAAGATGCTGAAGCATTTTCTTTCTAATGGCAATCTAGAGAAGCTTCACAACTTCTTAGGCATAGATTTTATTTATCTAAGGAAAAGTCTCAACTATTCCAGAAAAGATAAAGCCATGAAAGAATTTCTTATATCAACAGTGAGAGGTCTTAGATATGCTTTTGTATGCCTTAGACCAGACACCTGCTGTTGAGTGGGAGTAATGAGTAGGTATCAGATTAATCCAGGAGAAGAACATTGGAAGACAATCAAGTAAATCTTAAGATAAAGAAGAGGAACTATATGTTAGTCTATAAGGGTGTGTTTAAAACTCTTAGACTACACCATATCAGATTTCGAAATTTGCCTATGTGCTAGTAAATCTTTCTGATAAGATGGTGGTTACTCCGGGGGTGGAATAGTGATTTTGGAGAAGTGTAAAAACCTATCTGAAGTCTCTAGGTCTACCAGAAAGGGACTGAATGTTAAAGCTGCAGGAAAGTTACTTATTCAGTCTAAGGAAAGTTCTATACATCTTTGGCACCATTCCAAATTGCCTTAAACTACTAGTGTTAATTTCCTGATTAACCAAAAGTAGTTGCCAAAGGTATAGAATCCAGTATCCCAAGAGAGTAAACATATAGAGAGGAATTTCACATTATCAATGATTTTGTGATTAAAGGAAGAGTAATGGTGGAGAAAAGGTTGTGGTTAATTCAACCTTTCAGATCCTATTACGAGGAGTTTACTACTACTACACTTGATTTGTATATCAAGGTGTTGAGATTATTTGAAACACACTTTTTGTTTTATATTAGTGCAAGTGGGAGTTTGTTGGGTTTTATGCCCTAAATAAAACTCATTTCAATATAATCAGATTTACTTATTAATATAGATCAGAAATAACATTTAATGTTGCATGGTTCACATGATTTATTTCATGATTATATGTACATAATGTATAAATTCATCTGAAACCCTTTTCACATACTTGATCCTGTTTATTGTGCCGTCAACACATTGGAAAGTAAACATGACTATGTGAATAAAGTTTCCTAGATTTATCAGACACAGGGTTTTACTGATATGATAATCTACAACAGAGTTTACTTGTATTTGGAGAAATACTATGTTCTTTCCAGAACATTGGTTAAAGTAAAGCTCAGGTTGGATGCATGGAGTATGCATCGGAAGGGACCGATATTGAACTTTGACTTAGATTTATTAAACTTACCGTAATATCTATTCAAGTCAATATCGCCTAGTTGATCCTAGATCAAATGATCTTAATTCTGATATGATTAGGCTCAATCTTGAAAGGCTATTCGTGTTCTTTGATTTGTTAGTTAAGCCTACTTTTAGGTCAGGGTGATACGTACATTTTGGGAACACGGTAGTGCAATTGAGTGGGAGCGCTATCATAAACATGGAATCTATAGCTTCTATCTGGCGAATAGTAAGCAAAGGATGATCTCCTTCGAGCTTGACCAAACGAACATAAATGGTGGAGTACTCATTTCACATTAGCTGAAATATCATTTATACGGGGTCAAGTGTTTTAAGGAATAAATACATTGTAGGGTGTAACGGTAATTTAATCCCTTTACAGTGTAGATCATTCATATAGAGGATCATTGATCACATTAGGATTATAACAATGGATAACTAATGATGTGTCTATATGGTGGAACATATAGAGCATTCTATATACTGAGAGTGCAATTCTAAGTTCTATGCGTGGATTCAACGAAGAATTAATAAGTTAGTGAATTTTAGTGCTAAATTCTTGATCTACTTATTGGAAGCTCGGTTATATAGACCCATGGTCCCCCCACTAGTTGAGATAATATTGCTTGTAAGACTCATGTAATTGGTTTTGATTAATCAATTATAATTCACAAGTTAGACTATGTCTATTTGTGAAATTTTCACTAAGTAAGGGCGAAATTGTAAAGAAAGAGTTTATAGGGGCATATTTGTTAATTATGATACTTTGTATGGTTCAATTAATAAATATGATAAATGACAATATTATTTAATAATTATTTATAGTTATTAAATAGTTAGAATTGGCATTTAAATGATTGAATTAGGAAATTGGCATTTTTGAGAAAATCAGATACAAAAGGTGTTAAAATTGCAAAATTGCAAAGCCCAAGGCCCAATCCATTAAGTGTATGGTCGGCCACCTTTGTAGCTTTTTTAAATGATTTTTTTTTATTATTTTAATGCCATATAATTCAAATCAAACCCTAGAGGAATGCTATAAATAGATAGTGAAGGCTTCAGGAAAAACACACTTTCTGAATCAGAAAAACCTGAGCCTCCACTCTCTTCTCTAGCCGCCACTCTCTCTCTCTCTTTTCTTCCTCAATATTTCGAACCTCTCTTAGTGATTAGAGTAGTGCCCACACACATCAAGTGATACCTCAATCATAGTGAGGAAGATCGTGAAGAAAGATCATCAGCAAAGGAGATTCAGCATCAAAGATTCAGAGAAAGAGATCCAGGTTCAGATATTGATAATGCTCTGCTACAGAAAGGAATCAAGGGCTAGATATCTGAACGGAAGGAGTCATATTATTCCGCTGCACCCAATGTAAGGTTTCCTAAACTTTATATGTGTTTATTTCATCGTTTTAGAAAGTTCATATTTAGGATGTTAATAAACATACTTGTGAGTAGATCTAAGATCCTGGTAAAATAAATTCCAACAGAAACATCATCCGGGAGAGTGTAACTGGAAGACATGCTTCCTGTGGGGCATGGTGGGGCATTTCAAGAAAGATTGTCCCCAGGCAAAGAAAGAGGAGCTGAAAGCAGAAGCGAAACCGGTTCCTGCTCGAGTGTTTGCCATTACCCAAGCTGATGCTGCAGTCAGTCCTTCTGTTGTGACATGTCAGCTTCCCGTCAACAACTTATTGTTTACAGTATTATTTGACTCGGGAGCTACACGTTCATATGTGGCTACAAGAGTAATTGATCTTTTGGGTAGGCCTTTTGATATTTTAGAAAGAGGGTTTGGAACCCTAATGCCTAGCGGGGAATTGGTTATCTCTAATAGGAGCATTAGGTCTATGCCAATTAGGATCGAAGATAGGGAATTGAGTACTGACCTCATAGAATTGAATTAATTGAGTTTGACCTTATACTGGGAATGGATTTTCTATCCAAGTATTCGGCCAGTATAGATTGTAGGCGAAAAATAGTGACTTTTCAGCCGGAAGGTGAAGATCCATTTGTTTATGTTGGGTCAGTTCAGGGGTCTCGGATCCCGTTTATTTCTGTATTAAGGGCTAGGGATTTACTATGCAATGGTTGTGTAGGATTTCTAGCGGTGGTTTTTGACTCCAGCAGACCTGAAACATTTGGTCCTGGGGAAGTCAAGGTGGTAAAAGATTTTCTTGATGTGTTTCCCGAGGAGTTGCCAGGATTGCCGCCACAGCGAGAGATTGACTTTGTAATTGATCTGGCACCTTGAGTCGAGCTTGTTTGTAAAGCTCCATATAGGATGGCTCCAGCGGAACTCAAGGAGCTTAAGTTACAACTTCAGGGGATGCTTGACATTGGGTTTATTCGACCCAGTGTATCGCCCTGGGGAGCTCCGGTTCTTTTTGTGAAAAAGAAGGATGGTTCCCTCATAATGTGTATCGATTATCGGGAACTAAACAAGCTGACGATTAAGAACAAGTACCCGTTACTCAGAATCGACGATCTGTTCGATCAGCTTCAGGGAAAGACAGTGTTTTCCAAGATTAATTTACGGTCTGGTTATCATCAACTCAGAATTCGGGAGGAGGACATACCTAAGACTGCTTTTAAAACTAGATATGGGCACTATGAGTTTCTGGTAATGTCATTCGGATTGACCAATGCTCCTGCGGCTTTTATGGATCTTATGAATAGAGTATTCAAGGATTTCCTCGATAACTACGTTATAGTGTTTATCGATGACATTCTTGTATACTCTCAGTCAGAAGAGGAGCACGAGCATCATCTTCGAATGGTATTACAGCGACTTAGGGATCACAAGTTGTATGCCAAGTTCAAAAAGTGCGAATTCTGGTTGTCTGAGGTGTCCTTTCTGGGACATATTGTTGGGAAGAATGGAATCATGGTTGATCCAAATAAGATAGAATCCGTGAAGAACTAGCCGAGGCCCAAGTCTGTGACGGAAGTTCGAAGTTTTCTCGGGTTAGCAGGGTATTATCGACGTTTCGTCGAAGGATTTTCTAAACTTTCTATGCCCCTAACCGAATTGACCAAGAAAAATCAGAGATTTGTGTGGTCAGATAAGTGTGAAACAAGTTTTCAGGAGTTGAAGCAACGTTTGATATCAGCTCCGGTGTTAGCTTTGCCATCAGATCAAGAGAAATTTGTGGTGTACTGTGATGCATCCAGACAGGGTCTAGGATGTGTTTTGATGCAAGCTGACCGAGTCATAGCCTATGCCTCTCGTCAACTAAAAGATTATGAGCAGCGCTATCCAACTCATGATTTAGAGCTCGCTGCTGTGGTTTTTGCTTTAAAGATTTGGCGACATTATCTTTACGGTGAAAAGTGTGAGATTTATACTGATCATAAAAGTCTCAAATACTTTTTCACCCAGAAAGATCTGAATATGAGGCAGAGAAGGTGGTTGGATTTAGTTAAAGACTACGATTGTGAAATACTGTATCACCCTGGGAAAGCCAATGTTGTGGTCGATGCTTTAAGCAGAAAAGGTCCCGGCCAAGTTTATACTACGATTATGATAGCTCCTCAACTAGCCTCGGAAATGGTTAGTGCAGGAATTGAATTCGTGGTCGGGAAATTACATAATTTAACACTCCAATCTGATCTGTTGGAGAGAATCAGAAAGGCACAGTTGGAAGATCCTGAGCTAGTTAAGGTTCGAGACGAAGTAATGGCTGGTCGGCCTAGAGGCTTTTCAATCTCGAACAGTGGAATGTTATTATACAAAGCTCGAGTTTGTGTTCCTAGTGTTGATGAGCTTAAGAAAGAAATACTGGATGAAGCTCACACCACGCCTTATTCGTTGCATCCAGGAACCACCAAGATGTATCAGGATTTGAAACCCTACTTCTGGTGGTATGGGATGAAAAGAGATGTGGTGGACTACGTGTCCAAGTGTTTAACCTGTCAGCAAATTAAAGCTGAACATCAGAGGCCAGCAGGGTTATTGCAACCTTTAATCCTTCCGGAATGGAAGTGGGAGGACATTGCAATGGATTTCGTAACTGGATTGCCTAAAACTACGTGGATGTATGATTCAGTATGGGTCATCGTGGACAGATTCACAAAGTCAGCTCACTTTCTACCAGTGAAAGTTACATATTCAGTGGATCAGTACGCTGAATTGTATGTGAAGGAGATAGTTCGTCTCCATGGAGCTCCTAAATCTATTGTGTCAGATAGGGATCCAAAGTTCACATCTAAGTTTTGGGTGAGTCTTCAGAAGGCTATGGGTACCAAGTTAATGTTAGGTTTTATGCCCTAAATAAAACTCCATTTCAATGTAATCTATTTTATTCAACATCAATAAAGAAACAGAAGTATTTTTTCATTCATTTGTGTATGTTTTGGCTCACTTTATCAATTGCTTGTCTAATTGATTTATAAATTCAGCTTAAACCCTTTTTACATACTTGATCATGTTTATTGTGCTGTCATCACATTGGAAAGTAAACATGACTATGTGAATAAAGTTTCCTAGATTTATCAGACACAGGGTTTTACTGATATGATAATCTACAACAAGAGTTTACTTGTATTTGGAGAAATACTATGTTCTTTCCAGAACATTGGTTAAAGTAAAGCTCAGGTTGGATGCATGGAGTATGCATCGGAAGGGACCGATATTGAACTTTGAATTAGATTTAATTAAACTTACCGTAAAATCTATTGAAGTCAATATCGCCAAGTTGATCCTAGATCAAATGATCTTAATCCTGTTATGATTAGGCTCAATCTTGTAAGGCTATTCGTGTTTCTTTGAATTGTTAGTTAAGCCTACTTTTAGGTTAGGGTGATACATACTTTTTGGGAACACGGTAGTGCAATTGAGTGGGAGCGCTAGCATAAACATGGAATCTATAGCTTCTACCTGGCGAATAGTAAGCAAAGGATGATTTCCTTCGAGCTCGACCAAACGAAAATAAATGGTGGAGATCTCATTTCACATAAGCTGAAATATCATTTATACGGGGTCAAGTGTTTTAAGGATAAAATACATAGTAGGGTGTTACGGTAATTTAATCCCTTTACTGTGTAGATCATTCATATAGAGGATCATTGATCACATTAGGATTATAACAATGGATAACTTATGATGTGTCTATATGGTGGAACATATAGAGCATTCTATATACTGAGAGTGCAATTCTAAGTTCTATGCGTGGATTCAACGAAGAATTAATAAGTTAGTGAATTTTAGTGCTAAATTCTTGATCTACTTATTGGAAGCTCGGTTATATAGACCCATGGTCCCCCCACTAGTTGAGATAATATTGTTTGTAAGACTCATGTAATTGGTTTTGATTAATCAATTATAATTCACAAGTTAGACTATGTCTATTTGTGAAATTTTCACTAAGTAAGGGCGAAATTGTAAAGAAAGAGTTTATAGGGGCATATTTGTTAATTATGATACTTTGTATGGTTCAATTAATAAATATGATAAATGACAATATTATTTAATAATTATTTATAGTTATTAAATAGTTAGAATTGGCATTTAAATGATTGAATTAGGAAATTGGCATTTTTGAGAAAATCATATACAAAAGGTGTTAAAATTGCAAAATTGCAAAAAGCAAGGCCCAGTCCACCTAAGCCATGGCCGACCACCTTTATAGGTATTTTAATTTGATTTTTTCATTATTTTAATGCAATATAATTCAAATCTAACCCTAGTGGAATACTATAAATAGATAGTGAAGGCTTCAAGAAAAACACACTTTCTGAATTAGAAAAACCTGAGCCTCCACTCTCTTCTCTAGCCGCCACTCTCTCTCTTCCTTCTTCGTTTGAATTTCGAAATTACTTTAGTGATTAGAGTAGTGCCCACACACATCAAGCAATACCTCAATCATAGTGAGGAAGATCGTGAAGAAAGATCATCAGTAAAGGAGATTCAGCATCAAGGATTCAGAGAAGAAGATCCAGGTTCAGATCTTGATAATACTCTGCTACAGAAAGGATTCAAGGGTTAGAGATCTGAACGGAAGGAGTCATTTAATTCCGCTGCACCCAATGTAAGGTTTCTTAAACTTTATATGTGTTTAATTTATCGTTTTAGAAAGTTCTTATTTAGGATGTTAATAAACATACTTGTGAGTAGATCTAAGATCCTGGTAAAATAATATCCAACAACTCGCCTCAGAGCCATGGTAATTGATTTACTTGCAAGAAATTTGGACTTTAAAACGATTGTTTGTATGTTCTTTGGATGATATCATGTTGTATTGAGTGTTATTTGATGATTGATTGATGTTTGTGAAATTTTCGTGAAAAATAATTGCGATTTTATCTCTGAAATTATTTTTATTGGATAGTATGGAAAAGATTAAGCAAGTTAGCCTTTTACAGAACTTAATTTGGATTTTATTTGAATTAGTTATGATTTTTTGAAGATTTAAAAAAATCGGGGCTGTGCTGATATTTTCCTGCGATCGCAAATCTGTCCGTACAGTTTCGAATTTTTTTGTTTTTCTTCAATTTTTCATGCTTTTTCATGGAATTAACTTCCAATTTTTTGTATAGTTTTGTATTTATACTATTACTATTCCTAATTCATTTCTAATTATCATTTTGAATTAATTTAATATTTTTTAAATTTAATTCAAGATATTAGTGTAATTTTAATTTGAATAGAATTAGTATTTATCTTCTTGCTTAAAAAAATCTATCTTATTTTTAAATTTGATTATATCTTATTCTTTTTAAATTTAAGGTAAGATTTTATAAGATATTTATAAAATATTTTAAGATATTTTTAAAATATCTTATCTTTTAAGATATTTTTTAATTATATCTTATCTTTTAAGATTTTTTTTAAAAATCTTTTTAGATATTTTGACCTTATTTAAATTTAAAATAAGATATTTATAATCATGTAATTTTAAATAGATGTAAGATATCAGTAGGTTTAATTTTAAATTTTTTTTAATTTTCGAAATTTAAATTTTATTTTCGAAATTAAATTTTTTTTTAAATTTTATTTTATTTTTCGAATATTAAAATATTTTTTAATTATTTTTCGAAATTATTTATTTAAAATTAAATAAATCCTACTTCCAACTATCCAGCTAACCTTGTTGTAGGAGTATCTGGTTTTAGCTTGTATGTAAGTTTTTAAAACCTATTATTACTTGATTGCAAATAGCCATGGTTACCTTTTGCCAGATCTAATGATCTGATGGCTCCCTTGGTCAAGATAATAATTTGTAACAGGTATATTTACAATATTCTTTCATCTGTGTATGACCTAGCAACATGATAGGACCCATCCAAAGTGTGCCTGTGTGAGCCTATGTGTTTAATTTTATTATAGATGCATATAGGTTAATGTTGCTAAAATAAATTATCATAGTTCTTGATAGAGTTTATTTAGGCCCATTTAGTTTTTGGGCCTATTCAATTAATAACAGTTGTTCTTATTAAAGTTAAATTCCTCTCTTTTGGGCCTTGTGTGAGAGTTGGGAGCCATAGAAGTGGGTACGACATACTGAACCCAGCACCCCCTCACACAAACCACCCCAATTGTGAAGGCCCATTTGCCTGATTTGAATGACTGTACTAGGTTAATTACACTATTTTAACCTAATTAAAATTGATTAGCAACATAATTAATTTCATTTATTTTGAAATTAATTTAGAAAATCATAGTTTAAAGAATTTTATATTCTAAGCTAAACTATATGTATTTTCTTGTATTTAATTAAATATAGAATTATAACCATCTAGATTCCTTCTGAAGCTTAATTTAAATTTTTTCATTAAATATTCCTATTTAAGCTGATATTTAGTTGTTTACAACTAACCAACTTAAATCTGAATATCTTTTGAATTCAAAATTTCAAAATTAAGTTGAGGAATTTTAGGCATTGGTTATTAAGATTCTTTAGATATTTTTTAAGTTGATATCTTTTCAAATATTAACTTAAAATGGAATATTTTAGATATTTTTATGTTAATATCCTTTTTTGAATATTAACTTAAAATATCTACAAAATTAAGTGGTTACAACTTAATTTTAAATTTAATTAAATCTGATTTGAAAGATATTTAAGTTGATTTTTTTTAGATTCTTCTAAAACAACTTAAACAAGATATTTTCAAATTTGTTCCATTATTATTCAAATTTATTTTTTTTGAATTTAATTAATAATTGAAAATTAATTAAAGTTGATTTTTTATTTAAATCAATTTTGATTTTTTAATTTTTCATTATAATATTATGGAACTTGTTCGATATTTATTTGAATTTATTTTTCAAATTTAAATAATAATTGAAAATTAATTAAAGTTGATTTTTATTTAAACCAACTTTAATTTGTAATTTTTCATTATTATAATATCGAATTAAATGATTATACAAAATACATATATTATTTTTAAATAATGAGCTTTTAATCAAGAGACATTCGATCTCCATTGTGGGTTTTACACCGCGTTTGTTTTAGTGAGTAATCCTCCCTAATGGAGGAACGTTCATTAGCAATTTCGCACCGTTTAACCTCGCATGATAAGTAGTTTGTAAGTGTTTTGTATGGTATAGATCACCCTAATTGTGGCGACCATACTTGACTTGCAAGTTATGAAACAATGGTGGAAGCTCATAAGATAGAATTGCCTTGACTCTCGCCTAAACGGGACAACGCTGACTTCCAATCTTGATCGAATAAAAGGTTGCTAGAATGGTTATCATTTTAGATGAGCTGACAACTCTATTCAATGGATGATGCTTTGACTCTCGCCTAAACGGGACACTGTATCAGTTTGTTGAAATACCTTGGAAAATAAACTATGTTAGATTTAGTATTTCTATAACATATGTCATTACTTGTTATTTTCTAAATTGTGTATGAATTTATGAGCCAAAACCTTACTTCTGTTTTATTGATGTGTTGTACTGTCATTATGAATAACCCACACCCCGATCCTATCTTAGTTACTATCTTAGCAAAAGAACTCTATAGTGTGAAAGTGCATCCTGGTAGTTGCATTAACTCGCACCTGTTGATGATGAATCTG